>NC_138748.1:26501927-26848510 GCF_965113315.1 Podarcis vaucheri
ATTACTACTGATGATCATCTGAATGTATTAGGGAATGTCCACTGGCATTCCCAATGGTTCCCAAATTATTTACTAACTAGACTTTACCAATACATAAATACATGAAAATATGTGGATGGGTTTCCTATTTCTATAATTTGGGGTGATACCCAGATCATTTAAATTACTGGTGCTCTCTGGTATTCTTTTAAGAAAATGTTCAGCTAAATTGTAGAATCAATTCGAGCAATTGCTGTGATAACATGTGCTTTTCTGTGAAACCACTTTGTAACCTAACAGCAATAGCCTCTGGAAAATTTTATTTACTTTTATCTTGGTGCTTGCAGCAGATTATATGATCTCCCTTACTGGTACATTATTTGTAAATGGTGTTATGAAAGCTGGAGTAATCCCATCTGAAAGCATATCTTGGGAAACCTTTCTAAGCCAACAAGTGCTCAAGGAAAAAAGAAAATGAACTTCAAATACTCAATAGGGTTTTTTTAAATTCATGTTCCATATAGCTGCTCTTACAGACCAGAAGTTGTTGAAGAAGAAAATGGTCTTATGGACTAGTTTCTTCCCTGTTTTTCACCTTCCTTCAACTTTCCCCCCAGTCTGTATGGAACAAAGGGAAGGGAGCCCTGTTGTGAGGTTAACAAATTTAATGAAAGAGAAGAGAAAGGTAGAGAGACAGTCCAATGTTTGTGTTTTCCCAACTTTCTTTCTTAAATTGTATTCCCATTGTGCCATATTTGAAAAAAAAGAAAAAAGATAAAGCATTGGTTTTTCCTCAGCTGGTTGTGCAGAAAGTTTCACGGAAGACTTTATAAAATAATTCTGAATTCACCAGTTCAGTAACCTATATCTGAATGGCTACTGGTATAAGTTTCCTCCTGTCCACCACCTTTGACTTTTATTTCTATAACCATTATATATTGGGTGATAAACACACACACACACAAGCACACACACACACTTGTTAAAATGGGTAACTGTAATAATTTTGTGTAGCGGGTAATAGCCTAGAGATAAATTGGGCTCAAATGAATTATTTGTTGATTGTCAATAAAGAATCCAATAGATCTCGGATATCTTATTCTCAGTTCAGAAAGATTTGGCATTCCGATGTGCGCTTACAACATCAGCAGCCTGAACATGAACTTTGTTGATACCTACAGGCACAGAGAAAGATGGCTTCTTCAGCACAAACCTCATGTGTTGTCTCAGATCAATGACGTCATCAAAATCATCAAAACACCATGTCCAAGTCTGAGGCGTAGCAAGGCTTGCCACCAGCCTTGCTAGTGAGACCAAGGAAAAAAGGATGAGTTTTGTAACATTTCAGCCAGCAGTATAAGGGCAAACAAATGTTATCAGCAGGACTTTTTTTCAGCCGGAAATCGGTTCGGCACCTTTCAGATGGGCTCCGTTGCCATTCTAAGAGAAAGACATAGGTGTTCATGGTGAGTTCTGAACCTTTTTTCTAGAAAAATAGCACCTGTTATCAGCATTACATTTATGTACGTCCAATTCCTTGCTCGGCCAAAATCCTGTTTTTTTTAGACAATGCAGTCTAGCATCAACACTGCTTATATCAATTCATCCGTTGTAGTTTCCCTGGTAAAAGGAAATCGGTCTTATGAAGTGTGCAAAATATTGTTCCATGCAGCTTCAGTATAGGAGTTAGCTCTTTGACTCTGCAGGAGGCCCCCTACCACATGCCTAGCGCAGTAAGAGCGCATTAAGATTTCTTTCTGAAGGCTGAAGTGCAAGCTCTGAAGTGTTGGATCTGCCTGATGCATGGTGCTGAATCCACAGCTTAAGAAAAGAAAAAGTGGGAGGGAGAACTCTGGTTATTTATATGTATGTATTCCAATTTATCAAACACTTTACCCAAGCTCTAAGCATCTTGAATAATTAATGAAGCACATACATAATAATAAACATTTACATTCGGTGATTTATTTTTCAACCCAAACGATGCCTCCCGTGAAATATTTCCAAATCCCCACAAGCAGATTCTTATCATAAACAACCAAAATCTCCTCATCAGTCTTCCATCCAAGGAAGGACCCAGAGAACTGCACTAGTCTTGTTGGCAATTGGGAAGCTCAGTAATATATATATATTCCTCCTGGGAAACCATAGGAAGAGAACAAGAAAAAGGCCCAGATTTTGCTGGCCTCACCATCCTGTAACGTCTTGACCATATTCCTCCAAGAGAAAAGGGACATTTATTAGGGAGCTGTGCTTAAAACTATCTCTTTTATGGCAGTAGTTCCGTATTACTATTCAAAAAAATTGGCATGAGATTTTGGTTATGAACTCAATAGTTACCATATTTTGCCCGGTTGAGCTGATATGACATTGATTTTATTACTGGTTGGCAGAATATGTGTTTATACTTATTGTGTGTGTGTAGAGGTGGAATCCGATGTATCATCAATTTTCAAATGGGTCAGAAAAATCTGAGACACTGTTTTGAACCAAATAGACATATTTTTTAAAGAAGCTATTATGGGTGTGTATGATATTTGTTCAAAGATAACCTTTCTTTATTATGTTTTGGAGCAATATTTCCAAGATAAATTATGACCTTGTATCTTTTTTAAAAATGGTTGTTTAGTTTTCTTATATTTCTGCTATTTTTTGTAACTGATTTTATGCAACAACATGAAACACACAGACACACCTGTCCTGATCGAGATGAGGGGTGTGTGTGTGTGTAGTACATCATTCTCAGCACGTAGTGTGAATTGTGATGTCTATTTTCTAACGAAAGTAAACTAAATGTTGTGTATGAGAACACGCAAGAAGCTGCTACCTCGGGGGCCACCAGGGGGCGCATTGGAAGATGGCCGACAATAACATCTCTCTGACCCACACGAGGTAATTAAGAGGCTGATATGGGAGTATGCAGCCTCCCTTGCCCCCCAAGGGAATGGGGGGCACTGCCTTGCCTGCTGTGTCCATAATTCACCCCCGGATTCGAAAGAAGGGGGTGAGGGCACTAGGCACGAAGCCCTCGGGGTGAGGTCGGTTCTCCTGGACTCTGTCTCTGATCGCGCACTGGTTTGCATCAGCTCGAAATATATAATTGGAAAAGAAGCAAATACACATACTTCAAGTGAAGATCGGGAGTAAAGACTGCTGATTAATGGGATCTCTGTGATGCGGAGCGACGGGCTGGACAATAAATTAAGAGAAGACTCATCATTAAAAGATTGGTATGTCAGAGCAAAACGGAAAGGAGGGGGAGGAAAAAACTTTTCTTTTTTTGTCTTATGTGAGTACCCAATAACCCTCCCCCCCCCCGAGAGAAAGAATCGTTGCAAATTACTAATCACAAGCAGGAGATTAAGAATTGTGTGGAAATGAATTACTGATCAAAGAGAGGACTGGTGGGAACATCGGGAATGGAAAGAAAGCTTTGTGACGCAGTTACAAATGGAGATTCGTTAAGGCAGGCCTGCCCACAGGAGGACGAGGGGGAGGAGGTCCATGGTTATCGGAATGTGAATTTGACCTGGCAGGGCCCCATGAGAGAGTTGATGGCAGACTGGCAGGCCTGTGGAAATCAACGGACAGACTGTGGGAATGTTCTGTGTGGAGGTGTGGAAATGCCGTCTGTCCTTTGTGTGATGTGGCTCTTGGAGAGTGTAAAATCCACACAGGATATGTTTGTTTTCAACCCGCTTGTGAAGATTATCAGAGATCACAAAGAAAGGAATATATGATAACAACAAGGTGATGAAAATAACAAGGAGTCTATCTGGACAGAACTGTGTAATTAAAGCAGCAGCAAGAGTGATGTTTGGATCCCTTTTGAAGCTCAAAGTATGGGTACCCCCAACAAAATTTTAAAAATTTGGCTGTATAATTTGGAACTGCTGTGATTTGGAATTAATGTGATCTGATTGGCCTGTTAATAAAAAATATTAAAAAGAAGAAGAAGCTGCTGCCTCAATTGTCCTGGAGAAAACGTCTTCGGATCTGGAAGTCTTGATCCAGAAAACAATGTGTGACCCAACTTTTCAGAGAAATCAGGTCCTCCCTTAAAGAGGGCACATATTGCGGTGAGACCTGGACAACTGACACCCTGTGTTGTGGGTGGGTACGTTTGGACAGCCACAAAATGTGATTGGTAGGTCCCATGAAGCTGGGTGCAATCTAGCCAATGGGATGCAATCCAAACGGTTTGAGGGACCTATTTATGCCCATGCACGTGACCCAGAGCTTCCTCTTTTGGCGCGTGCATTCGGAACACCCACTCACCTCTCCCTATTTTTAGGGCTTTGCGTTTGACCTTGCTATGCCGTCGTGTGTCATCTGTCGTGGGACAGGGGCACGGCAGTAATTTTCCCCACTTGGCTGTTTGGCTGTTGCCATTTGGGTTTTGCCTGCCGCGTAGCAAATCATCACAACTTGTAATGTTGCAGATAGGCTCTGGTTCAGGTGATAGGAATGGGAGAACGCTCTCACCATCCCTATGTGAAGGGTATTCCATTAAAGGAATCCAGGGTTTGGTCAACCCCTGTGAGGGGGTTGTGCCCGTGCCTGAGTCCAGGGGGGCATTTGGGTGGCGGACATAGTCTGTTCCTGGCTTTCCACTTATCCAGGTGTTCACCCTTGGCTGACCTTTGCTGGTGCCCTGGGTCAGCGCTACCTGCAAGGGTGCAGGGAGCTAGTCAAACCAGAGCCTATGCAACCACTCACTTTCTGTAATCAATAAAGTTGTGGCCTAAATTCTGCCTAAATTCTGCCAAAAACCAAACCAAAAATTTGAGTCATGTGTGAATTTATTTAGGGGGAAGGTTTCTGGGTCTGAACATGCAATTGATTTTTGCCATTGTAAAGAATGTGTGCCATAGCCTTGTCAATAGCAGGCAGATGCACCATGTGAGCATTTGATTAGAGGTCAGTGATGGATCTGCTTATCATGCACCCAAACCAAGGGGAATACACTGTTGTCCAAATTAACTCATTTACCTGTTGTATCCTTATGAGTCTGGGTTTTTTAATATGGCTGCTTGTGTTAGGCCGGGTTCCTTGAAGACCTGGGTTCTCTGGTTCTCCTCCCCCAGCCAAGAGCATTTCATTTAAAAACAATTAATCCAGAAACTTTTGTTTTATTAATAAAATAAAACACAAGCTGCTTGATCAGCGGTATGGTGCAGCCCATTTAAATTACACATGTTTTGGACACTGAGTAAGAATTACAACTAGCCCGATGCTTGCGTTGGGTACAATATGTTGTCAAATATTTAGGGTCAAATATTTCCTACCCACTTTAGCAATGATTGGCTGCATGAGGAGTGCTCTACTGGGCCAGGTCTGGCGCACAAACAAATTGGCCGCTGGCCTGCAAATCTATGCCAGAATTAGTTTATTTGTCTTCTTCTCTGGCAAGTATGATTGTCTTCCATAAACATGGTTTTTAAAGTGAATCTGTAAGTGACTGTGGAGGCCAATTCTGGATCCACACGTCCTTCCACAGTGGTTTCCAGTTGGGAGTTAATCATGGTGAGGGTTTGCCATGCGTGCCTTCCTCTTAGCACATTTCTCCCTTTCGTCTTGAATTCGAGCATCTTCAAAACTCATGACACCTTTGGTAAAGGCTGTTCTCCAGTTGGAGCGCTCGCAGGCCAGTGTTTCCCGCTTGTCAGTGTTTATACTAGTTAATGCTGATATGGCAAAGAACTGAATTCGTTCTGGAGGTCCGTTCTTAACCTGAAACTGTTCTTAACTTGAAACACCACTTTAGCTAATGGGGCCTCCCGCTGCCGCCGCACCGCCACCGCATGATTTCTGTTCTCATCCTGAAGCAAAGTTCTTAACCCGAGGTACTATTTCTGGGTTTGTGGAGTCTGTAACCTGAAGCATCTGTAACCTGAAGCGTCTGTAACCCGAGGTGCCCCTGTATTAGAAGGTGGATTTTTTTCTATAATTGTTGTTCAGTTATTCAATATTTTAGCCAATGCCATCTTTGGTTCATTCCTGAACACAGGGCTATAAATGGAGTCTCAAAATCAGTTCATGATATGAGGGTGTATATTTTTTAGTGGGGTGGGGCAGGGTAAGGGTAAGGAAGGGGGTCAGTTGTTCAAGAGAAAGTCAAAATTTCATTAGGCTAGCATAAACCTTTTGTGAGAGGCCAAGCAACTCTTTGGGCTTCAGCAAAGACAGGCTGAATAAAACTCTCCACAAAATGTAATTACCTTTCTTCTCAGCATCAATAGAAATAGATATAAAATATTAAAGTCAAAGGTAGATTGCTTAGTAGAGAAGAGAGCAACATTTTCTATTTCTCTAGAGAAATCTTGTGAACTATTTTGTTCAAAGCGACACTAATTACCACCATGTGATTAATCACAGACTAAGGAACGTCTGAAAGATTGCACTAATAATTTAGAGAGTAGAATGAAATTTACTCCCCATATCTTTGCCAAAGCAGTATACAAACTACTTGAGAGTTGCTTTTATAAATATAACCTTCATATGGCCAACAAAGTATTAAAAATTAGAACATGAATATGCTCCTCTTGCTTTTTTCTTTTTCTTTTTAATGAAAAGCAGCCATAGGAGGATGTCAGTGTGTGGTATAGGAAGGAGCTGTTAACCCTATCCTTTGTTTGTTCACATTTGTCATTGTGCTTTCTCCCTGTTGGGAAAAGCTGCAGAGTTCCAATTGCTCTTCTCTTTCTCCTGTAGGCAGAAAAGTAGCTGGGTGTGGTCATATTTGACCACAGAACTGACAGGAGCAAAAAAAGACCAAGCAACCTTTCTCCCCATAGTTATTTCTCCCAGGTTGGCAGCCCCCTGCTTCTGCTTTTCATTAAAAACTAAACCAACAAAAGATTGTTCACACATCTCCTATGTAACATCTAATTTGGCCCTTAGGCAGCAACAGAAAATAATTATCTCTCTGTTCATTTAGGTACATGATATTTGCAGAAAATCATAATTACAAGTTTAAAATGAATAGAGGTTTGTGTGTGTGTGCGTGTGTGTTTGGTCAACATATAAGTAACTATTCAGCATTTCTGGTAAAAACAGGCAGTATTTCAGACAAAAAAATGATAAACAAGTAAAATTAGATACCATGAAAATTTAATTACAGAATATGATATGAGAGGAAATGAGTGACATTTCACAGATGAGAGAGAAAATTAGAAATTTTAAAATGCTAATTTTAATAAAGTCAATTAACACACAAAGCAATGTGTTATATGTTGAAAGACTTTTTTAAAAGGCAGTCATGAGTTTTTTTAAGAATAAAAGGATAGCATTCTGCATTTTAGATCCAGTTTGTTGAGAATAATTACTTCTTTTGCTTTTGCAAGATACATTTCATTCTCTTGATACTTAATTTACAATAGAAAAAAATTGCTTTAGTTCTTGGTTGTGTTTTGTTTCTTGGAAATATCCCCAAAGTGTCAGATAATGCATTTTATATAGTATAAACCTCAATGGGATTATTTCCCTTTTGAGATAAAAATAGTCAGTAGAGCATGAGACACTTAATCTCAAGGTCATAAATTTGAGCCCCACGTTGAGCAAAAGATTCCTGCATTGCAGGGGGTTGAACTTACTGACCCTCATGGTCCCTTCCAACTATACTATTCTATGGGGGGGAATTGATTATCTTGTTTGGGGGCAATTAAAGTATCACAAGTATTTTCTGGGAAATCATTGGTGCAAATCCTGGTTCATCTATGGTCATCTCCAGACTGAACATGTGAGTGTTGGAAGTTTGTAGGGCAGTAGAGTGTACACTCCAGGCTCTTTATCAACGCCCTTGCGTGTGGGTCTCCTGTCTGAGCACAAAGGTTTGACTGAACACACTTTAAGTCTGCCTGCAATCAGGGTTCCTGATTGTGTATAGGCCTCTAAGCCTGCATTCAAACCATATCTCTAAAGCACTGTGGCATGCCTTTGAAAAGTCATGGCTTCCCCCAAAGAAGTCTGGAATCTGCTCTTCGTTAAGAGTTGTTAGGAGACCTCTGGTCCCCTCATGGAGCTACAGTTCCCAGAGTTTGATTATTTCTTAAACCACTCCTGGAACTGTGGCTCTGCGAGGGGAATAGAAGTCTCCTAACAACTTTCAGCACCCTTAACAAACTGCAGTTCCTATGATTCTTTGGGGGAAACCGCCATTATTTAAAGTGGTATGATACTGCTTTAAATGTATGGTTTGAATGTGGCCTAAGTTTGCTGACCCATGTCCATGGGGCGAGAAGGTAAGCAGTGTTTCTGTGTGCTCTGGTTTCTGTCATGGTGTCCCGTTGCACCAGAAGTGGTTTAGTCATGCTGGCCACATGACCCAGAAAGCTGTCTGTGGACCAACGCTGGTTCCCTCAGCCTGAAAGCAAGATGAGTGCCGCACCCCGTAGTTAAATTTGACTGGACTTGACCATCCAGGGGTCCTTTACCTTTTACCTTTACCACACCACTCTGGCACCAAGACAAGTTGATGATTGTTGACTGCGCAGGTAGTACAGAGTGAGCACATTGCTCCAACAAAGGTCACAGGTGAGGCTTTATAAGTCTTGTTCTCCAGCTCACCATTCCCAAACTCCAGCCCTTGACCTAATACGTCTCTTGAAGGACCACCACCACCCTGTCACTTTGTCACCCTTCTGTGGTCTTGTGCCTGCTGTGTTATTGGACATTTATGGTACCTCAGGAACACTTGGTTTCTCTGACGAGTCAGGCTCCAGGGATAGCATCTGTTCAAGCTCCAGCTCCCTGGGTTCATGCTCCATGGGTTCTGTTGACTAAAAAAGCATAGAATCATAGTGTTGAGCTATGTCTACCCATATCAACATCATGAACCGTGTTAGATTCCCCAGTTGGTGGTAAAGGAGCCCCAGACTCTGTAGGCTTCTCCTCCTCCTCTCAAGGCCATGACAAAAAGTAGATTAAGTAGCATGCATGTAGAACTTGCTTTATGCTTAAAACCTGAAGGTCTGAGAGGAGCCAGCGCATGCAAGGACACTGGGGTTGCATGGATGCCACACCCCTTTACACACTTTTAAGCCCTTCACGTTCAGACAATTCCCACAACTTTAGTAGAAACACCAAGACATTCTGTCTAAAGCAGTGCCCAAGTTATGCCCCTCTCCCTTTTGCAGCAGTATTCAGACACCAGTTGCTCCCCCCCCCCATCACGCCACTGCCACCTGAGGAAAAGGGTAGCTGCATGGGGCAAGTCTAAGAGAAGAAGAAGAAGAAGAAGAAGAAGAAGAAGAAGAAGAAGAAGAAGAGGAGGAGGAGGAGGAGGAGGAGGAGTTTGGATTTGATATCCCGCTTTATCACTACCCGAAGGAGTCTCAAAGCGGCTTCCCTTCTTCCCCCACAACAAACACTCTGTGAGGTGAGTGAGGCTGAGAGACTTCAGAGAAGTGTGACTAGCCTAAGGTCACCCAGCAGCTGCATGTGGAGGAGCGGGGAAGCGAACCTGGTTCACCAGATTACGAGTCCACCGCTCTTAACCACTACACCACACTACACAAAAGATCTATTCAGGTGTTATGAAAGCAAGCCACGTTGTAAGTGCATGTTGAGTATGCTTACAAGCTTCCTGAGTTTGAGGAAGGTTGGGAAGGTTGGGAGCAGAGGGACCAGGGGCAGTGTGTCTTCACATATCCAATGCGTTTCCTTTTAATAATGGCTGAGTAGGGCTCAAGGTGTCAATCGTTTCCGTGAAAACAAAACACACCAGCTTGCCTTTGAGGGAAGAACGCTGGTAACAGATTCTTATTTGCGGTGTCTGGCACGGACAGACACAGACAAACACACACACATCCTGTAGGCCTTCAATTGCTGTCAGGGATGATGGAGTGGAAGCACCGAAATTGCTGAAGAGCTTGAAATTGGAGCTGATGCTATGCCAAGAGAACAGTAACTACAAAGCAAGGCTCTGATTAGTCAAGAGGAAAGAGTCTTGGAAAGCAGCCTTTCGAAAGAGGTTGAATACACATGTCTTACCTGAGCCCTAACTGTTGGCAGAGACTGTAAGTGATATATTCATTATTATGAAACCATAGAGTCTATGTGAAAAGATGCTCCATTTTAAAGCTGCTTGATTATACACTGTGAACAACACATCCTTGCTATTAATTCAACACCTGGGCTGGATCTAGACGCGTCAAAAATGTGAATCAGTTAAATGCATTGTAAATGTCATACAGGGACATTTACAATGCTGGTTGGCAAAATATGGGACTCCACAGCACATTCTGGTGTCACAGTGTTATAACACATATCAAGTGCCTTATCTTTACGAATGTAGCTGAGTCCCTGGACTTAGTCCACAAATATTGGTCGATGGTCATCAACTAAAGAAGATGAATTCATGTGTCACATTTTTTATGGTGCATATGTGTAAAATGACACCCTATTTTTACCTTTCATTGAAAGATTGATAAAGAAGTAGATCTACAATGTAGCCTTTCTTTTACATTGTCCCCTACAAAGTAGTAAACAGTGGTTACATTTAGGCCATACACATGAATCACCATCAGGGCTTTTTTTCAACCAGAACTTGCCGGAACTCAGTTCCGGCACGTCTTTTTCTAGAAAACTTGTACTGGGTATTAGAAATCTATAGACTCTACCATACCGTATACAGTGGTACCTCGGGTTACAGATGCTTCAGGTTACAGACGCTTCAGGTTACAGACTCCGGTAACCCTGAAGTAGTACCTCAGGTTAAGAACTTTGCTTCACAATGAGTACAGAAATTGCGTGGCGGTGGCGCAGCGGGAGGCCCCATTAGCTAAAGTGGCACCTCAGGTTAAGAACATTTTCAGGTTAAGAACAGACCCCCTGAATGAATTAGGTTCTTAACCCAAGATACCACTGTATGATAACTAGTTGTTTCAATGTCGCCAATCATTCTCCCACTGTGAAAAAAAATGTAAATTGTAAGCTCCTTGGAGACGATAATTTATTTATTTTTTGTATCTGAAACTTTATAAAACACCATATATGCTTATTACACTATATACATAATAAACAGTAGTTTTAAGAACAAGCAAACTGATGTTAAGAGTATCCCTTTATATATCAGTATTGGGACCAACAAACAAATCTGTAACAAAGACGGAATTCATCTTCATATCTCTCTCTCTCTCTCTCTCTCTCTCTCTCTCTCTCTCACACACACACACACACACACACACACACACTTCAGAAAAAATGTTGGTTAGAATATATTATTTCTTCCCCACCTTATGCTCATTCTATGATTTATCTTCATGAGTTCAAGTTGGCTTCATCATTGATGAGTAGTGAGGGATATTTACACTGTTTTCTTTATCTTTCCAGCACCCTAATCGCTCTTGAATGCATAATTGAGCACAGCAGGTCTGCTCTGCTCTTCCACATGCTCGCCCATTGTTTTCTGGTGCTCCTGGCAATTTCCCTTAGATCTTGCAATATCCCTGATCTCTCTGAGTCACTTTATTAAGCTCCCTTGGTAGCTTCCTTCATAGTGGGGCCTTGACAGCGCTCATCAATTCTGGATACTTCAATTAATTGCACCACCATCTTTCAGGACTCCTGGCTGCTTCAGTTAGCTCCTTATACTGCTGGTGTTTCAGATCCCGCAGCAAAAGAAGCAAGCTGTGAGGATGTTAACAGTTCAGTGAGTTAAATGCATTGACAATCTTCAGATAGTCTAAGGCAAAATCAAGAAGATGAAATATGCTTGAAATGCACTTGTTCCATTTTCTAACAAATTATTTTGTCTAGTTCTTCTGGGCATCAGGATGATGACTTCAGCAGGTCCAATAAACAAGCATACCCTCCAACATGGTGTGTGGGATAAGGATAATGAATGATCTACCAGAAAAAATAGAGGAAATGATGTTCTTCATTTGCTCTGGACTGTAACTTCCCGATTCCCTGACCAGCATGGGCAGTGGTCAGGGGTGGTGAGATTTGTAGCCCAATAAAATCTGGAGGATACCATATTGACTACCTGTGAACCAGGGACGGTTTCTAGAAAATAAATTGGTGCAATTGTGTTTTGCAGCTGTGCTCCTGGTTATGGAATTGGGAGTGTGATGTGATTTGGAGCCTCCCCATTTCCAAATGAGCTTCATGCTGCCTTCCTCACAATTTTTTCCAAGGTTTGAAACATTAAACCAGTCTCCATTAAACCTTCGACACTTTGGTCAAATCTTGGGCATAAAGATCTATGGGGCATGCAATTCCTACCAACAATTCTACTCACCAGGAACATTCGAAACTATATCTTCCAATTAGAGCTATACTTAACTCTCCTGGTCGCTGCCAACACCTGAGTTTCCTCATTCAGCACCGAATCCAGCCCTCCTAAGGTGCACGCCACACACACTTTCAGGGGAAATGCCAACCCATGCACACCATCTGCAAACCAACTTCCAGTGTGCTACAAAACAGTTTCCTGCCTCCAATATCATACTTCCACTCTCCCCGATCAGCTCATTTGGAAATCAGTTTTGGTAGGTTTTACTTGGAGCTCATTCTTCCTTCTTGCCAGAAAGACTAGTCAATGGAGATCTCGCAATGGAGGAGGCGATAGATCCTCAGATGCCTCCTTGCTGTGTTGCACTGGTGAGTTTTCCAAAATTATATTTTTCAAAGCAAAACAAAACTGAGGTTGACATGGATGGCATCATCACAGAGCTTTACCATGACATTTGGATGAATGCAGAAGAAGGAAGCCTACAGTAGCTCTATGAAGATTGATGACTTGTCTTTAGCTGCACTGGTGCCGAGAATGACTTTTAGACTGACTGATTTCACAGCACATGGAGGGAGGCTCAGAAAAGAGAAGCTGACTGTAAACAAAGCATGGGTAGATCCTTTCGGAGAAAGTGTGAGAAATGCATTTCTTTTTCTCTGTCACATTATTATAATCCCCTAAATGCATCTGTAATAATAAGAAGCCCAGATAATGATCCAAAAATTCTAAAGGAAGAACACTCACTGATAGATGGATGAGAAGAGATTGACATTCTTGTCTGGACCTTTCCCTGCCCACCTCCCTTTGATTGATTCACATCCCTTCCTCTGCTGGTACCGATAGCCACAGACCACTTTCATACTTGCAGGAGGAAACAGCTGCTCTTTCCAGAAAGCAATCAGTATTCTCCAGTTTCATCTCAGCTTTCAATATGGATGCTGGTCCTCTGACATATATGTTGAAGTCTGAGCTGGGGAGAGATGTAAAGGAGGAAACCATGAGCAAACCAAGTGCAGCAATCTGCAGAGTGGGCTTCCCTAGAACAAGGGAACTCCAAATGCGACTGAGAGTGAACACTGTAATTCCAGGACGTATTTTGATCTTTCAGATCCACAAAGCATCTGTGCCCAACTTGGCAAACCTGTGAGTCTACCTTTCCCATTGCCTCTTGACTTTCTTTGGAGCACCTGTGACATCTAAATCCTAGCTCCTACATTTCCTAATTCATCGTCATCATCAATTCAATTTCTTACCATCCGTTCCCCATAAGGTCCCAGGGTCGGTCGCACCAATTTATAACACAATGTTTATAAACAGTTTAAAGCCAATTAGAATCACAAGAATAGTGTGGGTCTAAAAATATTTATCTCAGATATAATGGTTCTACTAACCATCCTAGTACAATTACCCAAAGTTATAGCATGCTTTCCATAATGGTTCATTTCAGCCTGCACTCTGTCACTTTCACAAATGTAGTTAGGGGTGTGTGTGTGTGTGTGTGTGTGTGTGTGTTTTAAACAAGTAGTTCTATTGCTTAATGGTTTTCTATTATTTGCTCAGCTTGAAAATCTCACCAGACTGTGCTGTTAAATTTGACAAAATGTCCATTTTAATTATGTGTTTGGTGTGTCTTTTTAGTTTTGCTTTTCAAGCCAGCTAGCAATGAGACAGCATAGTGTGTATTTGTCATTTATTTGTAGATTTTGGTCACACAAAGTGTTATATGATTTTATGTAGCAATATTTCCGCTTTTTATTAGACGCTGTGGACTTTATATTATTGCTATTTTTTTGCTGACCTGTAGCAATCAGTTATTCTGATTAGATTTTGTAATTGTTTATCCATCCAAAAAGAAAAAAAGAAAGAAAATTGTAAGTAAAACAATGAACTTCAAATGCAGCAGTAAAACAAGCTGGAGTTCCTCATGCATACCAAATATTAAATTATGCACCTCAAAATGCAATGTAATACGAAAGCTATTATTTATTCAGGTACTTTTCTATGTGACTGTGGAAACAAGCTAGAAAATGTGATTTTTTTGGACTTGTACCAATCTTTATTTATTCATTTATTTTTGAGCAACGGGATCAATGTTCCCTTAGCAATGTGCTCAGGCACCCTCAATCTTCTAAGGAGAGCAAGAAACCCATAAAGCACATTGGGAGAGGGCAGCCTTGCTGCAACAATAGTACCTTTGTCAGGAGTGGGAGGGGGAAGTTTAGGTCCTGAAAGAGATGTGGGATATGTGCTCCAATGCTGGAGAGAGGAGGGCACACATCCTTCAAAGAAAACAATTATGGGCCCCACCAGACATCCTTTTTTATTGTGCATTCATGATGATTTGTGCTCATGTTGGCATTGGGCCGATTATATGTGATCCTGCTTTTAATATTGCTTGCACCTGCAAAAGTTTCAGGGTTGACATACTGCTTCATTTCCAACTGCTGAATGTTCCTGTAGCTTCCTGCTGAAATCCGGTAACTTTTCAGACCAGAAATATTTGGAGGGAGGGGTTGTCTTGCCTTTGTTGTACCATAGCGCCAGTTAGTGCCCCATCAGATATCCATAATGTGGCTACCTTGGGGGAACTTCACAAAACAACTAATAAAGCAGAATGATGTGTGGATGCTCCGGTATAAATCCACCACAAATGCTGTTATTATTGCAGCAATGAAATGTTGTGGACACCAGTCTGGGGGGAAAAGAAAGGTTCTCAAACAATGAGGTAAGGCTACAGGAGAAAGTGGCTCACCATGTTTTGTTTGGGCATAGGCAAACTCGGCCCACCAGATGTTTTGGGACTACAACTCCCATCATCTGGTCCTGTTAGCTAGGGATGATGGAAGTTGTAGTCCCAAAACATCTGGAGGGCCGAGTTTGCCTATGTCTGGGTTAGAATCATAGAATTGTAAAGTTGGAAGGGAGCCTGAGGATCATCTAGTCCAACCCCCTGCAAGGCGGGAATCTCAGCTGACAGGTGGTCATCCAACATCTGTTTCTAAACCTCCAAGGAAGGAGAGTCCACAACCTGCCAAAGGAGACCATTCCACTGTCGAACAGCTCTTACTGTCAGAATGTTCCTCCTCATGCTTAGTCGAAATCTCCTTTCTTGTAACTTGAAGCCATTGATTCAAGTCCTACCCTCCAGAGCGAGAGAAAACAAGTTTGGGAAACACTGTATGTGGTACAGAGGAAGCACTTTTTCTGGAAGGAACTGAAAAAAAAAGACATAAAATTCCACAGATATAGAAAAGATCTTTCTTGTCATCACTGATTTCATTGTCCTATGGATGCACACAACCAACAACCCATCAGGTTTAAAAAAATTAAATTTCATTGACAGTGGAAGAAAAGGCATGGTGTGCATTTACATCAGGAATACCAAATTAAAAACAAAAACATTTTTTTAAGAACCACCAACCCAAATATGGAAGTTTGAACTAGAGGGTCAATTTCCATATCTATTGGAAATGTAAAAAGTTGCTTGGGTAGTATCATTCCTTTAAAAAAAGACATCCTCTACACCAGCATTAAGCAATAATAGAGAAAACTGCAGTTATTACAAGCCAGTATAATAATTTGAGGTGAGGACTAGTGATCTCCTCATCATACTTTGGGGTTAGAACAATCACTATTACATAGCTACAGGGTTTATTACAAAGAATATCCAAGATGATTAGGGTCTTGATTCAAAACCTATTACAATCAATGGAAAATACAGCGTTGACTTTAATAGGGTTTGGATGAGGCCCTCAAAGAAGAAAAATGTAGAAAAATGAGCATATTTCACAACTATCACATTAACCGGCTAAGGCAAAACCATCCATCTTTTCTAATGGCATTTTACTAAAGATGGATTTGATCTATTATTGTATCTAAAAGCTGACTCCAATGTCTCAGGCAAGAGGCAAGTTCACAAAACACATATTCTAGAATAGGAGAGAGAACCGAGCTATATTGTCTGTGGTGTTGACTAATTTAGTAAACAGTCAACCACCTTCCCACTATACTTTCAGACTGTATAAAACTAGTTTTATGGCTGCTCATATTAAAATCACGAGAGACCACTTCAGATAGTCTTGAAGGAATGGGTTTCCCAAACCCCAAAACTGACTGTGCAGGCAGTTTGAAACTGCACCAAAATCCCTATTTTTCCTTAGCTAAAATGCTTTAACTTGAGCTCTTGAGCCGAAACCCAGCTGTATAAACAAGTGCTCAGAGCCCTCTCCTTTATCAGTTTGTGATGGCAAGTATGGCCTTGACTGTACCAGTAGAACAGGGAAGACACGTCTGTTGCCTTATCTTATATCCTGACCACAAAAGATGCACAGACCTAGTCTGGGAACAGTGCCAGAGGGTGTTCTTGGAGATGGTGATCTCTTGCTCCAAGATAAGAGTAGGAACAGGAAGATCCTTTTATGGTCAGAAGTGCAGGAAGGAATATCCTCTTATGGTCAGAAGTATAGGAATGAACACCCTTTTAAGGTTAAGAGTGCCGGAGCAGGAACATCTGTGATGTCAACGTGCATGTACAAGCTGACGTGGCTGGATTCCTGGGGAAGGGGGAGAGGGTGCCTGGAGGATATATATACTGCATGAAATTTTTCATTTCTTTGGACTTGCTGTGGACTGACCACGCAAGTGCCTTTCTGCTGTTCGGGAGAGCAGAAATAAAGAACTCTTTCTCTGAACCAACCCTCGGTGTCATTTGACTTCCTTCCTCCTGACCGGGAGCAACACAGACCCAATCAGTGAACCCCAATAAGGCTACAGTCTCTCCTTCAATTGGTCACATCCACACCGTGCCTTTAAAGTACTGTTATACCAATTTAAACCGCCATGGCTTCTTCCAAAGAATTCTGGGAATGTAAGGGGTTCCATTGTTTGACTATGCACTGTGTAAAGAAGTATTTCCTTTTTTAAAACTAACCATACAACCTTCAGCTTCATGGGATGTCCACAAGTACTAATGTTATGAGAGAGGGAGAAAAACTTTTTTTCCTATCCATTTCCTCAATGCCATGCAAAATTTTATAAGCTTCTATAATGTCACTTCTAACTCGCCTTTTCTCCAAACTAAAAGGTTTCAAGTTAAAGCTATGGTTTTCCCAGTAGTGATATATAGAAGTGAGAGCTGGACCATAAAGAAGGCTGATCGCCGAAGAATTGATGCTTTTGAATTATGGTGCTGGAGGAGACTCTTGAGAGTCCCATGGACTGCAAGAAGATCAAACCTCTCCATTCTGAAGGAAATCAGCCCTGAGTGCTCACTGGAAGGACAGATCGTGAAGCTGAGGCTCCAATACTTTGGCCACCTCATGAGAAGAGAAGACTCCCTGGAAAAGACCCTGATGTTGGGAAAGATGGAGGGCACAAGGAGAAGGGGACGACAGAGGATGAGATGGTTGGACAGTGTTCTTGAAGCTACCAGCATGAGTTTGACCAAACTGTGGGAGGCAGTGGAAGACAGGACTGCCTGGCATGCTCTTGTCCATGGAGTCATGAAGAGTCGGACACGACTAAAGAACAACAACAACAACAACAACAACAACAACAACAACAAAAGGTCTCAAATGCTGCAACCTTGATGTTTTATTGTGATGCTATCCCCTTTTTTGCCAATGGGTAGGCTGTTTGTTTCAAGAACATGATAACTGGAATTGAGAGCTCATCAAACCTGTGATTGAAGATTGGATATTGGAACCAGTATATTAGATACTTCATAGATAACACTTCCTGTGAGAGATTTGAACAACCTCTCTGATGCAACTGGAAGAGATGAATTGTGTCATTGTGACATCTTAGCTGACTTTCAGGGAGCTTCCAGAACAGCTGTTTTATTGGGTATTCATGCTAGTACAGTCACAAAAAACTTGTGCAAAAATTAGACATTGTCACCTCTGACATATTAATGCAGAGGTTATATTACATTGCCAGTTGGTGGCTGTTATCCCACACTTTTCAGTGCAATTTGACATTGTTTTTCTGAGCAGACCTTTTGCAGTGACAGGGTAATTCTCCTTCAAAGTGTGGGATAACTACCATGCATTGTACAAATAAATAAAAGGTCTGGAGGTGCCTTCTGTCTCTGTGTTTATTGCAGCAGAAGGGTTATGACCAGCTTCCTCCATCCAGGTCTTAATAGCTAGACTGTTCTTGCTGTGTTCATTTAATTAAGTATAGCCTCCTTAATCCCAGCTCTTGATGTACCTCTTCCTTTCCCTACGAGGAGAAAGTTTGAAACTGATACTGCAGATGTTCAAAGGCAAGAGTAAAAAAAATAAAAAAATGCAGCTACATGGCAATTTGTGGAGGGACATCTTGGGCGATGATCGCACTGAAGGAAGATTGAGCAAACAGTTGAAAAAAGCGTTTAGACATTCTGTGCTTGCTACATGTTCTCGTTTCTCAGCTAGATGGCACTACAGATGTTGTCTCAAATGACATTGCACATAGTAACACGAGCGTGTGTCACTTTCTTCCTTCTCCTTCCTTCTTCCTGGATGAGGCCTTTCAAGGGTTGTGTGTGTGTGTGTGTGTGTGTGTATGCACACATGCAGGGAGTAGCAGTAGTACTGATAGGAGGTTAGCTTGCTGTAAAAAGTCTGCAGTAGCCGAAATATATATTCTTGTCACTCAAAACCCAGTTGTGCAAAGATACTTTTTGACTAGGACCATTTTTTCCCAAGTAAATTTCACGGCCAAATTCACTCACAGCAAAGGAAAGCATTCCCTGGGGGAAAGGGTGCAACTGCATTTCTGAATTAATCCAAATTATTACTCTTTGGTTGGATTGCAAAGAATATATATATAAAACCTGTCACTTGGTAAGATGTCAAGTATCAAGAATGATGGAATATGTTGATGCCATATGTCCATAAAGTATTCTCCACATTTATCAACATTACGCTTAACCCAATTCTGATATATGGAGGTTTGCAGCTGAGACAGGCAACTTGACTGAGATTGATGGACCCCACTGAGGAGAATAAGAATATAAATCTTTGTCTTATCACAAGGCAAAAGGAGAGAGTAAGATAGGTATGAAGCAGTGGACATAATCTGTTTAGGTTTCAGAGAGACACTTGACATACTATGGGACTATAGGATAATATATCTTCAGGCTAGTAAGCAGAGTACAAAGACAACTACATACAAGCTTGTTTGCTTCTCTGTGTGGCAATGTGTGGTGTCACAAAGGGCGGGCAGTCCCCCCACAAACCCATTAAAAAAACCCACATTTTCATTGTACTATTCTCCCTTTTGTTTTTAGCTTTCTTTACTTCCTTCCTTTGTCTTTAGCAATGTTTCCCTCTCATAAACTCATTTCAACAATAGCAAACCTGAGCGTTTATGACTAGGATTTGCCCACTAAACCAGGAGATGCAAAAAAGGATGCTACATTCACCATGTTCTTGCTGCTTAGAGATTCCCAAGCACTCCAGCTGAGAGGAAAAACACTTCTGGGGGTCAAAGCAGGGTTCCTAGTGCTATTCATGTCAATGGGTGGAGTGACAGCCTCTCAGCAGCAGAGTCTCTACCATTTACCAGGATTTGGAAAGGTGAGGTCAGGGCTTCACAGTCACACCTGCAGAGCCATTATGCTGTAAGAGTCACACAGCCACACCCTTGCTGTCCTCTCCTACCTGGTAAGTGGCATAGCATGGCTTACCGTGTCCAATTTTATATATTACACATGGTGCTTTTTTGAAAACCTAATGTACCTGTTGTAGGTGGAACACACAAATGCCTGCATCAAGAAAGTCTTTGATGCCCTTTCACTTTTCTATAACATGTATGTGGATGTGATACAGGACCAATGGAAGACCACTGCTGTACCTCCACCCCATCGGCAGTGGCGTAGCAAGGTCAGGTGGTATCCAGTGTGAAAAATTTCTTGTCACCCCCCCCCCACACACTTTGAAATCTAGTTGGACTCCCAAGAGACTGCGACCTACTCACAGAATAAAAAGACTGGCTGTGATCTACCCGTTGTCATTGCCAGGAGTTGCTGAGCTTTTTTTATGGAAGGATTGACCAAAGTTGTTGAGCTTTTTGGGGGAAGGCTTTTTGTTTGCTCGCCTGCCTCCTTCCCATCCTCTCACTGCCTGCCTGCCTGCCTCCTACCAGTGATATCCAAGGCAACACAATGACCAAGTACAACAATGCAATGTTGTCATCGTTATACAATTCCATTCACCATATAGATGGGTTTATGAAGCATTTCTGTATCCTTCTGCTGTGCTGAAGAATAATTCCATGAAACAGTTGGTGTATCCAGAATCACTGGTCACTATGTCTGTTTGCAGACCACTTTGGCAGTGTTGGACGTCATAAAACATACTTTTACGGCTTGTTTTCACCAGATAAGAATCTGACCCACTGCTTCTTTCAGAGATTTGCATAGTCTACAAAGACTTTCAGAGACTTATAAGACTTATGTTTATTTGGTTCTATGTTTTCAAGAGAATCCATCAAGAGTGCATATTTTGTGACTTTCAGAGATTTATAAGATTTCTGTTTATTTGGTTTTGCAGAGAGTGCATATTTCATATATTTCATACTGTTCAATGTTCTGTATAGATTATATAAAGAGTTCATATTGACATCGCATTGTTGTACTTGGCCATTGTATTGTCTTGGATATCACTGATAATTACATGCAACACAGAGGTTTAATTGTTTGGTTACTGCAAGCCTCCTACAGCAGCCGGGAAGCGCAGGGCTATCAAAACAAAGGGGGGGAGGCTGCCGGCAAAGCAGCAAAGCTCCACCCCTTCCCACGACAGATCACGGTAGGCAGGAATCATGAGTGGGCGGTGCACAGAATGTCACCCCCCCCGGTAAAGACAGCCGGGGCGATTTGCCCCCACCGCCCCCCACCTTGCTCCACCGCTGCCCATTGGGTGTGCTGCTCCTGTTTAAAAGGCATGAGTTGGGGGGGGGAGAGCTATTTTTCATATACTGTAGGTGTATTTGAGGTATGATGGACACAGTTGAAAATACATCAGAATTGCTGCTAGCCCAGAGATGGAAGGAAGAGACAACCCTGACCAAAGAAGAATGGCAGATCAAGTTGATGGACTATGCTGAAATGGCAAAATTAACTGGGAAGCTCAGGAACCAAGCAGACAAGAAATTTAAAAAAGAATGGGAAAGGTTTATCACGTATATACAAAATCGTATGAAACAGGTCAAAACATTAGCAGGATTCTAAATATACTTGTAATGTAACAGAAACTACAGATAATTCAGGAAGATGAAAAAATTGGAGAAGTATTGATATGCAGATAAACAGTTTGAAAGCAGGTCAAAGTGCTAGTAGATAAATAGGAACTGCTCCGGCAGGAAGGTAAACAGCGTTTCCATGTGCTGCTCTGGTTCGCCAGAAGCGGCTTAGTCATGCTGGCCACATGACCCGGAAGCTGTCTGCGGACAAACGCCGGCTCCCTCGGCCAGTAAAGCAAGATGAGCACCGCAACCCCAGAGTCGGTCACGACTGGACCTAATGGTCAGGGTCCTTTATGGAAGGGATGGGGGGAAGTCAGGAGATTCAGAGTAATCTTGATATGGGAATGTGTATGATATTTTGATGTAGCTTTATTCTTTTTCTTTTCTGTTTTTTCTTTATTTATTTCTTTTCTTTTCTTTCTTTTTGAAAATCAAATAAAAAATATTTTAAAAAGAAAATACATCAGAATGGAGATGCTTATTGATCCCAAAGGTGTGAAATGTATTTGGGTGCAATCTATTGCAGGGTTGTAGCATGGGGGAGGCAGCAGGGCCATGGCCCCAGGCACGCAATTTTGAGGGGGTGCAAACCAGGTATCCCCATGCAGGGGCCCCTGTCCCACCCTGCCAGTCAATGGAAGTCTCTGGGCTCCAGAACCCAGCTTGGCCTCACCACCGCATCCCCGCCCTCCTTGTTGAATGGCTGCTCAGCCAGTGGTGGCTCGCTCCTCACTCGGACAATGAACAGTCACAGTCAGAGGGAGTTGGGCAAGGAGTAACCCCAGCATGACTCAGCCTGAGGCTGAGGCATTGGGGGGGGGGGTTCATCAAGGGCTGCATTGGCCAGGCTCCCCCCTGCATTGGTGGGCAGGCAGTGCAGAGTGGCCCCTCTCGGCTCCAGTGGCTGGGCTGGTGCAGCTGGCTCACCCTCCACGCCCGGGCACCGGCAAACACCACTACAGCACTGATCTATGGCAAGGTAATCCTATGCCAGACCCATTGAAATGAATGCGACTAGGAACATTTTTCTCCAGAAATCATTCATTTCAATTGGGCTTGTGCTGACCTATTGCTACTGATCAGTCCCAATAACTCTTTGTCCTGGGATGCCTTTCCTGGCTTTGTTAGAAAAACAAGATTGGCTCGCCCCTTTTATTGAGCATGCCAAGTATTATATCTATCTATCTATCTATATATATATATAGATATCTTAGCAGCCTTGTAAATTAGGTGGTCTGTAATTTTAATTTCAGAACATCATTGTATCAGCAGTGTTACATTGAAGGTGTCAGTACTGTTTAGACTGCTGCACCAAGAAAGGCAGGCCCTGCAAAAATGTACACTGTCTAGTGGTAATGAAAAGTATATCTGTAAGTGGTTTTGCAAGTACTGAAATACAAGCCAGCCAAATTGAGACAAGGAAGGATGTTGGTCTTTGCCAGCCCAAATGATTTCTTCTATCAAGTGTCAGATTTAATGGCTAAAACAGACCAGACCCTACTTAAATCTATCCTTTGACAATGCTAATTGCATATTGTATATGAATTTGTGCGTTTTGTTGCTGTCTATCGAACATTTGGCGAAAGAGGGTATTTCCATCTTGAGATAAGCTTGCTGTTCCCCAGAGAGAAGGTGTAATGAAGAATGAAGCAACTAGCCAAGAAAAATTGCTTGTCTGAGTGCATAATTAAGTTTGATTAAAATAGGAACTCCCTGCATTATCTGCTATAGGTCCATATCGTTGAAACACCAGGAGAGGTATGGTGTTAGCTGGATTTATGAACTGGACTAAAAAGCATTGGGTTCAGAAAGTAAAAATAAAAATGAGAAACTTCCCAACTCAGATGTAATGGGATTTTTGGCTTTTAGCAATCTAAGTGAAGGAAATTCAGTAGTGAAGAAATGTGCTGTACACAACAGTTGAGAAGAGAAGAGATCGTGGAACAAAATTGTAGCAACCAGCAAATGCCTGAAGATGCCTATAGGACAAAAGCAGGGATGGTTTTATGTTCTCACCCAGCCTGCAGTGTGTAACATAGTCGTGTAGGGAGAGCTCTCTTTGGACATTTGGAAATTAAATAGGAGTGGCCAATGTTCAAGCTGCCCATCAGCATCTGAGAACAGGGATGCTGGAATAGATGGACCACGGACCTAACCTGTAGTGGTTGGGAGTTACTCGTGCGTAATCCTGCTCCGTTTGAGCATCGGATTGCCTGGTTAAACCCTCCGGACTGCGCAGCCCATATTTGCGTGGCTGCCCTTAGTCACTCGTAGAATCTGTCTGTGGGCGTTTCTTAAAGCGTTGCCAACATAAGAGTTGTTTGACGCCCAATCGTTTCCGCCTCTCACTGCGCGGGAGTCTCCTGCGCAGGGTGGGCGTGGGCAGCGGGGTGCTTGGGCTCTCCTCGCTAACTTCCAACGAAGAGTCCTGGAGCCCCTGCACCTCCCTGTCCCGTTGCTCTCCTGGATCCCCAGTGTTACATTCATTCTCTTCCCCTTCCTCCCGGCTGAGTCTCCCTCTAGCGCTTGGACCTTCCCCTGCAGAATCAGAGACCCTCTCCTTCTCCCGTGCCTCTGATGGCAGTTCCCTGACATAACCCATCAGCATCCTTGTGTGTTCTTAGCATTGATGCCTGCAACTGGCAAGAAGTATATAGATTTTAGATTGGTTAGACCTGGTGTATGTTCATTTATTTAGTTTCTACACCATTCTTTATTAAGTGTGACCTCAGGGCGATTTCCAAACATGAACATGCTTTTTTTTTTTTAAAGGAGTATAATGTTCTACCCCATGGAGGCTGGTGAATTACAGAAAATGGGATGCTGACCCATGAAACTCAGTGCACCCTCAGGTAGCCCTTACCCACCTGGTTTTTTATTACAATTGGTCCAGAGGATGGTTATGGTTGTCAGCTTCCTCCTTTTTATTCTCCAGTATTGGCTTTGTATAATTCAGCAGGGAGGAGGATGGGGACAAAACTAGAATTAGTTCTTCATCTTTGAGACTGTATGTAAAATGAAGGCATTGCATTGTTGCAATGATACCTTACATTGAAAAGTACAGTGCCCGTTAAATAGAAGGGGGGGGGGGTCGAGAAGCTCCTCAGTAAGTTTCCAATGTCAGCAGGTTGCATTTTCTACGTGATGTTAGCTCTGTGGATCAAGCCACTGCAGTATAAAGCTCTTTGTTTTTGCACATTGTTACACTGGTAACTAGATGCCCAGAGAAATGTTTTGCTGTTGCCTGTAAATCTATAGCCATTAATTCAATCCCCACACCCTCAAATGTAGTAAGAGTGACTGCAGACCTCAGTGAGTCGTTGGCAGTACGGTAGTCACATATTTTAGATTAGACCTCCGTTCCTTTCTGAACCAAGTTCTGTACCCGCAAAGCAACAACAGCTGGTCTCAGGAGCTGTAAGTGCCTGTTGTTTTTTTCAGATTGAGCATATGCTGCCAGTATTGTTGTTCCACCTGAGTCCAGTTCCCTTACAGCTTGCGTTGTCATCGTCATAGGAGTTTATGTGCCCGCGAACACGTAAAATGGTCTATGAATCCTGTCTTGGATGCTGTCCAGCATAATCATAAACTCTCTGGGGTCTACAAAATTCAAACGTCTCACTTAGTACCTGAAAGATGGCTTGAGTAATGAGGAAGAAATCTTCTTCCTTTCCTCCTGTCAGGCATAGCCCATGCCAAATGAGCAAGCATCTGCTAGTGGAAGCAGACTCCCCTTGCAGCAGAAATCCCTTCATGTAATGCGAGGAGATGGGTTATCACGAGCGCAGTACGTGGAGCGCTTGGGGGAAGTGATGTCCCACTTTTAGGTACATCAGAAGTGCCTGAGGAGGGGGAGGGATCACTCGCGGATATTACAACTCTTAATGCTTTGCATTCTGGTTCATCATTTGCGTAACGACTTTGCAAAGTTGTGGAGCGCCTTAGTAATTTACTTACTGGGCTCGCCTTCACACGAATCTTTGCTGGAAAACCAATTCAACGCATTATTCTTCCTCAGCTTGATGGTTCCCAGATCTTTTGGTCTACAGCTCCCTTGTGCAAGAATGGCTGTGATGGCTGATGGGAGTTGTAGTCCAAAACATCAGGAAAACACCAAGGTGGGGAAGAAGGCTGCTAGCCATCGCTATCATTCCCATCTGACAGGTGGCCAACTATGACTGAAGGATAGTCACACCATCTTATCCAGATATAGAGCAGGTATCTTAGAAGATGCATGATCTTCTCCATGGGTAGGCAAACTAAGGCCCAGGGGCTGGATCCAGCCCAATCGCCTTCTCAATCGCCCGTGGATGGTCCGGGAATCAGCGTGTTTTTACATGAGTAGAATATGCCCTTTTATTAAAAATTCATCTCTGGGTTATTTGTGGGGCATAGGAATTCATTCATCCCCCCCCAAAAAAAAACCCTATATATATATATATAGAGAGAGAGAGAGAGAGAGTGTGTGTGTGTGTGTGTGTGTGTGTGTGTGTGTGTCTGGCCCCTCACAAGGTCTGAGGGACAGTAGACTGGCCCCTGCTGAAAAAGTTTGCTGATCCCTGGATCACTTCTCCCTAGCATCACAGATCTGAGTTCATTTTTTTTAACCAAAGGGTTAAAAGTTTTTCATGTCCTCTCTCTTTGCATATGGATTAGAAAATACATATTAAAGGCTTGCTGGCAGCGGTATCCTTTTCCTAAGGTCCACTTTTGTGCAGCTTCTCCTGTGACTCTCTCTTTGGCCAGTTTAAATGGCTGTAATTTGCTTCTTTGTGCTCATTGCCACGTTCCACTTAGCCCCCACTTTGATGGCATGAAATATGTACATCCCTTAGCAGGAGTGAGCCACCTTGGCCTGGCTCCTCTCCACCTCCTGTCAACTTCTTCACAGAAGTCAGTTTGTAACCTGCTCTGCCATCTTTTTGATGTTAAGCACCAGTATTCCAGCAGGACCCATCCTTTGTTCAGGCTCGCCTTGTTCCAAAATGTCCCACAGTCTCCAAGCATTTGGAAAGCATACAGAAGCCAGTGTACATGTTAAAGGCCACTCTGCACATTACACAGAAGGCACACAGGAATTAGTTGGATACCCCTGGACAGATATGTTGACCACATTGGTTTTCATTCCATTTAGGAACTGCTTATGCATCGGATTGCTTCACACGGTGAGCTACATGCCAGTTTTGTTCAAATCCCTAAGCAGATGTATATTTCATGATGGAATTTCAAAATGTGCTGTGAGTTTCCAGTAGAAGTGAGATGGGAATGAGGGGCTTGCTGTTTTGTAATTCTGTTATCTACACTACACCATCAGCCTGAGAAGGAAAAGAAGATCGAATATGGGGGACTTTTATCAAAGGGGCAAAAAATGGGCTAAAATATTGAATTCAGAGAAGCCCCCTTGATTTGTCCTGTTCATCTTTCCCTAGGGAGGAATTCAACTCTGAGGCATCTAGGATAAGTATCTAGAGATTAAATTAGAAAGAAAGAAAATCTTCTTTAGTAGAACTGAAGGCAGAAAACAGATTTGGCAACATTATTTATTTACCAAAATGTATATACAGCTTGGTTCTAAGTGGTTTAGAAGAACTATTAAATTCATTGATTTAAACAATTTAAAACACTTTAAAATATTTAATTATAATTAAATTTAATTATAATTAACAGAAAAAATAAAAAGTTTTAAACACATCAACCTTGGGGGTGGGCAGCACTGCTTTGCAGTGGTTCCTGTTCTATTTAGATGCTCATTTCAAGAGAGTCTTGTCTGGGGAGTGTTATTTGGCCCCATGAAGCCAACTTAGTGCAGTTCCTCAGAGTTTGGTTTTATCCGCCATGCTGTTTAACATGTACCTGACACTGCTGACTGGGGTCATCCAGAGTTTTAGAGCACATTGTCCACAATATGCTGATGACACACAGCTCTGCTTCTCCTTTACATCTGCAGGTGAGACAGTGGATGTGCTGAACTATTGTATTGCCTCGGTCATGGACTGGATGAGAACCACTAAACTGAAGCTCAATGCAGATAAGAATGAGGCATTGTTAGTGGGTGGTTCCTAGGCCAGATGGATGGAAGGTGGCCTGATTTTGACGCAGTTACACTTCTGAATCCATTGCTTTCTCTTGCATACCCTCCAACATCTCTCAGACGAAAATCAGAATGTGCGTCTTTCGGGCTGCACTCTCACATGAGTCACATGCAGTAATCCAACATCAGTAAAGTACACATAATCTAGTAAAGAATGAAACCTCTCCCATGAGTAATTTATTTTTTTCTTCAAAATACAGTGGTACCTCAGGTTACAAACACCTCGGGTTACAAACAGTTCAGGTTACAGACTCCACCAACCCAGAAGTAGTACATCAGGTTAAGAACTTTACCTCAGGATGAGAACAGAAATTGCATGGTGGCGGCAGTGGGAGGCCCCATTAGCTAAAGTGGTACCTCAGGTTAAGAACAGTTTCAGGTTGAGAACGGACCTCCGGACCGAATTAACTTCGTAACCAGAGGTACCACTGTATTTTTTATTTGATTTTACAAATATAAAATTATAACAATACAACCATACACATCCATAGTTAAAAGATTCTTCTGAATCTTTAGACTTCCCACCTTCCCTTCCATATGTTCTATTATTACACCTTTTCTACTGCATCTTTTTCAATAGTTCATGGTTTATATAACTCCTTTAACTCCATACTACTTGCTACATAACAAGTGTTATTGCAGCCCTGCTAATTGGCTTACAGTGGTTTCAAAGATAAGTTATAAATTCCCTCCGTTCTTTGTTGAAATTTTGTTCTTCTTGGTTCCTGAGCTTTCCAGTCAGCTTTGCCATTTCAGCATAGTCCAACAATTTGATTTGCCACTCTTCTCTGGTAGGGACTTTATCTTCTTTCCATCTAACAGCATCTGTGCGGACAGAGTTACATACACAAAGAGACTTTTCTGCTCCATGTGAGTAATTTTCAGGCATAGTATAAAATGTGAATAGTGAGGAAAAGAGGCAAATCTTGGGTTGTGATGGGGAAGAGCAATGAAAAGCTGAACTGAAAGAAGAACAGCAAAGATTAAAAGGTGATGACATAGGTGAGTAAAATGCTTGCAAACAGAGATACTGTGAAAGCAGATGACTTAGTGAGGCCTTGAGTAGTCCCAGTGCTTTCAGTTTGGCTATGGGGTGTGATAATTTCTGCTCAAGACAGCAATCTTATGCACACTTAAGTGGGAGTAAGTGAACTCAGTGGGATTTACTTCTAAGGAAATATGCGTAGGACTAGGCTGTAAAACTCTGGAATTTTCTTCTGCCAATAAAACACACCAATAACTAAACACAAGAGGCTTATCAGATGTGTCAAAATTTCTACTTGATGGCAATGGGGGTTGTGCTATGACTTTACTGCAGATTTGATCAATCTGCACTATGTAAAATATTTTTATCTTTTAACAGAGGAAGGAGCGTTTCTTATCTGTTGAAACTATCAGATGTGATTTATTTTTATCGTTTGAATCCTCTGCTGTTCCTGTGCTTGATTAATTTATATTAACTTTGCCTGGGAAGAAAAGCAGCTCAAAATATAAAATGTAAAAATGGGAGGTTAAATACTCCCCACCATCCTGGCTCATTCCTGTCTTCACAGATTGGTCCCACATCTTGGTTTTCGTACAGTGGTGTTTCATAAAGTACTATTTAAAATAAAACAGTATGTTTAATAAAAGCTCCATCGCACTTAGCACAGAAGAGATGGTGTCTCCGGAAAATAATTTGCAGCCTCTCTTTCAACATGGAAATGAAGGAGTGGTGAGACGGATGCCACTAGCAGGAGGTTAACAGACTTATTTGCAAGGAAGCTGCATTAATTTTTCTGTGCAATCCACCCACTGAACTATGGCTAGGGGTGCGGGAGAAATTCAATTTGCTTTACATTTTAATGTGAACCTGGCCCATATTATCAATGGCTTGTAAGGTACAGGGAACATATTGGCATATATGGTGGGGATGTAATTATGTACACAAGTTCTGGAAGCAGGTTTGTAATGGAGATTGCCAGCAATAATACCCAACAATTAACCTTGGATGCTAAACTTTGTCTCTTATCCGGTTTTGATTATGTCAATAGAGACCTTATATCTCAATAATTACTGTATTTTTCACCCTATAGGACGCACTTTCCCCCCTCCAAAAATGAAGGGGAAATGTGTGTGCGTCCTATGGGGCGAATGCAGGCTTTCGCTGAAGCCTAGAGAGCGAGAGAGGTCAGTTCACACCGACCCCTCTTGCTCTCTAGGCTTCAGGAAGCTCTCCGTAAGCCTTGGGAGCCCACGGGAGTTCCCGTCGGGCTCCCTAGGCTTGCGGATAGCAGCCTGCATCTCGAAGCCCGGGGCGCGCTGCACAGCGCACCCCGGGCTTCGGTTCCCCAACCTGGTTTGGAGGCTGGCGGCGGGGAGAAGCACGCTTCTCCCCACCGCCAGCCCCACAAGCTCGGGGGACAGCGGGGAGGTGCAGCGATCCTTCCCGCTGTCCCCCGACCTGGTTTGGGCTTCAGGCAGATATCCGCAAGGCGTGGGAGCCCGGCGGGAAGTCACCGGTCTCCCAAGGCTTGTGGAGAGCTGCCTCTTCTGGGGGCTGGGGTCGGGGGAAGCTCGGGCTTCCCCTGCCCCAGCCCCATGCCTGGGGGAAAAAATAATTTTCCCCCTTTATTTCCCCCCTCCAAAACTAGGTGCGTCCTATGGGCCGGTGCGCCCTATGGGGCGAAAAATACGGTAGTTCTGTACTGGTTTGTTGCCTCTCATCTAGTGATCTCTCAAGGGCAGAAGGATCCACCTTGTTATTCTATGGATCTATGGATTTAAAAAGTCATATTCATTGCAATTTCTGAAAAAAGGGCTGATAAAATTCAGGCCACTAGGGGTGATGCGAATCGCCTTGACTTTACTTCTGCTTGGGGAGCTATTTGTGATTTATATGACCAACCAATTTCATGGTTGGCACATTCCCACTTAGTATGAGTTTATTTGGCAACATTCATGAATATTTGGTAGAAAAATGCACCTTGTATTCCATGATGGAGTGTATTTTATGCCATTCTTTTAAGCTTTCTGTGAATATTATGATTATTAGATTATTATGTTAAACATTTATTCTTCCTGTTTTCATGACCGTTTTTAAGTACAGATACAGTGAAGCTGTAGAATCAGCTGGCTGCCTCAATTATCCCTTTGGAATGTTTTCCTCTATTAAGGTCACTTTTAAGGAAAAGGTATAAAAGGAAAAGGCTAATACTGTGATGTTTTAATGTAATGCTCTGTATATGATTTTTATATGTCTATATTGTGTATGTGTGATATATATATATATATATATATATGCTTTCGTAGATTTTCACGGGTACAGGAATGCAGGTTTTGGTGTCTTCGGGTGTCTTCCCGTGTAAGAGTCGGGGTGTCTGTGCGACGTTTCGACGAGGTCTCACTCGTCATCTTCAGGCTGGTGCTTTCGGCTTCTTGTTACTGGAACAGAGCAGAGTCTGGTGTTTGAGTTCCTATAAATACTGTTGAGGGGTGTGGTGTATAGCCTCCAACGTTCTGGGCAGAGAGGAAGTTCCTAGATTAGTGTGCCTTTTCTTCTTTTGTTCCTTAATTACTTGAGGGATATCTTGGGTGATTTCATGAGTGATATTCTGAATATCACTGGCTGGGTCATTAAGTGTAGATTAGTTGCTAAAGCTTTCGTGTCTTGACCTCTTGAGCTTGTGAAGAGTTTTTCTGAGAAGATGGCTGTGCTGCATTTAGTTGTGCTCTGGCTTGGCTTCGTGTATAGGGGCGAGCTATGGTTTTGTGCCTTGTGCCAGCCAGATCTGTGTAGGGATTGCAGGGGGGTGCAGCATCCGGAGGTGCCACTATAGTTTGGTTACTGGATGGAGTCTGTAATATGTCTGTGGAGAGGGTCTGGGTTTGGGTCTGGTGTGGTTGATTGGTGACGGCGTTCTGTGTGCCTCTGGTTCTGGTGTCGGTTTTTGTGGGGAGGGCTAATTTCCAGATGTCTGGCAGGCGGGACGTGTACATTTCCAGATGTCTGGCAGGCGGGACGTGTACATTGGACAAACAAACAGACGAATAAATGCACGTATCGCAGAACACAAGAATGCCGTCAAAAAAGAAGAAAAAACTTCCTCTCTTTTCCAACACATGAAAGAAACAGGACATGAAATTAATTTTGCAGATTCCAAATTGCTCTTTAACATGGAACATCACCACAAGAGAATAATCATGGAAGCCATCGAGATAGAGAAACACCCTCACAACATGAACAAGCGTGACGACACGTCCCGCCTGCCAGACATCTGGAAATTAGCCCTCCCCACAAAAACCGACACCAGAACCAGAGGCACACAGAACGCCGTCACCAATCAACCACACCAGACCCAAACCCAGACCCTCTCCACAGACATATTACAGACTCCATCCAGTAGCCAAACTATAGTGGCACCTCCGGATGCTGCACCCCCCTGCAATCCCTACACAGATCTGGCTGGCACAAGGCACAAAACCATAGCTCGCCCCTATACACGAAGCCAAGCCAGAGCACAACTAAATGCAGCACAGCCATCTTCTCAGAAAAACTCTTCACAAGCTCAAGAGGTCAAGACACGAAAGCTTTAGCAACTAATCTACACTTAATGACCCACCCAGTGATATTCTGAATATCACTCATGAAATCACCCAAGATATCCCTCAAGTAATTAAGGAACAAAAGAAGAAAAGGCACACTAATCTAGGAACTTCCTCTTTGCCCAGAACGTTGGAGGCTATACACCACACCCCTCAACAGTATTTATAGGAACTCAAACACCAGACTCTGCTCTGTTCCAGTAACAAGAAGCCGAAAGCACCAGCCTGAAGATGACGAGTGAGACCTCGTCGAAACGTCGCACAGACACCCCGACTCTTACACGGGAAGACACCCGAAGACACCAAAACCTGCATATATATATATATATATATATATATATATATATATATATATATATATGTTTTTAGGTTTCTATCTAGGGAGATTCTGATTCTTATTTTCCTGTTCTGCTAGATTAGTAAATGCTGGTTTCAGTGAATTGAATTTGTCTAGGTAGCAAATGTTAGACAATGAGCTTTGCACCAACAAAACCTATTTAAGACAGCTTCTAATGAGATCCTCATAGCAAACAGAAATGACTAAATAGATGGATATAAGACTGAGATTAGAGGAATGCAGTCACGGACTCTGCCAATCTCCTTTAAGCTTCAAAAATCTCTTAATTATGTTACTAATCAAGGATCAAGATTGGTATGGCCTGCAAGAAAGGAAAGTGGAGACAGAAACACCATCCATCTGTTTCAATTTAAAATGAAATGCTTTTGTATCTCTGCAGCTCTTTTAATATATCTCTGGAGTTCCCATTCTTCCATTCAGATTTCTGCGTGTAGCAGGTGAAAGACGAAGTCAGGATTTGCAGGGACTTGTCTCTGGGACTTGTTTTCAATAGGGCATGTTATGGAAGAGAGTTCCTTTGAGCATGTGCAGACTGGTGCTCCTGATACTCTTGCTAAGACGACCATTCTTTTGCTGAGCTCCCGGTGCTCACATTTTCTTGTCTGTGTTCTGAATTTTCTAGCCCTGCCTTTCCCACTTGGGGGGAACTATATTTCTACTCAGTCGTTTCAAGCAGGCAATTACAGCTTTTCAATGTAACTCTAAATCCTTTGTACCAGAGCCTACAGTGCTTCAAAGAGGGGGGAGTCGCAAGGCAAGGAGGAGGGAGCACAGTGTACAAAAGAATTGCATGGCATGTGTTAAGTGGAGAGGTGCTTGTTTAACTTGTACAGAAGAATCAAGGACAGCCTTTTAGAAGCACTAATTTGGATTCAAGTTCAGTGTGCATTTGACTGGTTTGCTGAGGATTGATCCCTGCCCTTTCACTAAGACTCTGGTGCCTTATTAAAATATGACATCCTAGGAGTATATAGACTATTGTAAATGAGAGAAGTGCTCTTGCCTGAGATGTGATCCTATCTTTGTGCTTCTTTGGAGAGCGGGAGACTATTGTATAGCTCTGCCTTAAGAGCACTGACATTTCTTATGCAATTTCAGTGGCATATGGTGAAAAGCAGTTTTCTGTACACATTCGTATTATTATGCCTCCCAACATTTGCAGCCCAGAATTTTAATACTGATACCCAGTGCTTTTTTCCTAAAAGAAATAAAATAAAAATGTTTAGGGGTACTCTCATTTTGACTCAAGAATATCACCATTTTATAGTTCAAATCGGGGAAAATAAATACAGTAAATGGACAAAAGTACAAAGATCATGCCTGTACAAAAGTACAAAGAACATAAAGCAGAGACATCACCTTGCCAATAAAGGTCCGTATAGTTAAAGCCATGGTTTTCCCAGTAGTGATGTATGGAAGTGAGAGCTGGACCATAAAGAAGGCTGATCGCCGAAGAATTGATGCTTTTGAATTATGGTGCTGGAGGAGACTCGTGAGACTCCCATGGACTGCAAGAAGATCAAACGCATCCATTCTTAAGGAAATCAGCCCTGAGTGGTCACTGGAAGGACAGATCATGAAGCTGAGGCTCCAATACTTTGGCCACCTCATGAGAAGAGAAGACTCCCTGGAAAAGACCCTGATGTTGGGAAAGATGGAGGGCACAAGGAGAAGGGGACGACAGAGGATGAGATGGTTGGACAGTGTTCTCGAAGCCACAAACATGAGTCTGACCAAACTGCGGGAGGCAGTGGAAGACAGGAGTGCCTGGCGTGGTCCATGGGGTGCTCTGGTCCATGGGGTCACGAAGAGTTGGACACAACTAAACGACTAAACAACAACAACAAAGAACATGCGGGACGCGGGTGGCACTGTGGGTTAAACCACAGAGCCTAGGACTTGTCGATCAGAAGGTCGGCCATTCGAATCCCCGCGACGGGGTGAGCTCCCGTTACTCGGTACCTGCTTCTGCCAACCTAGCAGTTCGAAAGCATGTCAAAGTGCAAGAAGATGAATAGGTACCACTCTGGCGGGAAAGTAAATGGCGTTTTCATGCGCTGCTGTGGTTCTCCAGAAGCGGCTTAGTCATGCTGGTCACATGACCCGGAAGCTGTATGCAGGCTCCCTCAGCCAATAAAGCGAGATGAGCGCCGCAACCCCAGAGTCGGCCACAACTGAACCTAATGGTCAGTTTACCTAATGGCCCTTTACCTTTACAAAGAACATGCATTACCTCATATTACATGGCTGACAGCTCACATTAACTTCCACATTGGCATGAGGTTGTGTGCACTAACACCTTCCCTCCTACTTCCAACACATTTAACGCTCGCTTCTGTATGAGACTCAGGAAACACTGTGACAGGAAATGAGGCCGCCATCGGGGGTAGCAACAGAACTGACGATTCACCGTGCTAGAGAAGAAACAAATATTTTTTTTAAAAAAAAAATTAGTTTCTTCTCCCGTTAGATTCACAAAATGTTTAGGGATATGCGTACCCTTGTGTCCCCCCCCCCCCAAAAAAAAGTACTGCTGATATCAATATATAGACTTGAGTTTAGCCTCTTGGTTAGTTGTCTGTGGTGAGCAATAATCATTTCTGGGTGGTCTCCAGCATTATCCAAAATTGGTTCTTGTCTCCGGTTCAGTTATGCATTCATAAAAAGCCCATTTTACTGGTGAATGTGTTTGTGGCTAGTAACTTATTTGGGCTTCTTTGTATAATTTAACCTATATATGCAGCTACCAGCCCCAGACACAACCCATCAAGTCCTTTAATGATATAATCATAACTTTGTGTGATGCTTCTTTATGTAGACTTGCTTCCTGTTTCGTGGTCTTTAAAACAGCCATGCAAATATCCATTCTGTGTTTCTACAGTGATGCTTGAAACTTTTTCTTAATTTAACATTATTGCAAAAATGCTTATGGATGTGACTTCCAATGATATTAGAAGATGGGTTCTCAGGAAAGGAGGTGGGCCTCCTTATGAAAGCACAGTCACTAGAGGAAGCCCAGGGTCCTTCCTGAACTCCATTCTCCTAATTAGTCTTTCCCAACCTAGTGTTTTTTAGCTGATTTTGAACTACGACTCCCATTAGGGAGAACTTCATAGATTTTATGGTAGTTCTAACTGAAGCAGGAAACAAAGACCTCGTTTATGACTCCTCGCTTATCTCTATTTGCAAAATGTGGGTGCTAAAACGAATAAGCCATCAATGCTTGGAATAGGCCACCTCGCTCTCTTTGTTTCTGTGGGCTCATCAAGCCCTTTTTCAATCAGGCTATGGGATAGGGCTCAGACCAGACTGTTCCCTGTCTTCCAAACAATGTATGTTTCTGCAGTTACACAGAGAGAAAATATTGCCCTCCCACCTGAAAATGTTGAATTTGAATATTCTGAGCATGCTCGCAAAATTCAGATTTTCACATCAATAATGAAAACACCTGAAGATCTATGAATCTGAATTTCAAATTCACTTGTCATATTCTAAAAAGATTATTTTGTTTCACAAACTCAACATTCCAACTACCCATAATCTGAACCTCAGTGCTAATAGATATATTTTGTTTTTATATAATGAGCTCTGTCTTGAAGGTGTATTTTATATCACAATCCTATGCATTTCTGCTTAAAAGGAGGTAAGTATGTGTGTGTTATATTCACTTTCTTTCAGCTTCTGTTTGCCCCAGTTCTGCATCAATTTGCAATTATTTATAAATAAATGTATGCATGGAAATTCACTTGCACATTTGCAAGGCATCTTAATTAATGCATCTTAATATAGGAATTTTTGTTCACAGTTTGGCCGGATATGAACATTTTTTGCAAGTAATTTACTTCCCCCTCTAATATATGCAAGGCTTGTGTACTTTTTGGTTGGAGACCTGTACCACAAAACTGAGGGAAGTGTGAATTTCAAAGGATAGCTGTGTTTCTGTTCACCTATTGATTTGGGGAATTTGGTACATTTCGATTCAGATGCAAACTGAGAAAACCCTCCCTGATACCTACTCAGAAGCAAGCCCCATTAAGTTTAATGGGACTCAATGTCACAAAAGTGCGCACATGATTGCAGCCTTAAGAAAATAACAAAGCATCAAGGATATAATTCTGTGATTCTGTGATTCTATGATACATGTGCTGAAGCTTCCCCATGCCTTCATGCATAAATAGCATCACTTGCAACAATGCCTGCCTTCCTGTCAATCACCCAGGCTTCTTTTCGAGACTCCCTGTTTTAACAAGCACTGAGAACAAACTGAGTTTTTCTAAGCAGGAAAAAATAGGATAGGATGGAAGAAGCTGACCAGATGTCCTAGAGTTTTGTGCAACATCTTTCATGCAGACATCTGTAGCATCTCTTCAATTTTACATCAGGTGGGAGTTATCTCAAGAGGAAAAGGTATAGATTTTCTTTTCTCCCAACATAACTCAGGGTCACCTTGCGCTTCAGGTTATTACTGCATTTTAATCTCTAGACTGGATGCTTAAACCCAACAGAAAACCAGGGAGATGCACAATGTTTAGAAAAGGATGTTCAAGTTGAAAAGGATCCATTCTCAGTGTTTAAAGTGCCATTCTGTGCCTTAAGGGGATCTAGTATGAAAACAAGAGTTGCTGTGTTGCTCCCATAGAATAAAAAATATCAGAGGTAGGGTGGTGTGTCTTCTAAAACATGTAGATTGTATGACTGTTACAAAATTCAAAAATGACAGTGAAAAGAAGGAGCGGTTATGGAGTGCAAATAATATGCCACCACATGATCACATCCAATGGTGTTTTATCCTAGATTCTAGTCTAGATCAAGGGTAGCCAGAACGGAGACTTCCAAATGTTGCTGGAGTGCAACACTTATCATTGGTCATGGTAGTTGAGGCTGATGGAAGTTGAAATCCACAATGTTAGTGTATCTGTCCAGAACAACCTCTGAAGTCGTGGGAGTCTAGGAACACCATTCGCATGAGAAGTAAAGGAATATCAGGTTGTATTGAAATTATCGGGGGGGGGGATGTTTGAATACTCTATGCTGCTTGTCCTATGACCATGGGGACAAGGTATCAAGGAACATGCAGATCTCCTAATTATTTGAAAACAAGACTTCCTTGTTCAGCTATTCATTTTTTCCCCATGATGAGGTGAGTGGGGCAGGAAATGGGTGGATCCAGTGCTTTTTTTCCTTAAAAAAATGTATAGAGGTACTCTCATTTTCCTACTCATATTGAAATACTGCCCCTCAATGAGGCCAAACGTAGGTGCACAAAATGTTTAGGGGTATGCGTACCCTTGCGTCCCCCCAGAAAGAAAGAAAAAAGCACTGGGTGAATCAGTAGCAGACTTTGGGCTCTCAAGTTTCAGCAGCAACCTGTGCGATGCTAACACTCCATTCTACAGCCTTGTTGTGGCGCCCCCTCCCCCGCAGCCCTGCGCCAATGCCACCTGACTGAACTGGTCTCTACACCCTAAAACCACCTCCAGGTGGATCCAAGGTTCACTTCAAGCAAGAATTATTGGAACTAGTAATGATGGGAAAGGCCTGATGTTTAAAGCTGCATGGGATTCTTCACCTAGTGTTATGCAAGCATCACAGACTTGCGGCCTTGCTTAATCTAAGTTTAAAATTGGGATCGGGGCAAAGGCATGCACACAGTCTCATCTGCAGTCTCACAAGGATATTTTGAGCATGTTTCTTCAATGCACTTAGGAGCTCTCCTCATGACTGGGACAACTTATGAGTCCTGGTTACAGTTACTACTCAGCTGAACATGCTTAAAAACCCTCTTCAGACCTTTGTGCTAATCACAACAGCCTGCACATTTGAAGATGTTCAGGCAGGACTGCATCTCTGTTTTTACACCTAGTCTATTTAGGTGAATGCCTGAACATGCCTAATTGTCCCTACTGGAAGCATTTACAGTGCCTTTTGTTGTCATTCTTGTGTCTACACGTAATTATTTCTTCGGCATGTTCCTTTTCTGTGGCATTAAGGGAAACTGTGTCATGCTATTTTTCAAGGAGCAAGCTACTGCCATTCACACAGATGTGGAAGGGTGGTAATTTTTCATTCCTTCCCATAAAAAAAAATTCTGAAATTCTAGGCCAACAGGGAAACATTCTGAATGTACCACTTTGGGAGACTTTCAGGTTATTAAAGTACTGCGTATGTCAGCTGTCAAAACTCTTACATCTAAGGAGCTTCTGAAAATGAACTTTCTGCACTCCGAGCTCAGCAATTTATGATTAAATTGGAAAGTTGGAGAAAGTCTATGGGGGGGGGGAGGAGTAAGACGTAGAGTAAAATGATTAGCTGTAAGATTATGGGGTGGGTTTTTATGTGTATAAGAAGCACCACAGACCAAGCAGCAAGTGTGATGTAGAAACAGATGCATTGATTGAATACATCCGATTCCTGAGGGTGGGGGTGGTGAGGTTCATGCAGATATATGCTTAAATTATTGTACTTTTACATGCATAAGATGAGGTTTATTTCTTATGAAATAATGTCAAAAATGGGGGGTTGTATTATAGATGGATAGTGCAGAGGTGGGACAGGAGATTGGTTGCTGCCATGAGCAGAAGATTTTCTGGGGTGATTGGTGGCTGCGGCAAGGGCTGCTGTCGATTGACTGTTGCCGTGGCAATTGGGCGGGCGATTGGTGGCTGCTGGTGGCGAGCAGGCAGACAATTGGTGGGTTTAGCAATGCACGCGACTGCCATCGTTGGTCTGGCGGGTGAGTTTTCTTTTGCAATCCTACCCCCAAAAGAAGCTCAACAACTCTTGGCAATCTCTCTCCCCTCCCCCCATTTTTTAAATTTTGTGTCCCCCAAACATTAGGTCCAGTTGTGGCCGACTCTGGGGTTGCTGCGCTCATCTCGCTTTATTGGCCGAGGGAACCGGCGTACAGCTTCCGGGTCATGTAGCCAGCATGACTAAGCCGCTTCTGGCGAACCAGAGCAGCGCACGGAAACACCCTTTACCTTCCCGCCGGAGAGGTACCTATTTATCTACTTGTACTTTGCCGTGCTTTCGAACTGCTAAGTGGGCAGGAGCAGGGACTGAGCAACGGGAGCTCACCCCCTCATGGGGATTCAAACCGCCGACCTTCTGATCAGCAAGTCCTAGGCTCTGTAGTTCAACCCACAGCGCCACCCGCTTCCTGTTACGATATTGAAGCAATGCAGCCGCGAGCTGCTGGTAGCTTGAAAGCAAAACATAATGGGAATGTTAGGACTGTTCCGTGGGAAACAGAGGGACAGTCAATTCACAGTGCAGAGGGCACCGGAATTAGCTCAGAGTGTATTATGAGCTGGACAGGAGTATGAAGAGAGCAGTCATGTTTTTTGTAACGGTGCAAAGACAGAAATAAAGGCATGTAAATACGTTTCTGTCTATCTCTGCCCGGGGGGGGCAAGAAAGAGGGGGTGTTCTTCTCACGCTGAGAAGGATCGCCTATCGCGACCTCTGCCTGGATCTTGCCGGGAAAGCAAACAGGGAGGTCAACAGGAGACCAAGCTGGGTGCCTGGGAGAGTTGCCAGTTTCTCCTGATAAAGGCTTGATTTCCGACACTTCCCTGCCCCCCAACCAAGGGGGCATCTTATATACAGGGGCGTGTTATATACGGGAAAATACGGTAATGTGCAATTCTATGCATCCTTATTTCACAATACACCCAACAACCAGGATCAATGGGGCATGCTTCTAACTAAGGACACATCTGGCGGTCCTCTTTGGCCATGGTCCAGTGATAGCTTCTTCCGCTGCAGCCCAATTGAAATGAATAAACTTGCATACCTATTTGAGTTCCATGAGGCCTGAAGCAAAGTTTTCAGTGATGGTGCAAGAAGCCACAGGAAAGCAAATGCTCCCCTGGAAAATCATTTCTTCCCACCCGTCACTGGAAGCATCTGCAGTTGCGATGGTTGAACAAAAAGGTAGGTTTTCTTTCATGTTGACGTCTAACATCCTATGCATTTGAGACTAAACTTGTCTCCACAGAACTTCCTCTGCCTTTTCTCTGCCACAACCTGCTTCTCTCTAGTGGTGCCACTGAATGGATTGTACTTTAGATCTTTCCCCAAAGCTGTCGTTTTATGAAATTGACATAAAAGATGCATAAGATCGCCTCTTGTCAGGAAGACAGTAAATTGGATTTCAAGTGCATGAAGTGTTTGCCAGTAGGTGTAAACAAGTTGTTAGGCAGATAAGCTGCAAGAAGAGGGCCTAATATTACTGTGTAGCAATAACCCTGACCTATGTGCAGTAAAACGAAATGTACAATCTGGTTCAATAAGGTTGCTGCTGATGTTGGAATGATTTAATCACCGTTCTCAAGATTGGTAAAACCAAGTCAGTGCTAAGATTAGGAAAGGTTTACTGAGTTACAAGAACACACAATACAGGAAATGTGGAGGTACAGAAGAATAAACTGATCCATGTGTTCCCTAAATCATTCTTAGGAAAGAGATGTATCCCAAGCAAAAACATAGCAAACAGAAAACTTATCTTTCTATCCATCATTCTCCAATCAATACTTTTCGGCCAAGTTAGTCATCATAAGCTCCTCTTTATTTATATAAAAAAATAATATTTTCTTAAATTTGGTACGGCTACACCAGGGTTTCTGAAACTTGGGTCTCCAGCTGTTTTTTTGGACTACAATTCCCATCATCTCTCACCACTGGTCCTGCTAGCTAGGGATGATGGGAGTTGTAGTCCAAAAACAGTTGGGAAACCCTGGGTTACACAGTAGTATGAACTGCTGGATGCAGCCTTGGAACACACCTGTTCTTCTACGGCCACATTCAGGCTATACATTTAAAGCACTATGATACTGCTTTAAATAGGCATGGCTTCCCCTAAAGAATTCTGGGACCTGTTGTTTGTTAGCTAAGAAGTAAGTCCTATTGGTTTCCTTAAGATTTATTTCTAAACAAGTATGTATAAGATTGTGCTGGAAGGAGAGTTGCATAGACCTATGTGTGGAAGAATGGTACAATTGCCAAGTAAACATATTGGTCAGGTAAAGGTAAAGGGACCCCTGACCATTAGGTTCAGTCGTGACCAACTCTGGGGTTGCGGCGCTCATCTCGCTTTACTGGCCAAGGGAGCCGGCGTACAGCTTCCGGGTCATATGGCCAGCATGACTAAGCAGCTTCTGGAGAACCAGAGCAGCTCACAGAAACGCCATTTACCTTCCCGCTAAATTAGGAAAACCTGGCAGGAGTACAATTAAGGGTAAAAGTAAAGGGGACCCCTGACAATTAGGTTCAGTCGTGGCCGACTCTGGGGTTGCAGCGCTCATCTAGCTTTACTGGCCAAGGGAGCTGGCGTACAGCTTCCGGGTCATATGGCCAGCATGACTAAGCAGCTTCTAGTGAACCAGAGCAGCTCACGGAAACGCTGTTTACCTTCCCGCCGGAGTGGTACCTATTTATCTACTTGCACTTTGACGTGCTTTCGAACTGCTAGGTTGGCAGGAGCAGGGACCAAGCAATGGGAGCTCACCCCGTCGCGGGGATTCGAACCGCCGACCTCCTGATCGGCAAGTCCCAGGCTCTGTGGTTTAACCCACAGCGCCACCCGCGTCCCTTCAAACATATTGGTCACTTTCCCCTATATTTTCACAGGCTTAACTGTTTCCCCTCATTTCATTTCATCACAGACAACATCAAATGATCTTTCCTTGTTTGGTATTCTCAGTCTCAAAAACCTAACAGAGAGAGACACTAAGAAACCAAAAGGAACGTTATCGCTTTCTTCTTTGTCCTATTTCACACTCTTTACTTCATCTTATTATTAATTCTCTTTCATTGCAAGCTGTGTGTGTGTGTGCGATACACACCCTCACACATGCACTTTGCATTGCTTACTATTTCCTGGGCTGCTATTAGCAGACAGCAAATTAGATGGGGCGGGGAGTGGGGGATAACACCAAAATTACCATTCTTTATTCAATTATTCAGCATTAATTAGCAAGCTTGGTAGTTCAGGGACTGCTTTTCCTCATGTCGGAGCAGAGGTTTTCAGTTCAGAATGGCATCTGTCTCCCAGTGTTAGCGCAACAACAAAAATTAATAATGTATGGATTATGTCACAAAGGCAGAGGTGCCGCATTCATCTGTCTCCCTGGCATTTGAATGTCAGAAACTGTGAGGGAAACATTGCTGTCTACTGCAACCTCGGTGGTGGGGGGAGCCTCTGCACGCTGGAATAAATATTGATACTTAGAGCTGCATTAAACGTCATATTTCTGACACATATTTAGGGATGGGAAATGATTCATTCTTTTTATAAGAATGGGACCTCTGAGGTTAAATGGCCATCAGACACAGAATTTTTGAAGAAGCTCAGCTTAGACTTCATTCTGGCCTTTTCAACACACACACAACACACACACCTTTGAAAAGCTACCCATGGAAGAGAAAAGAGAAAGTCAAGGCTGACCAAAATGGCAAAGGCATCCTTTTTAGCTTGAATGCTTTTCATCACAATAAATTTCCAACAGCCTGCAGAATATACTTTCCTTCTTCAACCCATTGTCCTTGGCCAGATTGACACATGTCTGAAACGAGAATGGCAGGTGGCAGCCATTTTGCCGACCATTGACCTCAGCAGAAAGTCACAGAACTCTCTTGCACCAGTCGCAAAAGGGATTTGATTTTTTATTTATTTAAATGATTAATAACCTGATATTCATTGCTGACACAATTCCAGAGCAAGGAGCAACATTGAAATACACAAAAAATGATATTTAACGTAAATACAACTTAATATAAACTCAGTAAGTATTCCAACGTTTTAGCCAAGTGACTCAAGTCTGAATATGATTCCCACCAATGCAATGTGAACTGGATGGTGTTAGTGCATTCTTGCTGGTTCTGTTGGAGCTCTGAGAAGGTTTAGATTCCAGCAACTAGGGTTGCCTTCTGGCAGGTCTGTCTGGAATGGGAACAGAGAGCAGGGCTTTGCAGTCAATCAAGTCTGACTAGCACATTAAATGGGGGGGGATACAAGGTGGCATTTTGATACCAATGAAGCCATGTGGACATGTGCAAGGACCACGGATCCCACAATAAATATCCATCTTGAAGAAACCTTGGTCCTTCATTGATTACTTTCTGTTCATAGCACTATGAGGTTCACTGTGTTACATTTATTCCACTCCTTGAAGAAGATCAGCATAGGACATTTTCATCTCACAATACACCTTGATTGTCAAACAGAAGCCATTCCGGAAGTCCATTCGACTTCCGAAAACGTTTGACAACCAAGGCACAACTTCCGATTGGCTGCAGGAGCTTCCTGCAGCCAATCGGAAGCCACGGAAGCCACGTCGGACGTTCGGGTTCCAAAGAATGTTCGCAAACTGGAACTCACTTCCGGGTTTGCGGCATTTGGGAGCCAAAACGTTCGAGTCGCAAGGCGTTTGGGATCCAAGGCACGACTGTAGAATGCAGATTCTCAGCTGTGATTTTTTTTCTTGTACTGGCATGTTATGAAATCACTGTGGTTCAGGCAATAGCTACCATGACACGAGGCTACATTCAAAGGAACACGTGATCACATACTATATCCTTCATGCACCTGCATTACCAAGCATGATTGGGCTATGGCACATGGAGGAGATTTGAAGGATGTGAACAGCCTTCAGACAAACCCAACACATACTGAACTCCTTTGCTATAATTCTCTGCTGCATCTTCAAACCCCTAAGTACCCTCCATCTTCCATGCAAGTGGCAAAGCTCCTCTTGATTTTAATAGAACTGGACTGTGTCTTTCTCGATAACCTCAATAGTATGAAGTCAAACAGCTTCCCCGTCCCCTGGCATTCAGCATTTCCATTGCCACCCATGCATTCTCCAGTTTCAGAGCACTGGATACTGCCCCTGGCTTTCCCTTTTGCATGCTGGTCAACTTTCTGCTTAACCGAGGGAAAGAGGAAACCTATGCAGAAATTCTGCTAAGTTGTTTGCATTCCACTGAAATACTTCTTTAGCTGAAGGGAATCAAATCAATGAAATATGATGAAACCATATGCTCATTATTTCAAAAAGAGAGCAGCTGCTTCAGGGAGTATTGAAAAGATTTATTAATTCTACCAGTACTGCTCATTAAGAGTAAGTATCTCCGTACCTGTCTTGCTCGACAAAAACTCCTCAAAAGCAAAAATCCACCCCCACAGAGTTCACATGGATGTTCATTCCTGGCAGTGGTCCCGGCATTATTTTAGGGCAGAGAAAACAATATGTGAAACGGATGCTACTGGCAAAGTAGCGTCAGAAAAACAAGGAAGGAAGGGGAAAAAACATAATTTCACAGGGTGGCAGAGGGAAGAGTTGTATAAGTGCCATTACAGTGTGGAAGGAAGACTGGCATAGAGGAATTCTTCCTTGTTAGGGGGCCATATGCGCTTTTAATTGAGTTTGCAAGTTTCCAGGCAGGCTGCCAAATGGAAGTCTTCCTTCTGGCAAGAAGGATCAAGCCTCCTCTTATGCTCCACTCCCAAGATGTTGCTGCAGAAAGATGTGCGCCCCCAACCCCAACCCCCCAAACATTATGAATCTGGTAATTGATTATATAGGCCAAGCAATAAACAGGCCACTATTTAATGCCCCAGAATTCTATCAAGGTCACACCTATATGCTAGCGATGCAAAGAGGTGAACAATATGGATCACAGTGGTACAGTCACCGGGGAAACTTTCAAAATGCAGGTGATCAGATGCTTGATTATTACATCTGGAGCCTCACACTGACGCATTAGACATGCCTTGTAACCCTTCTCCGGAGAGTGAGTGATCAGCAAAATGATATTTAGTAACTGCAGAGCAATACAAATTGAGAAACAACCATTTTAATTATACAGAGTATTTTATATTAGCTCTCCCCTATGAGAACGATTTCTCCAACTATGTAGATTTTCTTACAAGCTGGGAGAATTCCTCAAAACTTTGCTACCTAAACAAATAGGGAAAGTTGGGGTGAATTTGGTACGTGTGACACCAGTCTTTGGAAGTGTGAGCTTCTGGATGATGTCTAAATAAAGAGAATATTATTATTTCACTGGGTCACCATAATACAAATTGGGAAACCAATTTCGGAGCTATCGTAGGTTCTGAGTGTAGCATACAATAGCAGCAGCCAATTGTTATGTGCACAGCACTGAGTTTGCTTCATTATACAGGCAAAGAGTATGCTGACTCAGTCACTGGAGAAGGACTTCAGTGGAACATAATTCCACTGGAATTAAATGGAACATAATTTAACAGATCCCAGAACATAATTTAACAGATCCCAGAAACAGGTGAGATATCCATAGACAACTGAAAGCACAGTCCTTGTCATAAGAAACAGAGATAATTGATTCCATGATACATGGGAGGGTAAATGAGAGGGGAGGAGAGGGTGGTGAACGAAGACAAAGGAAGGACAATGCTAAAAATCAATATTCAATTATTACATAAAGCTACGCACACAGACTGATAGCATGGTATGTTAAAAATGAAATAAAAATAGAGGCACCACAAAGGCAGAATTCATTTCTTCTTCATCCTCAAATGTGCCACAACAGCACATAGGAGGGATTAGTATGTGAAGAGGAAGTTAGTTTGCCAGAACGTTGGGAAAATCAGACTTTTTAAAAAATGTTCCCGATAGTAGAGAATATGTTGCAATATGTCTGCTTTAATATGTTCCCTGGGTGATAGTGGGGCTTGTCATGAGATGGGAGTCTCTCATTTGAAGGTATCTAGGCTTTAGGATGCAGAAATTAAAATGCATCCCCTGGGAAGGCTTCATGACACCTCTCCTGATGTCACTAACCTCTGCCACATTTAACGAAGTCCCAGGCTTTATGGCTTCTTCCCTTTCTTTGATGGTGATTGGTTTTCTGGATCACCTCACTGCTGAGACACTTGTCCCCTTTTGGAGACAGTAAACTGGGATCGGACTAGGAAACTTCCCCAAACCTGATAGAAGTCAGCATACTTTACTAGATCATATTTATATGGAGTTTCATATATCCAGAGGAAACAAAAAACAATTTGCAATAATAAAGCAGTACAAATATAAAAATACTAGGAGTATGCACCCAAAGCGTTGGGGGGGGGGTAATCTAAAAAAGCATAAAATATCTGCACCCTCCAGACAGAATGAACAGCAGTAGCCACCAGAAAAACCTATTTTCATCAGTGTTTGCAAATACCCATATAAGGTGGCAAGTGAGAGTCTAGCATATAACTTTGAATGGATCTGAAGTCCTATCCCTTGATATAAAACGGCAGCACTAGAGGTCTCTGTTTGTTTGGAATTCAACCAGCTGCCTGAGGCTGAAGAGTAGCAAGAATAGGGCTTTTTTCCAGCTAGAATGGTCACATTTTTAGAACTGTCTCCTTATCAGAATCCAGATGGTTTTATGGCCTTTAGCAGGCATCTGACCTTGCAAATTGAGATGGAAGTGGAAAGCACAGCTCAGACTTAGATGTCAAGGTTGCTAGTCCTGAATTCCTTTATCCTCCCTTATTTAGCTTTTGCTATCTGCAGAACCATCTGTGAAATAGTTCTCTAGGCCAGTGGTTCCCACACTTTCCGCCCCTCATGGACCACTTGAAAATTGCTGAGAGTCTTTGTAGACCACTTAATGATTATTCTGCCTGTGGTAGCGTTTATAATGCATTGTTTGAGAAGCTGCATGGTTTTTAATAGTACTTTCATTGCTTCTTTTATTTCTTAGATATTGTATTTTCATGTATTACAATTTACAGAAATTCAAGTCGTGCAATAAAATACATATGCAAAATAAATGTAACAATAAAAATACAATTAAAAGCAGGTTGAATATTTAATGCGAAGGATTTGGAAGGCATAAGATGGATTTGCTTCCCTCTAATAAAACAGTTCTCTGATAAATGACCTTGATTGACATTGGAGCAATATGGCCTTTATTTTGCATGAAATGAATAGTAAATCTCAGCATTTTAATTTATTTATTTGTGTTTTATTATTTTGAATGATATTTTCATGTCGATTTTTACCACAGTAGTGGTCCCAAGTCATTTTCGAGACCAATAAAACAACACCAATACTACCATACATTTCAAAGTTTTTTTTTTAAGTCGCCATTTTAAAAACGTCCTCAATAAATAAATAATAATAACAAAACAAATAAATAACAAAAAACAGGACTGAGTTCAGAAGTAATATGTACAAGGACTCCAAAGGCCTGGGACAACAAGAATGTATTAATTTAGTAAAGGAAAACTATTAATGGTGTGGCCATCCATGACTCCAGAGGTAAGGAGTTTGGAAGCTCATAGGAGAACATCTGGAACTGTTGTCATATCTGACTGAAGTAGGCAGGTGCTGGGGAGGAATTTATTCTTCTCTGTGATGAAGATGACTTCAGTCTTCTTTTCTTCTTTTCCCTCTCTGTGTCTGTGGGCAAGGATGGGGAAGAATTTTTATTGGGTCTGCATTTAAAGGTGAACTTACCTAATTTAGAAACTACACACAAACCAAAACACAGCAACCCCCTCAATATGTGCACCTTGCGCCAGTAATGAATGCCCCACCACTGCCCTCTCGGCTTCGATGATGTGGTCCAAAGGAAAGCAGAGCAATACATTTGGCACCAGCTTGACAAGCCCCATCTGCCCGTCACTTCCTTCTACAGCACATGCAGAAACTGCCTTCTTGACCGTTGGACCCACTATTGGTCTTGTCCACTCAATCCTCCAGAGCCTGTCTTCACAAGCAGGGGAAGTCCCTGAGGGTTTGTAACCACCTGGTTTAGTCAGCCAGTTGAAGCCATTCCCAATGTATGGCTGCTGTCACATGCTGACAGCTTCTAGGAGACACAGGTGGGGACCAAAAGTGGACAAACTACCCCCAAAAGAGCATGACAGGTCCCTCTTAAGGGGTACTGCCTTCATCCTATCACCACATACACCCCCATTTCAATATAGCACTGTGAATATATAGCACATGACCAAGCTCCTGATATAATATCTAGGTAAACGTAAAGGGACCCCTGACCATTAGGTCCAGTCATGGCCGACTCTAGGGTTGCGGTGCTCATCTCACTTTATTGGCCGAGGGAGCCGGTACGTGGCCAGCATGACTAAGCCACTTCTGGCGAACCAGAGCAGCGCACGGAAATGCCATTTACCTTCCCGCTGGAGCGATACCTATTTATCTACTTGCACTTTGACGTGCTTTCGAACTGCTAGGTTGGCAAGAGCAGGGACCGAGCAACGGGAGCTCACCCCATGGCGGGGATTCGAACCGCCGACCTTCTGATCGGCAAGTCCTAGGCTCTGTGGTTTAACCCACAGCACCACTTGCGTCCCAATATAATATCTACTCACAAGTAAATTACATTCACCCTAGTTGCCTCAAATAAAATAAAAAATGTTGTTTGAACCTCAGCTGTTCTTTTCTTCCCATTGATTCTTCCCATTTTCTTCTTCTGAGGGATTAGGGACTAATTTTCCCTTGGATCACCTTTCTGTAAATTGTCACATGTGAGTTTACCATGGATGGGGGGATGTCTTTAATTACTGATATCCTCACATTTTTATTTTTTTAATGTTATTAAATGGAGCAATTGAGACTGGTCCATTAAGAGTGCATGGGGCACTGCCGTATCAGCATCCATCTGCCCACAGCCAATCCTCATTTGCCTGCCTTCTTACAAGTCCAGAGGTCAGCTTTGTCCTCCTTACTGTCCGTGTTGCCTGTTTAGTATACCTGAAGGAGCATCTCTACCCCCATTCTTCAGCCTGGACACTGAAGTCCAGCTCCTAGGGCCTTCTGGCAGTTCCCTCCCTACAAGAAGTGAGGTTACAGGGAACCAGGCAGAGGGCCTTTTCAGTAGTGGCACCTGCCCTGTCAAGGAAATAAACAACTATCTGACTTTTCGAAGACATCTGAAGGCAGCCCTGTTTAGGGAAGTTTTTAATGTCTGATGCTTTATCACTTTTTTATTATTATATTCTGTTGGGAGCCGCCCAGAGTGGTTGAGGAAACTCAGTCAGATGAGTGGGGCATATGTTATTATTATTGTTATTGTTAAACTCTGCAGGAAGAAGAGCCACCCACGACTCCAGAGGTAAGGAGTTTGGCAGTTCGTAGGAGAACACCTGGAATTGTCATCATATCTGCCTTCCCTCAACATGCCTTCCCTCAATATGCCCAGCTGCCCCTAAATGGAGGTGCATGTAACTCAGGTTTATCTCACGTGCAAGTTGATTTTATAACATATGGAGCACAGTTCTTTTCATCACATGTGCACCACTTTACACTGAGGTAAATTCTGTCAACGTCATTGGGATTTTACCAATGTAAGTTGTCTTTGATTTGCTCCGTTTATCTCCGGTTGGCTGGGGGGGGGGGAGACAGTCCTTAGCAGAGGGTATAATTTGCTTTGACATTCAAGTTACAGGCAATAAGGGTTGATTGCCAGTAAATTATACCAAATAAGCTCTGCCAGTCTTGATTTTGGAGCAATGATGAATAGAAAGCTACCATCATTTCATGAATGGAAATATTCCTGTGACACGTTTTAGAGGTTTTAAGGATAAAAATGCAGCAGAAAAGAACGTTCAAAGTGTTTGCGCCACAAGGCCCTGCTCCTCTCCACACACAGGTAGTCAAAAGACAAAACATGAGTTGGTAACAGGCTGTAGTGTCAGCGTTATCCTGGCAAAATTCTGTATGTCAAAGGTTCTAGTTCATGGGGTCAGCAAACTTTTTCAGCAGGGGCTAGTCAACTGTCCCTCAGACCTTGTGGCGGGCCGGACTATTTTTTTGGGGGGGGCTGAACGAATTCCTATGCCCCACAAATAACCCAGAGATGCATTTTAAATTAAAGCACACATTCTACTCATGTAAAAACATGCTGATTCCCAGACCGTCCGCGGGCCGAATTTGGAAGGCGATTGGGCCGGATCTGGCCCCCGGGTCTTAGTTAGCCTACCCATGTTCTAGTTCAATCTGTGACTTCTCAAGATAGGGTGGGAGGGGGGGGGACTCTGTCTGAAATCATGCAGAATGGAAGTTTTCACGCTTTTCACTCCCAGGACCACTTGAGAAAATTACCGAGGTCCTCCAGTCACAAAATGGCGGCCCATGGAGGCAGAGATTGACATAATCAGCTATCATTTTCTACTGATAGCTAATTCATCCAGTGGTGCTGACTTGGCCCCCAGATTGTAGGTGCCCAGTGGTGCAATACCTGCTGCCTTGCCTTCTGATGGCTTTCCAATAGTACGGCCACGGCAACTGGGGTGGGCCCTCCACCTCTGCTGTGGGGCCTCTGTTGGGCACCCACAGTGGAAATTTTGTGGATGCCAAGATACCCAGGACCCCCCAGAGTTGAAACCTATGAATTCATCTTTCTTAAATACTTTGACACAGCATTTTCCAGGTGCCAAGGAGTTCCGTAGCTCAGCTTTCTTGTTGTACAGGCATTTGCTCTGGAGATATTGTGGCTCAGCCTCCCCATTTTAGTCAGAATTCACTGCCAGAGGCTCTAAGCAAAGGCCTCTTATTTTTAGTTTTCCCTTCCTACTGTGTTACATGCCTTTCAAAGTTGGGTTTTTTTAAAAAAAAAACCTCCTGTAATTTCTTCTCCTGTTCTCCTTTCACACTCAAGTTGTACCTTATTCTTAATTTTCCATAATTTCTTTCATCCCTCCTCCCTGGTCCTTTTACATTAGCTTCTTCTTGCTGTAACAGCTTTCCTTTCAGCTTTCTCCTCTCTTTATATTCTCATTTTGTTTGATGAAGAAGAAGATAAAATAAATATTAACCTTTTACTGTGTATAGGGTGTTAGGAGTGGGGTAGTGCCTTTGGTAGGGGATGTGCCATGTTCCTTCTGGGCTGGTTTGCCCTTCCTTGTCACCTAATCTAGTTGTGTTTGGCCACCTCACATTATCTTGTGGTCATTTTATCTGTGAAGGGATACATTTTTGCTTATGTCACAAACAGTGTATGGAAAAGTGGAACTTTCATTTTTTTCCATTTTCCATTTTTACTTTTCAGATGTATACATGATTTTACAATCATTGTGACATTTTAAAAAGTGACTTCCTTCCCCCTCTTTCTACAGTTCCTTAAATGTATTTTTAATATCTTCTGCATATCCAAATTAACTTATTTATCTTCTTTAAATATATGCTCTTATGCAACTGCAGGTTATTACAATAATCCTGCCAGTGTTTTTATCTGTTTACAATTTATCTGTAAATATTCAATAAACCATTTCCATTCTTTTATAAAAGGTCTGGTATCTTGATTTCTTATTCTTCCAGTAAGTTTTGCCATTTCTGCATATTCCATAAGTTCTTGTATCCGTTCTTCATTTGCTGCAACTTCTTCGTCTTTCCATTTTTGGGCAAGTAACATTTTTGTTGGAAAAGTGGAACTTTTGAAGACAGAGCCGAAAAGCAACTGACAGGGAGAAACAGCGATGGAATTATAACTGGCCTGAAATGCTTTGGTGTTACATCAGTCTTCCCTGAGCGAGATGTTTCAGATTTTTAGGACTATAGCTCTTGTTAGTCCTAATCGAGATGGCCAGTAGTGAGGGATACTGGGAGTTGTATTCCAAACCACCTAGAGGGCATTAGGCTGGGTAAGGCTCTGTGTTACATGATCAAGTTTAAACAGAAACAAAAACCCTCTAGCGCAAAAGCTAGAAGAAGGGACCTTGCTTTTAATCCAGCAACTGAAATATAAATCTGATACTGGGTTATGTCTAGGGGAAAAAGAGGTTAAGTACTACATGAAAAGATATATTACATTCTTATTTGTCCGGAGAGATTCAAACCGTAGATTAGGCTTCCTTTGAAATGCTCGTTTTAATGACGTTTTTGCCCTTTTACACAAAGCCAGGGCATCCAATCGATAACAATGCATGGAAAAGGAGCACCATTGCTTTGAATCACCCACACACATACTTGAAACACATGCTTTTATTTCTTTGTAGGGCTCCTTTGAAGTACTGACCTAGCCTGGCTCTATCTAGTTTATGAAATCTGACATAATCACACTGCAGAGTAAATTTCCAGTAAGGAAGGAGGGAAAGAGAGGATTTCTGCTTCTCCCCCTAACCCTTTCAGCTCCTCCTGTTTTGTTCCTCTGCTACAAATGTATGGAAACGCTACAGGGTATACAAAAGCAGTGATGTAGTATTTATAATATGGCACCATTTGTTTGGAAATGTATAAGAAAGAAGTTTAATTTGCACACTTTGAATTGTGTGCTGATAGTCGAAAAGCAAGACAGCATATGGCCAGGAATATTATAATTCTTTGTATAGCTAACATTATTAAAACTCTTATACTCTCTGAATAGATAAAAATCTTACTAAAAAGTTTTAAATGTGCAAACAAATTGCTGAGGTCCCTGAGTCACAACGCAATAAAAGAGCATTTTTAATTTATAATACTCCAGAGGGAAATGTGTTTAGCATTGCTTACTCAAAGAGAATGTGAAAAGCAGAAATAATTCACCAGCAGCTGAATGTTTGGAGTTCTTCAAAATAGTCTCTCTCAGACATTATGAAATCATGGCCGTTCTTTGAAATCGATTAGATCTTTTGCAAACACACCATCCCTGAAATCTTCATTGGTGATACCCACGTAATTTCTATGCTGTGCACTGCCTCACGGTGATGCCGCTGAACTTTATAATTCTCCGACTTGGAATACAAAACTCAGCAACTTAGAATGTTTGTCGTTGTGTGACCTCATATTTCCTTCCCTGCGAGAAGTGAAGCTAACAGGGAACCAGGCAGAAGGCCTTTTCAGTAGTGGTGCCCACCCTGTGGAACGCCCTCCCATTAGATGTCAAGGAAATAAACAACTAGCTAACTTTTAGAAGACATCTGAAGGCAGCCCTGTTTAGGGAAGTTTTTAATGTTTGATGTTTTATCACATCTTTAATATTCTGTTAGCAGCCGCCCAGAGGGGCTGGGGAAACCCAGCCAGATGGGCAGGGTATAAATAAATTATTATTATTATTATTATTATTATTATTATTATTATTATACAGCCAAATGAACTGAAGGCAACTTACAACAGCATTATACCAATAGCACTTGCCAAAGGAAGGTGGCTGTAGGTGTGTTTTATTTTGTTTTTTAAGGTAAAAAGCTGAATGAGTTGAGACCAATGAGAAATTTCTTCCAAGGATATGCAGTGTGTGTGTGTGTGTGTGTGTGTGTGTGTGTGTGTGTGTGTGTTGTGATCTCCTCTAGAGTACACTGTGAGGAGGAAAAGAGGCAAAGCCTCCAAATGTTGCTAAGAAATCATTCTTTATCAAACATAATTCTTGTAAATAAGAAGCCCAACATGTTTTGGTTGTACAAACAACTATCTTAAGCAACACTTAGGGAAGAGAACATACAGTTATTCTATCAAAGTAACATATCTCTTGGCTTTTGCCGCTGGTGCCCCCCCCCCTTTTCTTACTGACTATGTGCCTCATTTTCTCCAAGTCTAAAATCCTCACTTTCTCTTGCCTGAGGTAACTGGCCTTTACCAATCAGAACAGAACTTGGACTTCCATTCCTTTCTTTCTGCAATTTCTCTACATACACTATGGCGAATTGGCACTTAACATATACACGCCAATACTGAAATTGAAAAATAAATAATGAACTGTATTTTCAACATCACTCAGACATAATGCACCATCTTTTCCAAAACTTATTTAGCAGGTTGTTCATACCCCACCAACCCATATGTGTGTGTTTTGATATACATTCACACCATTTCATTGATGGTCATAGTAGGGACCGTAATGCAGAATACTAATGGCTAATGTATAATACTAATGATTAACAGGAAAACGCGAATTGTCAAAATGAAACTGAGAAATTCCTCTTCCTTCCATGATTCTCACAGTTGCCGCTCATGATAGCGACACACAGATGCTTGGCAAATGGTACACCTGGCAAAACTGCCCAAGCATTGAGGCCAACTTTTGAAACCCTAACTGTGTCTCCCCATCACCAGAAGAATTTCAGAACCTGGGACAGAAGCTTTTTGTTTTATCTGTGGAATAGCCTCCCTTGGAGGATTCCCACCTGGGTATTGAATTTGTTGTGTACATTGTATTATATATTTAAAGGAGGGAGACAAACACACCTCATCAGGGTGGGTATTTCATAAACAGGGAACCACTACCAAGAAGGCCCTATTGTACCATAAGCAAAAACTGAGCAGCACCAACTGATCATAAGGGTTCCAGTTACAGATAGGTAGCCGTGTTGGTCTGCCATAGTCAAAAGAAAAAAAAATTCCTTCCAGTAGCACCTTAAAGACCAACTAAGTTAGTTCTTGGTATGAGCTTTCGTGTGCATGCACACTTCTTCAGATACTTCAGGTATCTGAAGAAGTGTGCATGCACACGAAAGCTCATACCAAGAACTAACTTAGTTGATCTTTAAGGTGCTACTGGAAGGAATTTTTTTTATTTTGATCATAAGGGTGTTTTGTGTGTGTGCGTGTGTGCGTGCGTGCGCGCGCGTGCGCGCTTGCTTTTTAAAGTACTTGGGTTCCAAGGCTTTATAAAGAATGCCCAATACTTCAGTTTGGATCTGCTACCTCACACGGAGCCAGGGCCATGCATTTAAGTCTGGATGAGTCCTATTGGACTGCCCCATCTGTCAGGCACATTCTACAGATTTCAGACCATATTCAAGGGCATCCCATAACTCAAAATGGACTTTTAAATAAATGGCAATAGCAAAATATACAAATGTTTAGTCGGCCCTCATGGTTCTTTTGTGTGTAGGGTTTGATTTGGTCTTCAGTTGTTACGGCTGGATTTTGCCTTCAGTAAAAAAATTCTTGTTGTTCTTTCTCTAGGCAATGAATGGGGGGAAAACTTCTCTTTTTTGGTATTCAAATAAAAGACAACAATAGTCTCCTCCTTACATAAAGCTGAGCATAGACAAAATAAACACTGGATAAAAGACAAATGAAAGCTTGGAGGCACAGAGATGCCGCCTACCTGCAATGCAGTTTTGTAATACAAAGTGTTTGCATAGTTAGGAATATTGTATCTCTGCACTGTCAGATTAAATACAGATGTTACTAAGAATCTACCCATAAACATAAAGTTTCATTACTTGCATATATTGCACCAAAAACCTTGCTTCTCTGTTAGGAAGCTGTAAAGACAAGACAGGCATGGAATGCTGACACAACATGTAGTCAACTAGTGTTTACTCAGAGTAAACCCATTGAAAATAATAGACTTCAGTTAGCCATGCCCATTAATTTCAATGGATCTACTCTGAGTAAAGTTGGTCAATACAACCCACACACTCCAAGCTAACACTAAGATAAGCTCAAAACACTGCATGCACCAAAATGATTTTTAAAAATAATCTAGAGGACCCCGAGAATGATGCAAAAAAGTGGAAGCCCCTTTTTACAGGAGTAAGCTCTCAAGATATAGAACATATTTCAGCACAGCACCACCATTGACAGAAAAAGAGAATACTTTTCCAGATTTAGCCATGATTCTGTTCTAGTTTTCCTCTCCTACAAATGTTCAGAATCTCTCAGTATGCATTTTGAATATCAACTATACTGAACGATGCTCAGCAGAACAGTTGAGGAAACATTACTGAATATGCATTAGGAAAGTTGGAATCCCTTTCTAAAATTAGTTCCCCAGGTTTTCAGTATCATACATCATCTGAACGAGTCCACTGTGCTTTCTCCACTCCAAGTTTACTTTGGAAGTACCATTTTTTCAGCATAATAGCTGTTCTTTAAAATTTAAATTTTAATGTGAAGTGTGAAAATGACAGTTTAAACCAATAAAAAGTCCATCCCCTTTCTGTGTGTAAGTTACATACATCATGTGTGGTTCTCCAGATGTTGCTGGACTGATGCTCTCATTTTCTTCTTCTTTGGTGATCCCTCGTAGCCAAGTAAGATTGTCTTCCATAAACACGGTTTTAACAATGAGTCCGTAAGTGACTGTGGAGGCCAATTCTGGATCCACACTTCCTTCCACAGTGGGGACATAGCTTTCCGGGCGGGGGTTGATCAAGGTGAGGGTTTGCCAAGTGTGCCTTCCTCTCAGCACCTTTCTCCCTTGCGTCCTGAGTTCGAGCGTCTTCAAAGCCCATGACACCTTTGGTAAAGGCTGTTCTCCAATTGGAGCACTCACAGGCCAGCATTTCCCAGTTGTCAGTGTTTATACTACATTTTTTAAGATTTGCCTTGAGACAGTCTTTAAACCTCTTTTGTTGACCACCAGTATTACACTTTCCATTTTTAAGTTGGGAATAGAGTAGTTGCTTTGGAAGACGATCATCAGGCATCTGCACAACATGACCAGTCCAACAAACTTGATGTGGAAGAATCTTTGCTTCAACACTGGTGATCTTTGCTTCTTCCAGTACACTGATATTATTTCACCTGTCTTCCAAAGTGATGTGTAAAAAATTTTGGAGACACCGTTGATGGAATCTTTCGAGGAGTTGGAGATGGCGTTTATAAGTGGTCCATGTTTCACAAGCATAAAGTAAGGGTGGTAGTACAATAGCTTTGTAAACAAGCATTTAGTTTCCCTGTGAATGTACTGGTCCTCAAACACTCTGTGCTTCAATCGGGAGAAAGCCACACTTCAAGAGCTCAGGCGATGCTGGATTTCGGCATCAATATTGGCCCATGTGGAAAGATAACTGCCTAGGTAGGAGAAGTGATTGACATTTTCCAACGTTACACCATTGAGTTGGATTTGTGGTGCTGCAGAGGGGTTATTGTGTACTTGTTGGTGCAGCACTTTGGTTTTTTTGGATATTGAGTGAGCCAAGTTTTTCGTAAGCCTCTGCAAAGATATTTAGGATGGTTTGGAGGTCATCCTCTGAGCATGAGCACACTACGTTGTCATCAGCATACTGAAGCTCTTTGACGGAAGTTATGGTAACCTTACTCTTTGCTTTCAGCCTGCTCAGATTGAAGAGCTTTCCATCTGTTCAGTAAATGATGTCTACTCCGGTGGGGAGTTTCCCTTTGACAAAGTGTAGGATCATGGCAATGAAAATAATGAATAGAGTTGGGCCAATAACACAACCCTGTTTAACACCTGATCCCACTGTGAATGGTTCACTTTGAGAGCCATTGTTATCTGCAATTGTTGCTGTCATGTTATCATGGAGGAGCCAAATGATATTTACAAATTTATCTGGGCAGCCAATTTTCAGAGGTACAGTCCACAGGGCATTACAATTTACAGTGACAAAATCCTTAGTCAGGTCAATAAACACCATATACAGGAGTTGGTTTTGCTTTCTGCATTTTTCTTGAAGCTGTAGAGCAGTGAAAATCATGTCCACTGTCCCCCTAGAAGGCCAGAAACCATTTTGGGATTCGGGAAGGGTCACCTCGGATATTGTTAAGCGACAGTTTGCTAAGATCCTTGCAAGAATTTTGCCGGCTGCAGCTAATAGAAAGATGCCTCAATAGTTTCCACAATCAGTTCTATCACCTTTTTTTTTAAAAGAGATTGAAAATTTTGGCATCCCTAAAGTCTGCTGGGATTTCTTCTCTTTCCCAGATTTTTTCGCTGAGCTTGTGAAGTTGTTGTGTAAGTTCAATTCCGCCCACTTTGATGATTTGGGCAGGTATCCCATCAGGTCCACTGGCTTTGTTGTTTTTTGTTTGGTTAATAGCTGTACACAACTCTCCCAGGATTGGAGATACAGCAAGCTCATCTCTAACTTGTTTTTGCGGAATTTGTGAGACGACCTCAGCAGCTGCTCGGCTCTCAGTTCTCTGCTCTCATCATCCCTGGCTGGGGCTCTCAACATTGGCCACGCTGATGGGAGTTGGACAACATTTGGAAGACCATAGGATCCCCACCCTGTTCTGCTCAACTAATAACACTGCGGTTTGGTGCACTTTATGTTCTTCTACGTGGATGTGGCTTTGTGACTTTCATCTTGGTCCTCAACTACAGGGGTGCTATAAGCATGTTCAAATATATAAAAGGATGTCACATAGAGGAGGGAGAAAGGTTGTTTTCTGCTGCTCCAGAGAAGCGGACACGGAGCAATGGATCCAAACTACAAGAAAGAAGATTCCACCTAAAGATTAGGAAGAACTTCCTGACAGTAAGAGCTGTTCGACAGTGGAATTTGCTGCCAAGGAGTGTGGTGGAGTCTCCTTCTTTGGAAGTCTTTAAGCAGAGGCTTGACAACCATATGTCAGGAGTGCTCTGATGGCGTTTCCTGCTTGGCAGGGGGTTGGACTCGATGGCCCTTGTGGTCTCTTCCAACTCTATGATTCTATGATTCTATGATTCTAAGCATTCAATGAGATGTGCTTGGAGCAGTTAACAAGACATACTTCCATAGATGAGCAGGGCATCAAGTGTTTGCCCTGATTCTGAAAACTGTGGCAGCTTTCCCCTTTGCTTGCCTGGAGGCAAATAAATTTATCTCTAGCTGTGGGAAAGCAAAAGCATAGGAAGTTGCTTCATACTCAGTCAGAGCTTCTTGGTGACTGCTCCCAAATTTTGGAACTCTGTTCCTAGAGAGGTTTGACTGGCTCCCTCCTTGTTGATCTTCTGCCAGCAGGTGAAGACTTTCTTGTTCCAACAGCTTTGGAAACTGACGTCTTTTAATGAAAAGGCTGGTGCTGTGCTGCTTTTATTGTAATTATTTGAATGATTTAAGAGAGAGAGGGAGGGAGCATTCTATCAATATTTAATTATCTTTTAAAATATGTTTTTAGAGGTTCTTACCTTGTGTCCCTGTCAGGTAAATTGGCAGGAAATAATAATAATAATAATAATAATAATAATAATAATAATAATAATATAATGTAATAATAATAATAATAATAATAATAATAATAATAATAATAATAATTGTCTATCTCAGTATTGTCTGCACTGATCATCAGTGACTCTCCAGGGTTTCAGATCTGTTGTTCTCTCAAAAGAAATTGACTTTGGGGAAAAAATAGAATCCAATATTACATTCATTACTTTCTGATTAAATATATCAGTTAGCGTTATGCTAAGATAATGGCTATGGAAGCAATCACAACTAGCTCTCTATTGCATATATTGAGGCAGTTGGTTTTAAAATGGAACCATGGTAATGGTTGCAGTTTATAAATACGGGCATTATTTCATCAAATTTCAGAGGGAACTGATCTTTTGTAGAAAGAGGTTATATGTTGGTGGCAATGCTCTTAGTATTATCTGCATCTTTTGATTCATGCTGGACCTTTAAGATGACTTTTTTTAAAAAGACAATGTTTTGATTGCTGTCTTCATTATGCATCCTCTGTGCGTCACCTAGACTGAGATGTTGTAATACTTATTATAATCAGAGGACACGTCTGTTAATTGACAGCCCAAGTTGATAGTGAACTTTGGTAAATGCAATCTAGAGACTACCAACATCATAATTAGACGACATCAGCTTGTTTTGTAACAGATAAAAACTCCCGGGGCCAATTTGCATGTTCATTTTTTTCAGTTTTGTGAATACGAGTCATGCTTCTGCATATCTAGAACAACAACAAAAAAATGGTGTGCAGAATGGCAACACACAACTGGTAATTCCTACAATTCACTGGAGCACACAGATCTCAGACTGCTGAGGATGTCGTGAGTTCCTACTTAATTAATAGTATTGTAGACAAAGTGTGCAGAGAGGTGAGTGGCCTCTAAATTTGCAAAGTATGAAAGCAAAGGTCATATTTTAACCAATCCTATGTCTTCTGGGCTCCAGGAAAACAATACGGTATCATCAATTTTCACTTGTTGTCTTGATTAGGCTTTTTTCTAGCTCATTAGTGATTTCACACATTTGTTGAGGAGAGTCACCACTCCACCTGATATCAAGGACCACAAGCACAATTACTGCCTCACCTTACTCTTCGCTCTGTTGGCATGGGACTTACTGAGTTGTAGCCAACACTAGTTTTCCTCAGAGTAGACCCATTGAAATTAATAGGCATGACTAACTTAAGCCCATTAATTCAAATGGGCCTACTCTGAGGGCTGGATGCATCCCCTAAATGGGAATGTCAGAGAGGAGTAACCATGAATTTGGCTAGGGTATGAACACCGCTAGGTCTTACAGCCACATAGCACAGTATCCTGTCAGTATTACTGTATCCATGTGGATTTGCTTTTCGTTTGCAAGCTGCTCTGTGTTGCTCTAGGTAAGATAGAGTGACTGACGAATTAAGTTAATAATAATTATAATACTAGTATGTTTCCCATGCTCTGGTTTCCTTCTTACTCCCTTGCCCTAGAAAAGGGAGGGAAACGCACACTCAATTTCCTCCGGGAGCTCACCAGATCACCAGCAGATTCTTCACACTTTGCTGATTTCCCTCCATCTAACCTTTTGCTAGGTAAGCTGTTCACCAGTGTATTGTGAAATGCCAAATTTCTCAGAAACATTGTCCTGGTGAAAGCATTATTATGCACCACAATTCAAGAAGGACACTGACAAACTGGAACGTGTCCAGAGGAGGGCAACCAAAATGGTCAAAGGCCTGGAAACGATGCCTTATGAGGAACGGCTATGGGAGCTGGGCATGTTTAGCCTGGAGAAGAGGAGGTTAAGGGGTGATATGATAGCCATGTTCAAATATATAAAAGGATGTCACATAGAGGAGGGAGAAAGGTTGTTTTCTGCTGCTCCAGAGAAGTGGACACGGAGCAATGGATCCAAACCACAAGAAAGAAGATTCCACCTAAACATTAGGAAGAACTTCCTGACAGTAAGAGCTGTTCGACAGTGGAATTTGCTGCCAAGGAGTGTGGTGGAGTCTCCTTCTTTGGAGGTCTTTAAGCAGAGGCTTGACAACCATATGTCATGAGTGCTCTGATGGTGTTTCCTGCTTGGCAGGGGGTTGGACTCGATGGCCCTTGTGGTCTCTTCCAACTCTATGATTCTATGATTCTAAGATGTTTCTAACTGTGAAGTTCCCTTGTACTGCCTATCCAGAAAAAAGATATAGCTGGGACCATGTTTTAGTGACCCAGCCATGAGATGAGCAGGGGCAGATTGTGTGGGGCTGCCCCACAGAGTCACACTCTTTTTGGGGGGCAAGGGCAGTTCCCTGGGAAAGACTCCTGAGATCTGCTCCATCTACCGTAGGTGAGGAGCTCATTTTAATGTTCTCCTAGCCATATGGGAGCTGAATCATTGTATAATGTGATCTCCAGTTGGTTTGGAGAATGTCTCAGGGGCACCACAGAGCACAAACGAACTGATGACCTGCTCTGAAATTCAAAGAGTGCTTGCCTTTCAAAAGGGCAGGAGGCACATCAAACATGCTGTCCTTTGCGCTGGCCTATTCTTCTTAAAATAAACCATTGATTCCAAGCAAATTCTTTTCCCTTCATGTTCAGCTTTCTCCCGTGACCTTTGTGCCTTAGGCCAATCCCAAAAGGCCGCAGCTGCCTCTTAAGGAAGATGATATTATCGACCAGATTCGTTTCCTGCTAAATAGTATTCATCAGCATTTGAATCCCAGGGATGTGGTCCTTTAGGGACAGGGCTAGCCAATATGGTGCCCTCCAGATGTTGTTGGACTACAAATCCCATCAGCCATTGTCAGGATGGAGATGGTGGGAGTTGTAGTCCAACAATATGGCCATCTGTCATGGATGCTTTAGCTGAGATTCCTGCATTGAAGGGGATTGGACTAGATAACCATTGGGGTCTGTTCCAACTCTACAAATCTATGATTCTAATATCCGGAGAGCACCATGTTGGCTACCCCAGCTCTGATATTTTAAGCTGCCAAAGGTCTTCCTTCCTTCCTTCCTTCCTTCCTTCCTTCCTTCCTTCCTTCCTTCCTTCCTTCATTGTTTTTTGAAACAGCAGTTTATCTTGATCCAATAAGGAAATTTGTTTTGTTTTTTGTGTGTGACAGGGTTTTGGTTTTCTTTTTTGGCTTAGAAATTTTGTTAAAAGAGCTAATTCAATGTAAACGCAGCAACTGTCAGTCCTATCCCTGGCTAATATACAAACACCAGTCTTTCGCTGGCAGCAGTGCTGTCATCAAATTTGAATTGACAATAATGACAGCACACATATAATTTTAGGAAAACATCTCCTTACCTAGAAAACCATCAGTGCTAAAGCAAATACAATCTCTGAAATGTGTGGGGGGGGGGTCAGACAAGGGAAGGAATTGGTGAAAATAAAGTCTTTGGCACTGGTTCTTGATGCAAGCCTATTGAAAATACACCCACACACCCTTTAGCATTAAAGTGATGACCACTCCAACCTTGCCTATTGTTGTTGCATGATTTCCCTATCTGAGCACCTGTTGTACCATCTGTTAGGAGAAATGTAGACAATTGTGCATGATATCTGCTGAAAGGGAATTGAATCATGTTAAATTTTGTGGAAGAAAACCTAATAAAATTATATATAATAATAAAAATATATTTTTAACATATTTCAAACATTTTGAATACCATTGAATACCATTGTTTCCTGCTTGGCAGGGGGTTGGACTCGATGGCCCTTGTGGTCTATTCCAACTCTATGATTCTATGATTCTATGATTTTTATTCTCTGTCACCTATTGATGGTGGCTGCTGGTGCAAGGAACAATCCTCTTCCTGGCTTCATTTTGCTGCATATTGTGTATTCTTGTTTTTAATTATTCTGTATTGAATTTTTATATTCTTTTGTTCTTAGCTGTGCAGGCAATATTTATTGCTTTATCAAGAACAGATAATCCAGTGGAAAGAACACAAGAGCCAAATAAAAACGATTAAAGTCAGTGTGGCATTGTGGGTAAGTCTGCTGACCTTCAATGGTTGGTGGTGTTGCAGCCAGACCACAGGCCGTGGCTGTGATCTGGTGAAGGGCTGGGTCAGAGGGCCAGCAGGTTTTGGGTGGGCATTCCCCAGGGGGCGGGTTCAGCCAGCCAGCCAGCCAATGAGCACTGCCCAAGTCTGCTCCCAGAGTTGCTGGGCTGGGACTAAGACCTAGGAAACTCAAATTCAAGTTCCCATTCAGCCATGAAGACTGCTGAGTGACCTTGGGCCAGTCCCTGTTTCTCAGTTTAATTTACCTCACAGGGTAGTTGTGAGAATAAAATGAAGAGGGGGGGGAGTGTGTCCGCCACCTCACCTTCCTTGTAATCATAAATAAAATAATTAAATGAAATTAAATGAAATTAAAAAACAAAAACAAAAAAACAGGAGGGCAAAGAATTAAATCACTGGTCAGAGGTCTTTCTACATTTAAAAAAAATGACAGAGAATAAAAACGGTATTCAAAATGTCTGAAAGATGTTAATACAGTGGTTTAAGAACAGCCCTGTTTACGAACTAAAGCCCTTGGTTTAAGAACAGCCCTGTTTATGAACTATTCAGTTCGTAAGGAGAGGAGAAAAGGGGTCTTCCTATCCGCTTTCTCCAAACCATGATGCACACACCTCTATTATTTCCTCTGTTGTTTACTTGCCTTACATTTTAAAAAGAAGAGGGACAGAAACAGTGGGTTAAGAGCCAAGGGAAAAGGGCATCTAATTGGGGTGATTCCCTCGCCCCAGTTTCCTAGAAGGGTCAGTCAGTGAAGCATCTAATGAAGAGAGAGAGAGAGAGATGGGAGGAAGGAAGGAAGGAGGGAGAGACATTCTGTATGCAGCTAAAGGATTCAATGTAGGATTCGAGAGCTATTGTGGCAGGATATAAAAATGTACTCATAAGAGCTGACCTTAGCAATGCTCTCAAGGTGAGACAAAAAATGAAATTGCCAACAAACATATTACAACTAGCGATTAAGTGGCTTTTTATACACTATTGGGAACACTGGCACAGGCAGTTCTGATGCAGAAGACAAGGTAACTTCTGATTACCTCCTGCTGTCTCTATGTGGAGGTCTGATACCCAGATTTCAGTGGGAAAATGGCTTGAATGTGTAGGTGACATGTGTGCCGTGCATTGGCTACATTGAGGAGGAGTTAAGCACCCTGAGAAATTATGCAAGGGATGTTCCTCTGACGGGCATGTCTTACATTGCTTTCATTAAGGGCACAGATTTATCACAATTTAGTGTTGGGGCATGGCTAAAATGTATAAGGAGCTAACTGGATTTCTGAGCGTCACATACTGTGCCATCCTAAGAGTTGGAAAAGGGAGTTATAGGTTATGTTGTCTGGTATATTTTTATAAGAAATGTGTGGTTCTTGCATTCATTTTTGTCAGAGGCAGGGATTCTGTTATGGCTTATGTGATGGGAAAGTTTGTTTTGCTGGGCAGGTTGAGTCCCCAAGTGTTTTCTTTTTCTTTTTCTTTTTCCCTGCCAGCAAACGGTTAACAAATGGCAGCCTCTGATTGGCCGGGGTCACAGGAGAGGGGGTTGAAAAAGAGAAGATTTGGAGAGTCAGTTTGATAGGTTGGGAGAATAGCTTGGGAGATAGGGAATGAGAGGAGAGAGACTTGGTTCTGGGTAGAAGAGACATCCACTTGGAGGAATATAACACAAGCTAGAGAAAGGAGTCTCTGAGTTTAGTGTGAAGGATGGTGTGTGGTGTCCTGTAAGAGTAATTGGCCAGGAATTAACTGGGAGGCTGAGGCTGAACCAGGAGAAGTAGAAGCTGTGAGAATACAGTCTACTTAGGATTCATTCCAGTCAGAAGGGGAGAGATTCTTCTACAAAAAGAGAAGACTTCCAAACCAGTTGGGAGGGGTGTGGAGGTCCCTTGGGTCTCTTACTTGGAGTACAACAAGAGTAGGGTTGTCTAAGGGGTGTGTAACTGACAGAAAATACCACCTTGTTTAAGAACCAAAGCATTGAGCAGCAACAGCTGTGCAACAACTGAGAAAGAACTGAAGTGAAATACAGTGGAGCCCCGCAAGACGAATGCCTCGCAAGACGGAAAACTCGCTAGATGAAAGAGTTTTCCATTTAGGAGGTGCTTCGCAAAATGAATCTCCTATGGGCTTGCTTCGCAAGACGACAATGTCTTGCAAGTTCCTGCTGTTTTTTTCCCCTCCCCCCTTTTGCTAAGCCGCTAAGCCGCTTATCAGCTGATCCGATCAGCAGATAAGCCGCTAAAAGCCTCTAAAAGCCTCTAATAGCGCTAATCCACTAATCCTTCAATGGGCTTGCTTCACAAGACGGAAAAAACCGCTAGACGAATAGAATCACAGAAGGGATTCTTTTCGTGTTGCGAGGCACCACTGTAACATTATAATCTGAATTATCTTATGTTTTACCCACTTTGTGTCATAAGCTTCCTTTATTTAATAAAACCATTCTTGTTTATTTGATCAAATCCTGCCTGAGACTCCAAATTATTAAGTTTTCCCTCCCACAAATCCCCCACAAAATATTCTGGGGTAGTTTGCAGGAATTCGTGGAATTGGTGTTCTGTGAGGTGGGTGCACTATATTTAAGTGAGGGTGGGCCCAATGGTGCTAGGGGGGGGAGTGCTGTTACACCGTCACAGCTTATTCTCCTGTGTGCTAAGATTATATTTATGGGTTCACAGTACTGGCATCTGGATTTAACTAAGGTAAGATACTCATACAAATAATTTTCTCCAAGGGCATGCAAATATTGTGAAGCAAATCTGTCAGGGAACTGCCATCGGAGCCAGAGGGAGAGGGAGGGCTCCAGAGGGATTCCGGAGAGCGTCCCGGGAGGGAGAGAAGCAGCACATCTTCTGGGGAAGGAAATCAACGTAACACCAGTGGAGAAGGGGGGCAGATGGGGCAATCGGCGAGGTGGCTCCAAGACTCTTTGCCGGGAACCAGTGGGGAGAGCACGGGTCCTCCGATGCCCACACCCTCCCTGCGCAGAAGGCTTCCACGCAGGGAGGCTAGGAGGAGACTAAGCGTCAAAGAGCTTCTTTGCTGGAAGAAGTTCAAGAAATGCCCACTAACGGATTCTGCCAGCGATTGAGACAGCCACGGGCGCGTGGCTGTCCAGACAGAAAGGGTTCATTCAGGCAACCAGCCAAGAGTGGCGTTGATTTACACACAAGCAACCCCTAGAACCATTACAAAATTGATAGGCCTCTTCACTAATTGAACAATTTTACTTCATAATCTGCCGCTATGATGGAACACAACACTAGGTTCTTCGCATTAAATAATGATTCTTTATTAGCACCAAAACTTCCGTATGCCTTTCTGAAGTACTAGACCAGTTAAGATATATAATACAGTTCTGCGCTTTGGATACGACAGGCAACTGTAAAATAGACAATATGGGACTGGCCTATCAGCACAAACAAGAGGGAAGGGCAGACACGGCTATTAAAGCACTGGGTCTCTGAGTGTAAAATGATAGTGCAGAATCATAAAAGCTATGCTTCACCATGATCACACTTTTACAGTAACCTACCAGAGCCAAAATTGCTTCCAAAATCAATTAGTACACTGCTTAAATGAAGAAAACCTCAGGGAAACTCAGGAATGGGGTTTTTGTGTGAACGGGCTGAGTTTTGTAGTCGAAAGAAATTACCAGACTGAGAGAAAGTTAGAGGTGCCCTGTTTATTTCTTAAAAGTATATTTGGCCTCCTAACTAAGCCATTATTTTGAATGTGTTTTCTTCATTTTTGAGATCAATAGAAAAACACCTAAAGCAAGGTTGACTGAAGCTTCAAACCCATGTTGGAATGGATGCAGCATTTACGAAAGCCAACAGCACCAGCAAAGCATCAAACAGGAGCAGATCCATACCACAATAAGCACAAGCACACTGAACTATTGTTATAATTGATGTTGCCACCAAAAGAGCAAAAAGAAAGGCTTCTTTTAGCCTCTAAGTTTCGCTGAACGGTATTATACGTCAGGTATTGATACTCTGTTTTGTTCTAATTTATATAAGTAATTTGAATCACTTCCTAGCAACAGAGAATAACTCAAAACAAAATTGTATTTGTCACTGACTCCACACAAGTGAGCAAAAGTATGCCTACCACAGCGAAATACAAATGTGTATTGCATGCAGGGGAGCAGACTTGCCCCCCACATTGATGGGGCTGGTGTTACATGACCCGTCCTGCACCCGCCCAGCACACCAGTTCTCTTCTGGCAGCGGCAGAGGCTGGGGAGGGTGAAATTTGCCACTGGGCAGGTGACTCTGAAGTTTTAATATCAATAAATAAATGCCCATAAGTGGGGCAGGAACCCAGAAGTTGCAGTGCTTGTTGACAGCGGAAAGATCTTGGGAAAAGTTTCTGTGTCTCTCAAATTGTCTTTGTCCCTGACTAATGTCACAAACAAAAGATATTTGCAGGAAGGTGCACAAAATGATGAACGAGATTGTTCTCATGTTTAGATGGCTTCAAGCCAGTTCACACATGCAGTTGTTTTGGAGTCACAGTGATTATGGAGCTCCTGCCAGGCTTGTATCCATGGGCGGCAGAAACAAAAGCTTCTGAAAAACAATTGTGATGTCCCGTTGTCTGCTAAAACAGACAACGAAAATGGGAAATCAGTCAAAAGGGGAAGGAAGTCTTCCAGCATCAAATAGTTGGGAATCATCTTGTAATTCTTTGGAAAGCGGCCCTGGCAAAGAAGTGGACTTTAATTAATTCCTGATGAATAGACCCCTAGTGGAGGAAGTGGAGGAGTCTGCAAAGAGACCAAGCAGCCAGGAAGCATAAACGGAGAATGTCTTGTGCCTCAGAACTATTTCAGATGGTAAGGCAAATGCAGTGATGTTCAGGGGGAATTTATTTATAGGCAAGCATAAACAAAAGAAGCTGAATGATGAAAGGCATTATTGGGTGAATTATTTTAAAAGTTTCAGTCTCAACAAATCTACGGCGGCAGTATTGTTAGTGGGTCAACAACTCCCTCCACCTTGTTTATTATTGGTTATTAAGCATCAACAGTGTGTTCTTGCTTTGTAGTTGAAATGGAAGGACCCGATGAAATTGTATTTCATTAAATTTCTATGCCACCCTTCACAAAAACCTACAGCATGATTGCAAATGAAAACAATACTCCAAATACAGACAGAGTTTAAAAGGCCATAGAGAAGAGGAATGTTTTCACCTGGCGCCTAAAGATACATAATGAAGGCACCAGGCGAGTCTCTGTGGGGAGAGTGTTCCACAAGTGGGGAGCCATCACAGAAAAGGCCTGTTCTCGTATTGACAGGAAACTGAAGGTTGTTCATTAGCTTCAGCCAGTGCAGGATCACCCAGGCCAGATGAATTTATCATTGCCATATGAAAATTGTACTTTCCAAGAATCTCCAACTCCAGTTGCCAACTGGACATGTCAGTAATCAGATGATAGAGGTGTGTGCATAGAAGCAAGATATGGAACTCCAAATGTGTGTCTGCAAAAAGAGCACATTCATAGGCCTCTACGCTTTCTTATCAAATACAGGCAGAGTTACTAAGTTTTATCGGAGAGAGGATCTGTACATTCAACAGCTGGGTGGGTGTGTTTTCCAAACATGGGTGGGGAGGTTCTGGGTAAAGCTATTGAACTCATTCATTCCTGCTCATTATACACTTCCTAAAATCACAGAGACTTTATCATAAAAAGTGGCAACTTTAAACACAGGAATTGTTTAAAAATATAGAATAATTATCCAAGTTTTTGCCTATTTTTCTTTGCTTTATGAGTTTAAGTTTCTTTATGGTGCTTTCAAGAGCTAGTTCACAGAACAATACTTCTGGGGGTTTTTAGATACTATGAGACTCCTTGCTTTTTATGAAGTTTGAATCTGTACAATTTCTGGACATCTATGTGTCTGCCAGATAAATATCTGTCTTACTGGAACAGTACAATGTTTATTTGGGTTTTCCAGAGACCAGAAGATCCAATACAAAATGTTTTCCATTTAAATATTATGCCTAGTCACACTATCAGTTTAGCATATGGTGGTTAGTAACATGTGGTGGTCAGGGGTTCATATAAGACAAACAATCTTACTGTGGAGTAAATCCCATTGAGCTCAATGAGACTTACTTCTGCATAAACATGCTTAGGATTGCACAGTTAGTCTGATTAATTCATCAGTAAACACTATTTACCTTATACCGTTTACCCTATTTACTATCTATCCTGCTATGAATTTGAAGAATGTCATCTCATGTATATTTAAAACGTATTTCATTCTTCTATTTTGCAGGTGTTTTGCGGGAAGAATTTATCTCTCGTTTGCGTATCTCAATAGAAGAAACTCTAGATTGTTTTATATCAGGATCATTGTGCAATTCCAACTTCCCTCACGGGGAAGACCTTTTCCCCCCAGTTTCAGCTCAAAAAAGAGATCTCACTATCCTGAACATTGTTAAAAACAAATGAGCCAAATTATATGGATGCCAATGTAAATTCAAACAGTTTCATGGCTGAGGCAAGAAACAAGCAAAGACTTGAAGACATTTATCTGTGCAGTCAGAAGCTAACTGAGCTTTTGCAGATGGGTGTACAATGCACCCCCTAATGCACCCTCTAATTTTCCTTGGGAACTCCCACCAAATCTCAGGCATTCTTCAACTTAAGTTTTGAGCATATCACTCTCCCCTGGTTCAAGACTATAAATGCATCAGCTTTTGAGGATGCACCTGTTTACATAGGCCTTCACTTGATCCTTCAACCTGAACCTCCTGTTTTAATTGCTGTGCTGTGTATTGATGTGGTTTTCAACCAGTGTGCCGTGGCACCCTGGGGTGCTTTGAATGATAGGGGTGCTGCAGGCAACACTGACCTCTGTCCCTCCTTCCTTCCCTCCCTCCTCAGATGCTCTTTTGCATCTCTGCCTCCCAAAGCAGCCCTGGCTACAAGCTCCTCAGGTGAATGGTGACTCTGGGGCTAGCCAGGGGTTGCTTCCTAGGCCCCTGTGGGGCAGTGTGAGGAGGCACCTCTCTTTGGGGCAGGGGGGACAGCTCAGAGACCAGGGACGGCAGCAGCAGCTGCCCAGAGGACTCCGAAGGAGAGGGGAGAGGCTGAGGGAACACTCACCAAGGGAGGGCGTTCAAAAAGGGGTGAGGTGCTCCCAGCTCTGCGGGCAAGGGGTGACATAACTGGGCTCCTGAGCCCCACAAGGTTGCTGCAGAAAGAATGTAGTTGGTCAAGGGAGCCATGGACTCAAAAAGTTTGAAAAAACCTTTGGAGTATTGTACAGTGGTACCTCGGGTTAAGAACTTAATTTGTTCCGGAGGTGAGTTCTTAACCTGAAACTGTGCTTAACCTGAAGCACCACTTTAGCTAATGGGGCCTCCTGCTGCTGTTGCGCTGCCAGAGCATGATTTCTGTTCTCATCCTGAAGCAAAGTTCTTAACTCAAGGTACTATTTCTGGGTTAGCGGAGTCCGTAACCTGAAGCGTATGTAACCCGAGGTACCACTGTATTGCATATTTGAATGGTGGATGTTTATCAGTTAACTGGAATGTTCATTGTGTCTTTTAATTATGGATGTTTATATTTTAATGTTTGTGTAACTGGTTTTTATATTTTGTATACTGCTTGGAAGCTTATTTTTTGTAGCATCATTACTAACAACAACAGCAGCAGCAGCAGCCTGTCAATGCAAAGAAGCAATCATCTGGTTGATAAATCACATGACCCCTACTTGGGGTGTTTACCCTTCACTCAATTACAAGCATGCGAATGGGAGAACAGGGTTGAAAATACTGGTCGCATACCCTCCATTGGTCTAGCCCAGCTTCGATCCATACCTTCGGGGTAAAGATTTGAAGGGGGTTTCTGTTGCGCGCGCACACACACACACACACAGGTTCTTCGCATGATTTAGATATAGATAGATAGATGATGATAGATGATGATAGATGATAGATAGATAGGTAGATAGATGATAGATAGATAGATAGATAGATAGATGATAGATAGATAGATTAGATAGAGATAGATAGATAGATAGATAGATAGATAGATAGATGATAGATAGATGATAGATAGATAGATAGATAGATAGATAGATAAACATAAGACTTTTATATTTCAGAAATTCTTCAAGGAGAAGAAGTGAGAGTTTTAAACTACGGTAACTTCACCATAGCTGGACTTCAGAGAGCAAGATTTGCACAAAATGTTCACATGAATTATACACTTTGGCCAGCCAGGGAGGTGGGAGAACCTTACAAAGGAAGATGATGTGTCTACATTAGGTGTTTACATTGATTATCACTGCAGCTAAAGCCATCCTTCAATTATAAAGATCAAACACCTCTTCTGCCTCTCACAGTGTGGAATAACAAATACTGCTCTGGTGAAGAATGCTCACTTTGCCTGGTTAAACAATCAGAAATCATATATGTAAACACTGCTAGAGCTATATATTCATTTCTCTTTGTTCAAAAGTCAACGAGGAATGCCAGAAAGGACTTTGGGTTCTTTCACATGGGTAAAATTAGCCTATTATTAAGGTACAATAGGACTAATTTCACGCTATGTGTGCCCTCTGGATGCATGGTGCATTGGTAATTGTGGATGTTATTCAATATGAGCATTCTCACTGCAAACATCTAGAAGTAGAATTGTACTTGCCGATGAACCATTTTTGACAGATGAAATCTTCACTATAGCAGTTGAGTATCCCCCCTTGCAAAGCCACACTTCCCAAATCTTTAATATCACAAACCGAGCCTTTCAAGTCTAATTGGACATTCTCTCCTAACAGTAACTGAAAGTTTTTGTCTTCTGTGTGTATGCATTAGGTCTATTATTGATGGATTTATTATTGGCCCAGAATATTGACAAATAAGAAACATCTCTAATATAATATGAAGTAAAATTGAGGAATTATGTTGAGAAAGATGCAAAGTTTGTTGAAATGATATTTGAAGTTGTATTTTGATTAAATAAGACTTGTACAGTGTTGCCCCGCAAGATGAATGCCTCGCAAGACGAAAAACTCGCTAGACGAAAGGGTTTTTCGGTTTTGCGTTGCTTCGCTAGACGAATTTCCCTATGGGCTTGCTTCGCAAGACGAAAACGTCTTGCACTTTTTTCTTAAAGCCGCTTGAAGAGGCGCAGTTGCGACGGACCGTGCTTCGCAAGACGAAAAACATCGCAAGACAAAAAGACTCGTGGAACGAATTATTTTCGTCTTGCGAGGCACCACTGTAGGTCTCTTCTCATGGCCAAACCTAAAATCCCTACTACACCATTCATTGGAACATCTTTCCCCAACTTGATGAGCTGTATATATTTGGACTACAACTTCCATCAGCCACAACCAATATGGCCAATGGTCATGAGATTATGGGACTTCTACTAGGTTGGGGAAGGCTATATTAGGGGGAAAGCGGGGATGGATTGAATGACCTGAGCCAGCATTGCAGTTGCCATCAATTGTGGTTAACAAATCACTTTGGAAATAACAAAATGCCTGATAAATAAAATAAAAACGTGGCCATGAGCAGTAAAAGTGAAAGACTCTCCTGGATGATCAAACAAAACCATTACCATTTATTTGAAGACAGGAATTATACTGATATATACTTTTGTGGAGTATACATCTTGCAGGATTTATTTCATCCATTTAAATATCTCAGTTCTATTGACTAGGGCCCTGTGGGACTTGACATATTTCCACAGGGCCTGCAAGACGGAGCTGTTCCACCAGGCCTTTGGCCAGGGCACAGCCTGACTCCTTCCTTTGGCAATCTTCACAGAACTCTAGCCCAATGGTTGCCATCAATTTGATTTGAATTAATTTTATAATGAAATGATTTTAGAATGTTGTATCATTTTATTGTTGTTAGCCGCCCTGAGCCAGGCTTCGGCTGGGGAGGGCGAGATATAAATAAAATTTATTATTATTATTATTATTATTATTATTATTATTATTATCAGAAGCACCAATAAGAACATAAGAAAAACCCTGCTGGTTCTGGTCAATGGCCAAACTAGTTCAACATCCTTTTCCGACAGTGGCCAACTAGATGCCCATGGGATGCTCAGAAGCAAGTCCTGAGTGCAGCTGCATGCTCCCCAATTGAATGGATGGAAGATGATTTAGAACTCTCCCAGGTGAGAGATAGGAGAGTCCTGTGGTTAATGTACCCATGAGTGCTTCAGAGGTGGGGAGAGTATCTTATGTAGCCAGTGTTATTTTTCTAAAAAAAGAGGTGCCAGAACTCAGCATGAACACCTCCCTCATTATCTAAGAATGGCAATGGCACCCACCTGAGAGGTGCCAGAACTGAGTTCTGGCGAGTTCAGGCTGGGGAAAAAGCCCTGCACATGGGTATGCTTGGCAGCGTTTCTTTGTACGTGGGTAGCAATGTTGCAGAGTATAATTGGTTTGCATGTGGGTGGTTGATTGATAGAGAAAATGTGTGAGATAGTGAATGACCGTAGTGGTTGGGTGGGATGGATGGTGAGAATGAAACTGGGTGGATGGTCATATGAGCAGTGTGTTTTTTATCGTTTGGGATTGTACCTTATGGTGCCTTGTAATGCTCTCCCACTTTATTGATTCTGTGTTAATGGATGCTGTTTATGTATTTGATTTTGTTTCTTATGTGGACCATTTTTACATTGTACTTATTGTGTGTGCTCATCTCTGCTTGTGTATGTATCTATAACTATTTTTTCCAGATGTACACATAATTACATTGTCCACAAATGGCAATAATATTAATAATAATTCCTAGCAACCGGTATTCAGAGCTGTACTGCCTCCAACCGTATTTTCATGTGAAATCTTTGTTGGCCATCTCTTTTGAAAATTGGACATAATTGTTCAGTCCTGAAGCAAACATTAGACGTCACTTGTACAAGATTGCCGCTACCCTAGAAGGAACCACCGTTTGACATTGGATAAAGCTGCTGCTATTCTGAATAGTTCCATGGGGATCTTATCCCTCAGCCGAGGGGATTAGCTATCATTTGATGGAAGATGGACTACCGACTATCTGTGTTTTACACAGTTACTGTGCACCGTGTACAGTATATCTAGCAAGGTGTCATCATAATGGCCCCTGGGTTTACCCTACTGTACTATCCAGCCTGCCACTTCAGCAAAAAAAATAATAGCTCCAGCAGCCCTAGTAGGACTCGAGAGGTTGTGAGAAGCCATTTTAACAAGAATGAAAGGGAATCCGATCACATTGTGAACAATTGCATTGCGGTATTGTATGTAATTACACTGGAACATAGCTTTGCTTTTAAAAAAGAAATCGCCTAGGTGGATTTCGGCGTTATCTCCTTAGTGCATAAGAGTAAAAGTCAGCCACACTGTCCAACTCAAATGCTGAAAAGTAATCTGAACAAAATGCTTCAAATAGTGACTTGTATCTTCCCATTGCAGCTTAATCTGTTTCCTGGCTACTCTACACACACACACCCTTTCCTCTCCCTCTCCCTACAGCGTAGTTCACATAAGCAGCAAAAGAGGTGGCAATCATACCTGCGAAATGTACTGCCAGGCTGAAGATGGGGGTTTGTGTGGTGTAATGGTCCCCATGAGAAAGAAAAGCACAATTGTTTCAGGAGCGGCATACGATTGCAGAAACTATAGCTGATCCTATACATGCCTGCTCAAAAGTAAATCTCTATAGGGCTTACTCCCAGTTCAATGAGCACAGGATTGCAGCCTAATTGTATGTAATCAATTGATTCAATGGGGGGGGGAGTGTATGGTCAAAACAAAAATGTCTGTGAGAAAGATGGTACACACCACTGTCAGACTTCTATTACTTTAAAATACCCACTTCCTTTTTTTAACCTGATCAAAATTTTATAACCATCTAATTGATCAAAAATCCCAGCTTTAATTCGTAGACATGAAAACACCCTGGCGTTATTTAATCAGTCATTCATTCGTCAGCCAATCAATCAATCAATCAATCAGGGGCAAAGTTAGGCTAGAATTCTTCTCTCTGACACCTAGCTTTCTATGTGTGGTGGATAAATACTAAGACTGAAACAATTCTGTACTGACTTACCTGAGGAAACCCCAATTAAGCCCAATGAGATTTATTTCTGAGTAGGCATGTGTAGGGTTGTCCTTTTAAGGAGTTGAAAACTGCTATGCCCCAAACTAATTTAGGCTGTGATACATGATCCATTTACATCAGAGTACAGTGGTACCTCGAGTTAAGTACTTAATTCATTCCGGAGGTCCGTTCTTAACCTGAAACTGTTCTTAATCTGAAGCACCACTTTAGCTAATGGGGCCTCCCGCTGCCGCCGTGCCACCGGAGCACGATTTCTGTTCTCATCCTGAAGCAAAGTTCTTAACCTGAAGCACTATTTCTGGGTTAGCGGAGTCTGTAACCTGAAGCGTATGTAACCTGAGGTACCACTGTAGTTCCATTAAATTTCACAAGGTTACTCTCAATAGGCTTCCTTCAGCCAAAAGGGTGAGGGCACCTCTGGAAACGTATCTGCACAATCCTATTCATTTTTGTTATGTATTAAAAAAACAACTGGGTTGCCATATCCCATTGCATTTACTTGGCTTTATAGCGGCAAAGAATTGTTCAGATCATTGTCTGCTAATGCAGTTCTAGTATGGAATTATGTTGTATTGCATTTGGGAAAACAAGCTTCTCTCCTTGTCTGAGACCTCTGAATGAATTACATCTTTAAACAAACAAACAAACAAACATACTAATATGTGAATAGCTCAGTTGATTAGAGTGTGGTGCTGATAATGCCAAGATTTCAGGTTCATTCCCCGTATGGGACAGGACATATTCCAGCATTGCAGGGGGTTGGGCTAGATCACGGGTGTCAAACACAAGGCCCGCAGGCCGAATCCGGCCCGCCAGACCTCGTCATGTGGCTCGTGTAGCTGCCGCTGGCCGCCAGCCTTCACCTTTTATTCTCGTTTTGTGTTGGTTTTTTTTTTTTGACACAAGAAAGCCGCCTCTTCAGCGCATGCGCGGCAGTCTACAAGCCAGAGAACGTCTGCCCTCTAGCGGCGCCGGCTGTTCTACACAGGAAACCTCCACTTTACATGCATTCAGGAAACCTCCACTTGTTTTTATATTGAGCGCATGCCATCCTGTGATGTGACAGATCCAACGGCTGCCTGAACCCTTCTCTCCTGTACTGTAAGTCCTACAGATACAACCGGCCCTTTGAGGGTGACCAAACTGCTGATGCGGCCCCTGATGAATTTGAGTTTGACACCCCTGGGCTAGATGATCCTAAATGTCTCTTCCAAGTCTACGATTCTATTTCTTTCCCAGAAACAATGTTCCTGCTTTGTTACCAACAGACATAATTCCTATTAGCCAATAGGTGGCACTGGAAGCACTTCACATTACCTAGCAGTCCCCTTTGAGAGATAGATGTTCTGTTTCACAGAAGTAAAGGTATATTATGCACACAAATTAAAAGCCAAGGCACATTTAAAATTCTATCATTAAAAACATTACACATTTTCAGATCGGAATTATGGAACTATGGAGAATTGAAGAGAAGCCCTGTTAATATGAACAAATGGACTACGTTATTTGTAGCTTTGCTATAGAGAATTTGAAGGCAGATTGTCTAATAATGCAGTCAAAGCCAGTGACATCCTGGGGAGCTTTCTACTACGAAGCTGAAAATCTAAATATCTGGTGGGAGTCAGGAGCTTTCTGGAAATTGGTTGATATTATTTTGTGGTGCCTGCCCAGATACCAATTTGCGATTCCTTTAACTGCTCTCATTGCTAAATCCTTGGAGAAAAGAGAGAGAAATGCATCACCAAGTCATATAATTTAATTTTTCCTCACCAGCATTCATCTGAATTTTATTAAGACTCAATCTCAACAAGCAACCTTGTCATTCAATTCCTGAATTGTTCTATGAACAGGCAGAAATAAATTAAATGTTTCTGACTGCATTTCGAAGAAGACTTGGTGGGTGGGTGTTAGGAATGGGGAGGGGATAATTGTCCAACTTGGACTATGTTTGCTGAAGTAGCATAGTTTTTGGTTCAATCAAATGACATCCCAGGGTCACTGGACAGAAGGGTCCCCTCTCTTCACCAGCTACCCAAAACAAAGAGAGAATCAGTGTGTGTGTCTCAAGACCAAACAGAAAACAGGGGAAAAGAATAAATCACAGATTGCTAAAACTACATTTTAGGTCAGCAAAAAATAAAACTGAAAATGAAAGGGTTTGGCCTCCCCCCGAAAAACTCAGTTGATGTCTGAGCATGCAAGGACTACTTGAAAAAAATGGTGGGCAGCTTACTAGGGTTCAGGAATAGGGTAAAAGGTAAAGGACCCCTGGACGATTAAGTCCAGTCAAAGGCGACTATGGGGTTGCGGCGCTCATCTCGCTTGCAGGCCAAGGGATCCATTGTTTGGCCACAAACAGCTTTCCAGTTCATATGGCCAGCATGACTAAACCACTTCTGGTACAACGGAACACCGTGACGGAAACCAGAGCACATGGAAACACTGTTTACCTTCCCTTCGCCGTGGTACCTATTTATCTACTTGCACTGGCGTGCTTTCAAACTGCTTGGTTGGCAGGAGCTGGGACAGAGCAATGGGAGCTCACCCCATCGTGGGGATTCATACCACCAACCTTCCGACCGGCAAGCCCAAAAGGCTCAGTGGTTTATACCACACTGCCACCCGTGCTGTACTGGGCCGTACAGGGGTTCAGACATAGGACCTCTATACAGCTTTTTGTTTGTCACAGTATATCTTCCCCCTTTATCAGCATGCCTGTGTCTTGCCTCCACAGAATTTTCTACATGATTTCAGTCCCATCTACTACTGTCTACCAACTCCATGGATTTACACTTGATCTGGATCCAAACAGATTAGGATATCCTAGGCCCTAAACTACATCAAGTTTAAGAGGCCCTACAGCTTTAGCAAATTCTATATTATTATGAAATCATATAAAACTTTAAGTTTAAACCATTTCATTAGAGGCTCCTCATAATAAGAGGATCCACTGTAAACTTTTGCTTACTTAGCTTGTATTTCAAACTAGCCCTGGATTCACGAGACTTCTTCATTTCCTTGTTTATGAGAGCCTCTCTTTATTTTTCAGTTTTTCCTGTGAAACCATTGTGTAAACCAGAAGTGCTAACGGAATGTATTCACCAGAGGTCAAACACAGGTCTCCATGCTAAAGAAATGTCTCTCCACCACCCCAAATTCTGAATGATTGGCACTCTTTGCCAGAAGTTGTTGTTTCTTATACAAATGCTTTCCCTTTGGCAGTCCTGGAAATGCCTTATAATCTATACTTAAGAATCAGCATAGAATCATAGAATTGTAGAGTTGGAAGGGGCCATGAAGGACATCTAGTCCAATGCAGAAATCTTTTGCCCAATCCACGACCCTGAGATTCACGGACTGAGCTATGACTACACTAGACTACAATCTTCTAGTACGTAGAATTAAAACATCTTTTAACCATCTGTCTCCTTCCTTCCCCCATCACACACAGTAAAACATGCCATGTTTCTTGCCCAAGATATGGTCTGAAGTCACATGATGTTACCACCTTGCTGAAGCTAAGCAGGCCTGGGCATGGTTAGTGTCTGGATGGGTGACCACTTGAGGAAAAAAACATATATGCTGCCTTAAATTCCATGACAGAAAAAAGGCGGGATTTAGATGTGTTAAATGAAGAGTGGGGAACATGCGACCCTCCAGATGTGGTTGGATTCCAACTCCCATCAGCCCCAGCGAGTATGGCTAATAGGAATGAGGGGAGTTGTGATTCAGCAACATCTGAAGGACCACGGGTTCCCCACATCTGTCTCAGTTAAAGAAACAAATATTTACCCAGTCTACAGTGGAAATTTCCTCTCCTTAAAACACACCCGTAAGCAAGAATTTTGAAATAATTAATTATATTTATATTTATATTTATATTTATATTTATATATATATTTATATTTATATTTATATTTATATTTATATTTATATATTTATATTTATATTTATATTTATATTTATATTTATATCCCAGCCTTCCTCCCAGAGGAGCAAAGGATGGTAAGCAGCAAAACAATACTTCTTTTAAAAAGTTTTAAACATTTAAAACCATTAAATGTCATACCCTCCAACATTTGTCCGATGAAGATAAGGATGTCCTATTCAGCAGCAACAACAACTTTGTTACAGTATTTATACCTTGTCCATATGACTGGGTTGCCCAAGCCACTATAGTATAGTATAGTTATTTATCTCCTTGGCTCAGGGTGGCATAACTCCATATTATCCAACATTTCTCTGATGAAAATAGGGACGTCCTAAGGAAAAGCGGGACATTCAGGGATCAAATCGGAATCTGGAACTGCTTCTGTAAACCTGGGACTGTCCCTGGAAAATAGGGACACTTGGAGGGTCAGAAATGTTTCAGAGTTGCCACAATGTCCGTCATCTTTATCCATAGATTTTGGAGCTTTTGAAACAGAATTTTAGTTCTCTTGATGACTGCACAAAGCTGTTTTAAACCACAGTCTACATAAGGGTTTGTTCACAAACAGCCGGGCCAAATGTAATTAGTTCATTAAAAATGTTGTAATGGGAAGCCCCTGTAAGACATGAAGTGAATAGTTTTCAAATCGGCGCATGCATCAAAAGTAAGTCACTATGCGGTAAGGTATAGTAATTTCTGCAGCAGTTCATTAGAGTTGTTTCCAGCTGTTACCTAGTCCCAGGAATTTCTGGATGCTTTGAGTAACTGCTATTAACATGTTCATCAAGGGAAGAACATTTCTGGGCTTTTTGCTCTGTTAGAATGCACTTCATTAACAATAAGAACGGTATTTACAAGATATTTGCATTGACTCAGCACTACAGTTGTACCTTAATTACCATTACAAGGAGCTCTTTATATATTTCTGCCTGCATTGTCTGCTGCCATCAGGAAAATTAATGCCTCTTGTACAAAGCAATGCATTATTATTGCAGTAGCCTTTTGCAATGGGCAAGTCAGCTGTATTACTTGCTAACGAATCAGAAAGGGCCCAGGAGAACTGAAATACTTACAGTTAAGTTTGGTAAGCTAATTTTCATTTAAGAAGCAAATCGTTTTGAGGTATATATATATATATATATATATATGCAGGTTTTGGTGTCTTCGGGTGTCTTCCCGTGTAAGAGTCGGGGTGTCTGGGCGACGTTTCGACGAGGTCTCACTCGTCATCTTCAGGCTGGTGCTTTCGGCTTCTTGTTACTGGAACAGAGCAGAATCTGGTGTTTGAGTTCCTATAAATACTGTTGAGGGGTGTGGTGTATAGCCTCCAACGTTCTGGGCAGAGAGGAAGTTCCTAGATTAGTGTGCCTTTTCTTCTTTTGTTCCTTAATTACTTGAGGGATATCTTGAGTGATTTCATGAGTGATATTCTGAATACCACTGGGTGGGTCATTAAGTGTATGACCCACTTAAATTCCACTCTAAAACCCCAGCTACCGAAAGGATCCTGAAACGAACTGAACTATCCCTAATCAGAAACGAAATACATAAGAAAAGATACCTACTAAACCAAACCAACAAAGATCTGCTCACTCTTCACCTCAAACTATGTAACAAAATCCACCCTGCACTCTGGGACAAATGCAAACAACTAGCCGTCTGGAGAGCTGAAACTGAGACCTCACATAAGACAGACAGACACACCAACAAACTCTACAAACTAGAGAAACGCCAGAAGCCCAGCCACCCTCCACAACAACCCATGAAACAAACAGTACATAACATATCAGACAGGATCCTCACCCCAACTGAAACCAAAGTACTCTCCAAAGGTTTCAACTTTGCAGTCGCCCCGAGACGCATCCCCACGGAAAACATCATATGCGGAGTCGAAGCTAGCCTGACCAAAATCGACCCAGATGAAGCCAATAAAATCAGACTTGAAGTCACCAACATCCTCTGCTCCAGCAAACCACCCAGAAGCAATTTACACAAAGAAGAACAGAAAGCACTCACCAACCTGAGGAAAGACAACAACATAATCATTCTCCCAGCAGACAAAGGCAACGCCACTGTTGTGATGAACACATCGGACTACCAAGCAAAACTATCAAATCTACTCCAAGACCCTACCTACCAACCTATAAAAACAGATCCCACCACCTATCTGGAAAAAACCACCAAATCCAAAATAAAAGCCTCTCCTATCAGTGAAGAAATCCAGCTAAGAATCATCCCCAGAGAAAAATCATCCAGATGCCCCAAACTCTACGGTCTCCCCAAGATACACAAAGAAGGAACACCACTCAGACCAATAGTCAGCTCCATAGGCTCACCTCTACAAAATCTCGCTAAATTTCTCGCTAAGCAACTTCAGCCCTATGCAGAATCCATCGCTTCACACGTTACTAACTCCTTCCAGTTCATAGAAACAATAAAGAAGCAATACCTACATCCCGATGACCTTCTTGTGAGCTTCGATGTTGTATCTCTCTTCACTCAAGTGCCCATTAATGAAGCCTTGACAGCCATCCAAAACAAATACAATCCCCCCAAATACATCCTGGACCTGACCAACCACTGCCTAACCAACACGTACTTCATCCACAATGGACAAAGATACAAACAGATAGAAGGAGCACCTATGGGATCACCCCTCTCACCGGTCATCGCAAATTTGTACATGGAACACTTTGAAACCAATGCTTTAGACAAGTCAGAACACAAACCCAAACTTTGGCTCAGATATGTTGACGACACCTTTGTAATTTGGCCACACAGGAAAGAAAAACTAGATAGCTTCCTCACACATCTCAACAGCCTACACCCCAAAATACAATTCACTATGGAAATAGAAGACAACAACCAACTCCCCTTTCTTGACGTCCTAATCTACAAAAAACCTGATGGCTCCCTAGGACACACTATCTACCGGAAAAAAACACACACCAACCGCTACTTACATGCACAATCACACCACCACCCTGCACAAATAGACTCCGTAGCCAAGACTCTCATCTCCAGAACCAAACGCCTGGCTGACAAAGACCACTTGACAACTGAGTTACAGAATCTCTCAAATGTGTTAATCGCCAATGGATACCAGAAAAACAGGGTTACGAAGCTAATCCAAAAAGAAACACCCCCCAAAAACCAAGACACAGAAGAAAACAATGGCATGGCCCTCCTTCCTTATATCAAGGGCACTACAGACAAAATTAGCAAAATCCTCCATAAACACAATATCAAAACAGCCTTCTGCACCAACCAAAAAATAGCCAATATCCTCAGAAACCCAAAAGACAAAATCCAGCTGGAAAACCAAGGGGTCTATGAAATACCCTGCAAAGTCTGCCCAGCCACGTACATTGGACAAACAAACAGACGAATAAATGCACGTATCGCAGAACACAAGAATGCCGTCAAAAAAGAAGAAAAAACTTCCTCTCTTTTCCAACACATGAAAGAAACAGGACACGAAATTAATTTTGCAGATTCCAAATTGCTCTTTAACATGGAACATCACCACAAGAGAATAATCATGGAAGCCATCGAGATAGAGAAACACCCTCACAACATGAACAAGCGTGACGACACGTCCCGCCTGCCAGACATCTGGAAATTAGCCCTCCCCACAAAAACCGACACCAGAACCAGAGGCACACAGAACGCCGTCACCAATCAACCACACCAGACCCAAACCCAGACCCTCTCCACAGACATATTACAAACTCCATCCAGTAGCCAAACTATAGTGGCACCTCCGGATGCAGCACCCCCCTGCAATCCCTACACAGATCTGGCTGGCACAAGGCACAAAATCACAGCTCGCCCCTATACACGAAGCCAAGCCAGAGCACAACTAAATGCAGCACAGCCATCTTCTCAGAAAAACTCTTCACAAGCTCAAGAGGTCAAGACACGAAAGCTTTAGTAACTAATCTACACTTAATGACCCACCCAGTGGTATTCAGAATATCACTCATGAAATCACTCAAGATATCCCTCAAGTAATTAAGGAACAAAAGAAGAAAAGGCACACTAATCTAGGAACTTCCTCTCTGCCCAGAACGTTGGAGGCTATACACCACACCCCTCAACAGTATTTATAGGAACTCAAACACCAGATTCTGCTCTGTTCCAGTAACAAGAAGCCGAAAGCACCAGCCTGAAGATGACGAGTGAGACCTCGTCGAAACGTCGCCCAGACACCCCGACTCTTACACGGGAAGACACCCGAAGACACCAAAACCTGCATTCCTGTACCCGTGAAAATCTACGAAAGCATATATATATATATATATATATATATATATATATATATATATATATCCAGGAAAGGGCAAATCAGGGCTCTCAAGTATTGGGGTTTCAAGCTGGATGTGAAACCATGCACATAATTGCTATTGCATTATTTTATTTTATTTTGCAAGTGCAAGGCGTTGGGGGTAGGGACCAGATCAGGCCTCTGGCAGAAGAGTTTGTTCTCTGCTGGTTCCAGTCTAGCTCAGGGGTCTTATGCCTTCTGTTTGCACCCCATTGATGCTAATTCTGTGCGTAATGTCATGCCTTATTTGGTCCTCAGGTTCTCAGAAAAGCTCTGGAATATTGTAGCGATGTCCATTAACACAAGAACATAGATGGTAAAGGTATGGAATGGGGAAGTGAACTTAGGAGAATTTGGGAAGGGGAAATGAAGATTGTGGTTAAAAATGGGTTGGGCTTATAAAACATGGAAATAAAAAGAAGTGCTGGGCAGACATAGGAGAGCTGAGATATAATTTGAGATATTTTACTGGAGGGTTTGACTGCTTAATGGCCATTGCAGGCATCATGCTCTCAATCAGGTCCTTTGCTAACTGCAGGTTTGGGATGCAGCCATGTTGCTGGGCACGTTCATTGTGGCCATCACTTATTCAAAAACAGGGCTGGTTTGTTTGTTTTCCATTTGAGGGTCAAACAGGAGTTGGAATAAATCCATAGACAATAGGAGGAGGAGGAATGTGGCTCTCTAGATCACAGGTGGGGTCGGAGAGCCACATCTTTATTGCCACATGACCCTGTGCTCCTAATTTGACAGGAGGATGGGGCAACCCAGCTGTCAATCACCTAACATCACAATGATGTCAGCTGACCCGTTTTTGCCTGCATAGTTAGAAACCAAAACACCCAGGCAAAAACCAAAATGTGTGCAATACTTTCCAAGCACCAGCAACTAGCTGATAATCGCCACATGGGACACACTGTGCAAGGGACTTTGCAGGCACCAGGAATCAGCTGCCTGCAAATCCAGTTTTGTCTAAGACCTGGCCACACCTGATGACTGTATAGGTTAAATAGGGAGGCCCCTGGGGCAGGGGTTGCCCACCCTTGCTCTAGATCAACAGAATCCACATACAGAAGGACTGTAAGATCATTGTGAGCATGGGTTCGCTGACTGCATCAGGACCCAACACCTTGGCCCTCTGTACCTGAAGGAGCATCTCCACCCCCATCATCCAGCCCAGGCACTGAGGTCCAATGCCAAGGGCTTTCTGGAGATTTCCACACTACGAGAAGTGAAGTTACAGGGAACCAGGTAGAGAGACTTCTTGGTAGTGGCGCCCACCCTGTGGAATGCCCTCCCATCAGGTGTCTGTTAAGCAACTATATCACTTTTAGAAGAAGAAAGACTTGCACAGGGAAGTTATTAAATGTTTGAAGTTTTATTGTCTTTTTAATATTTTGTTGGGAGCTGCCCAGAGTTGCTGGGGCAACACAGTCAGATCAGCGGCATATAAATATTATTATTATTATTATTATTATTATTATTGAAGAAGAATCCCTTCTCCAAGTGTCTCATGCATGCTCAGGCCAGGTAAACTGTTCACAGTTTTTAAGGCCACAGCAAGTAGTTATGGGGAAAGACTTCTCAACTGAGAATAGTTAAGAAATTATTACTGTAGAAATGATGGAAAGTATTCCAAGATGTACCATGCCAAGAGGTACCAATTCAAGTCAGCAATTGGATATCTTCTGCAGAGCAAATCTGAGACCTACATAGCATCTAAATAGTGAAGAATCAAATTGAAACATGTTCAGCATCCAGAAGATAGCACCATTTTGTCTGGCAAAAAAAACTATCTGTACTGTAACTATTGTTCAGGAGCAATTCCTCCCAGGTATGAAAATTCTCTGCTTCCTTGTTGCCGCAACATCCTGTGTTCTTGCATCTATTGCTAGAAAACGCTTTTGTTTCCTACTCGCCGTTCCTTTGCTCTCCTGCTCTGACTTAAATTAATGCCTTGGATTTCCTTGTCCTTCTGGTTTGTACTCATTCTCAAGCCGTAATCCTTGGTTCATCTCTGACAATCTCCTCTGACCTTCAAGGGCTGATATGGATTGGCTTCTGCCCAACACGCCTATCTATCCAGCATGATTTCCGACAACAACACATTAACCTTGATAGCCTTGAAGTTGGCCACCCACACATTGAAGGGAAGTAAACATTCCTTCTGACCGGTCATGCATATGAGGGTATGCATGTGTGCAACGTTTTTAGAAGAAAGTCTGTTCATTGTATTCATCTGCAAGGCTGAACCATGATCAGAAATAACCACAAATCCTGATCATAAAGTTGGAAATGAGCAGATATCAAGACATGTGTTCAAGTTGAATATGCAGCTTGACTCATAAAATGCAGGGAAATATTATATCTTGTTCATGGTTATTGACAATCTCTACACCAATTCTAGTGTAGAGCCCATTAGGAATGGTGGAGATTTTCACAGTAATCAAACATTAATGCAAGCTCCACGGTCCTCTTTTGGTCTTCGAAGGAGTGAGTCAGGGGTAGGCAATCTAAGGCTCGTGGGCCGGTTGCGGCCCAATCGCTTTCTCAATCCGGCCCGCAGACAGTCCGGGAATCAGCATGTTTTTACATGAGTAGAATGTGTGATTTTATTTAAAATGCATCTCTGGGTTATTTGTGGGTCATAGGAATTCGTTCACCCCCCCCCAAAAAAAATAGTCTGGCCCACCACATGGTCTGAGGGATGGTGGACCGGCCCATAGCTGAAAAAGGTTGCTGACCCCTGGAGTGCGCTGATTCATGCAAGTACCAGCGATATGTAACAATGCCTATTTTAAAAAATCTCGGACACAACATTTTCAAATCTAGGCCATTATACTAATGATACTCGTTTGTTGTCATTCTTCTGAGTTACATCAGCACTGATGTGCTGAAATGCGCATTCCTTGAACTCTGTTTTACTTAAGTGATTATAGTAGCCATTAACATTCACTGGTACGTTTCTGGCCCTGTTGTTTTGTGTGTATAATTCTCCATTACATGATTGTGGGGTAGGGAGGTAAATGGTACCAGTAGGCTTATAATAACATAGGGAAATAAAGTTTAAAAGAAAGAATAGTTCTCTGAGCTTCTCACTGAGGTACTTGAGGTAATCCTTTCAACGAAATGGTTCACTAATCTGCACAATCAATGTTGCTTAGAAGTATATGCCCTGAAGCAAAAAAAATATCATGAACAGGGTGAGGATGAGAGAGTACTGGAGAAGGGTGGGGATGGCTGGAAGCAAACATTTTATCTATACCATCGTAGATTAATTTGCTGGGTGGAGGATCCAGCGTTATCAGTTGTGTGTGGGGGTGTCACACTTCAATGTCAGACTAGGTAAAGGTAAAGGGACCCCTGACCATTAGGTCCAGTCATGGCCGACTCTGGGGTTGCGGCACTCATCTCGCTTTATTGGCCAAGGGAGCTGGCGTACAGCTTCCGGATCATGTGGCCAGCATGACTAAACAGCTTCTGGCGAACCAGAGCAGTACACGGAAACACCGTTTACCTTCCCGCCGGAAGACTATGCAACCATAAAGTCAAGAGAAAAAGCCAAGTGCTACAAGCGTTAAAGAAAAACTGTGCAGACAAACAACAACAATAATAATTTATTTTTTTGTACCCTGCCCATCTGGGTTGCCCCAGCCCCTCTGAGTGACTTCCAACATAATATACAGTACAACAACACAACAGAACATCACACTTTAAATGAAACCTTCTCAGTGTCACCAGCATCCTCAAAAAAAAACCTGTTAGGTGCAGCAACACAAATGGGGATTGATGGCTGAGTAAACTTTAAAAACAGCAAAACAGTAAAACAAAAGGACTTTGTTCAGCTGCATACACAAGCCTCATTAAATTCCTTAAAAATCTATAAAAAAAGGAACAGGACATGTCAAAATTCATGTGACACAGCAAGACCGATAAATTACAGTGTTCCTGGAGGCATGCAAATGGTTACTTGATGATGGGCTATGAATAGCAGTAGCGGTACTGTAAACAGTGGTATTCATTATGTAAGCAAGGCTTGCCGCATTGTCATGGGGTTCAAATATAATACAGTCATTTTCTCAAAGCACCAGATCAGAAAAGGGAAACTAAAATGCTCATGTGGATGGACTGACTCTCCTATGAAGAAAACGTTTGGGACCTTTCCGTTTTGAGGAAAGGCATGGCAGGAGTTTATAAAGTTATGCATGCCATGGATGGAGAAAGTAGATGGAAGAATGTTTCTCTCCCTCTCCCATAGCACTTGAATTTATGAACATCCAATGAAAGAAAGTACATACTTGGAATCATAGATTTGAGAGGCACTACCAGGGTCATCTAGTTCAAGCTCCTGCATTGCAGGAATTTTTTGACCAACATGGAGCTTGAACTGTGAGGATACCCAGAGCTTACAGGGTTAACAGCTCAAGGGAAATGACATCCTGTCACTGGGGGGGGGGGGTGTTCTCATCTTTGTTATGTGAACATTTTTACTTTCTGTTTTGGCTGGGATTAGGAGAGGCATCATGTCTTTGCTTTCTCCTGGCTGAACCCATGAGATTAAAAGTCTCATGCTCTACCAACTGAACTATTCAGAGGACAGCACATAGGACTCATCAGTGGCGGAGGAAGGTAGGTGCAGGCCACTCCAGGTGGGCATACAACAGGCTCACAAAACTTTTTAGGAGTGACATGGTGGCTTAGGTGCCTGAAATGGCAGCATGGGACTTGCCTCTGACTACTGCCTCTCCCTCAGCCGCCCTACAGCTGAGGGGGAGGTGGCAGAGAGGCTGCAAGCGTCGGAGAGGCTCGCCCTGCCTTGATGTGTGGATCGCCCCACCCCCAGAAGCAGGACTCCCCCCCCCCCTGCACCAGGCAGCTGAGCGGCTAGCTACGCCGCTGAGCTCATGCACATTTACCTTTTGCGCCACACTTTCTAGGCACAGGTCTGTGCTTTAAAGTGCTACTTCTGAGTGTTTTTAGGGTTGTTGTTGTTTTTTGTCTGTCCCGACACTTTCGCCACAAAAAGCCATTTTTTTTCTGATTCAAACAGCAATTCGGATGAGCCCATCATCAAACTGAGGTCCAAGCACCAAGGGCCTTCTGGCGGTTCCCTCATTGCGGGAAGCAAAGCTACAGGGAACCAGGCAGAGGGCCTTCTCGGTATTGGCGCCCGTCCTGTGGAATGCCCTCCCATCAGATGTCAAAGATATAAACAACTACCTGACATTCAGAAGACATCTGTTTAGGGAAGTTTTTAATGTGTGATATTATAACATATTTTTAATCTTTGTTGGAAGCCACCTAGAGTGGCTGGGGGAAACCAGCCAGATAGGCAGGGTACAAATAATAAATTATTATTATTATTATTATTATTATTATTATTATTATTATTATTATTATTATTATTATTAACTGCAGGTACTGCTCCGGCGGGAAGGTAAACGGCGTTTCTGTGCGCTGCTCTGGTTCGCCAGAAGCAGCTTAGTCATGCTGGCCACATGACCCGGAAGCTGTACGCTGGCTCCCTCGGCCAATAAAGCGAGATGAGCGCCACAACCCCAGTCACAACTGGACCTAATGGTCAGGGGTCCCTTTACCCTTTAAGGTAGTGTCTATGGAAATATATTGTATTTAATTATGGGGTATCAGAGTTTTTAGGGGGCTAACCAGGCTGGAATAGCTGGGATAGCAGGCTTGTTGGTTTTTGAATGTCTGATGTAGATTTATTTCAATTTCGTTGTTCTGTATGTAAAGGTAAAGGTAAAGGTACCCCTGCCCGAACGGGCCAGTCTTGACAGACTCTGGGGTTTGTGCGCCCATCTCACTCAAGAGGCCGGGGGCCAGCGCTGTCCGGAGACACTTCCGGGTCACGTGGCCAGCGTGACAAAGCTGCATCTGGCGAGCCAGCGCAGCACACGGCACGCCGTTTACCTTCCCGCTGGTAAGCGGTACCTATTTATCTACTTGCACCCGGGGGTGCTTTCGAACTGCTAGGTTGGCAGGCGCTGGGACCGAGCAGCGGGAGCGCACCTCTCCGCGGGGATTCGAACCGCCGACCTTTCGATCGGCAAGCCCTAGGCGCTGAGGCTTTTACCCACAGCGCCACCCGCATCCCGCGGTTCTGTATGGGACAATAACAATAAAGATTATCGTATTGTATCGCAAAAAAAAAAAAAAAATAGCCTAGCAGGTCATAATATGTGGCTGGGGCTCTTGGCTTGGCTTGGCTGAGTCACAGGTTGTGAGCCCAGCCCATAAGGACCACCAGGGAAACCAAAACACCAGGGAGACCATAACAAAACAAGCTCTGCTTTTGTGACACATATGCTGCAGAAACAATAATTCGCGAGTCGGAATTTGTTAGAGGTATGTGGCTATTTCTCTTGGTACTTTCCAGGTTAATGATGAAAGGAGGATCCTCACTCTAACGAGGGATTTGACATGCTGCAGTCTGAAGAGGAGACTTGTTAATAAACTCTCATTGAATGATCACCCGCTGCTAAGTGAACAGGCTTGGCAGGCATAAATAAGAGACAGTCGCTGTTCCAAACTGCCAGAGGTCTTTGCAAGGGGATGTCCATGCTGCTACACAAAAATATTAAGGGAAGTGACTGGGAGCGGGAGACACAGTATCCAGCTAACTATCAGAGAAATGACTTTTTATCTCTTGCTTCATTGCATTCAATCTCCAATTAGCTGCTAGACAATGTTTAAAAATATTTCAAATGCGGGTGGAATAAATAGAAAAGGAAGCACTTTTCTGAATATTGCATGCAATAGTGTGGATCGAATGTGGTCATTAATAATATAATAATTTTAGTATTTATATGCCGCCCAGCTGACTGGGTTGTCCCAACCATTCTGGGTGGCTTCCAACAAATTAAAACATGAAGCACAGTAAAACATCAAGCATTCAAAACTTTTCTATACATTCATACCTCATGTTGCATCTGCTTCAGGTTACGTGTTTTTGTGTTGTGTCCTGCAGCAACCTGGAAGTACTGGAATGGGTGTTACTTTCTGGTTTTGTCCCTCACACATGTGCAGAAGCGCTAAATTGTGCAGCACATGTGCACAGACGCACCACTTCGGCTTGCATCAGTTCCGTGTTACGGACGGGCCTCTGGAACAGATCCCATCTGTAAAATGAGATCCCACTGTACAAAAACTGGATGTGATCTATGCCTTCATGTGCATTTTGGGTACCATGTCTTTGTTTGTTTGTTTGTTTGTTTGTTTGTTTGTTTGTCATCTCTTCAGTAACTGTTGTTGGCACCCATCTGTCTTGGGAGAGTTGCACCTTTGCGGTTGAAGTCAAACTGTTGGAAGGTTGCAGCGCCTCCTGTGGCTGTAGAGATGGATAGGGGAGAGACATGTTTTGTTGCAGCTGGGGCAGATGAAGGTGTCCATTTGTGCAGCTGCAGATGCACCATGGCATTTCTTCTCTCTGTGCTCCTCCCAGCAGTCATTCCTTCTCACGTCACCACTATGGATGACCATCTATCGCCAGGTACTGCAGTTACAACATGCTGCATATACCATTATTCTCTGCATTTGTCTTCTAAGGTGGCATGGATGATATTGGATCTGAATGTGTACTAAACGCCAGAAATTCTTTTCCAATTAAGGTCTGACAGCAGCCGACTGACTTCCAACTAATCAGAGTCAGATACAAACAACAGACTGAAGATTTCCACAAATTCAGATGCTACAAAAACAGAGGTCTCTTAACCTGGCAGTGAAAAAACATGCAGCGTAGGCATCGTTTTAGAGAAGGCATCCCACAACTAGGGTGCCAACACTGTTGTTCTTATTGTTTAGTCATTTAGTCGTGTCCGACTCTTCGTGACCCCATGGACCAGAGCATGCCAGGCACTCCTGTCTTCCATTGCCTCCCACAGTTTGGTCAAACTCATGTTCGTAGCTTCAAGAACACTGTCCAACCATCTCGCCCTCTGTCGTCCCCTTCTCCTTGTGCCCTCCATCTTTCCCAGCATCAGGGTCTTTTCCAGGGAGTCTTCTCATGAGGTGGCCAAAGTATTGGAGCCTCAGCTTCAGGATCTGTCCTTCCAGTGAGCACTCAGGGCTGATTTCCTTAAGAATGGATAGGTCTGATCTTCCTGCAGTCTATGGAATTCTCAAGAGTCTCCTCCAGCACCAGTGCCAACACTACCAGAAACCAATTACTTTGGTTTTATACAGCACACTTCAAATAAAGAAGGCAGCTGAAGAAGAGCTTCAGCAGAAAATCTCAAGATATGGGTCCCAAACTGTTTAGGGCTAAGATAACAGTTTGCTCAATATTTACGTAAGTATATCCTAAAGCCCTCAGCCACAGTAATAGTTCACATGAACATTTCCCCAACATAGGTTTCCCAGCCTGCCAAAGCAGATCTTGTCTAGCATCAAACTGAAGTAAAGAGTGCAATTTTATGTGAATTTTTAAAAGCAATGATGCTTCTGTTAACCCAAAATTGAATAGATTAATGGATGAGAATGATGCCCGACTGGTTTTTTTCTGGCTTGTTGTGAAACATCCAGGGTTCTGGCCAGATTTATGTTTTCCGGTCTGTGGACTCTGCCGCTTTGTACAACCCAATCATCATGCAAACTCCGTTTCAATTGCTATTGCCACAGCAGCCTTGAGGCATCATAGGAACATTCTATTTACAAGGCAGTTTTGGGGAAGACTCATAATGCAGCAAGAAGAGTTTTACAGAGACATAGAAATTGAAGGTTTCAGCATAAAAAGAAATAGCTAGAGGAGCGATGAGACAAAAAGAAGTGTTAGATACCATCGCATCATTTGAAACACACAAGATGTTGCAAGGGAGCAGTCAACAGGCCCTTTGCATCTTGTGCCTCAGTAATATCAGAATTCAAAAGATGTTGTAGGGTGGTATTTCTAACAGGGCATTTTTAAACATATAATGTGTGGATTAAATTCTTTACCCCCTTCCAAGCCCTCACGAATCCCATCCTGTGAACTCAGCCACACACACCCCAACAAAGTGCTCTTTTATACAGCTGTACCTTGGAAGTCAAACAGAATCCATTCCAGAAGTCCATTCGACTCCCAAAACCAAAGTGCAGCTTCTGATTGGCTGCAGGAAGCCACAGGAGCCCCATCGGACGTTCAGCTTCCAAAAATAGTTCGCAAACTGGAACAGTCACTTCTGGGTTTGCGGCATTCGGGAGCCAAAACATTCAAGAACTAAGCTGTTCGAAAATCAAGATACGACTGTACAATGATCTGAATAAGTATAACCCCCCACTTTCATAAAATAAATCAAGGTGGTTTACAAATAAAATCCAAGCAAAGCAGTATCTGTAAAACCTATTTTTTTTACAGATTTTTTACCTGTAAAAAAATTTTTACAGATACTGTAAAACAGTATCTGTAAAACCTATTTTTTTTGTGAGCTGCACATTGAACTGATGCAACCCTTCCACTCTTTGACAAAGAGGGAAACAAAGGGGATTGGGGGTGGGGTTAATGCCACAGCTAGTTTGATTTTCACTGGGGTGACTAAGTTCTCACCATCTTGCAGGAAGAAAGAGCCCATAGACGATGGTACATTCAGTCTCCTTGGAAGTTCAGTGCTTGCATTTCCTTTTCAGCCGCCGCTGCTCTGCAGGACCTTTGTTATCAGCGGTGGACACTGGGCCTGGTGTTAGTGAAAACAAAATTAAGGTCCCTTTTCAATATCTGCGTGTATCTGCTGAGAAGAGGGAATTGTTTCAGATGAAGCTTTTGGAAGGCTCACCAGAGACTATCACATTGCCACATTAAAATGCTAAGGTTAATTAAATATGAAGGGTGGCGTAACTGTGAACTCCTGACATGATTCAGCAAAGTTGGGTGTTATAAAACGAAAGTTTTATAACACAGTTTTTGCAAAGATGAACACTTTCAATTAATTCTGAGTCATAGCGAGCACACAGACTTTTGGCTTGCACACATAACTCCCTGTGGCATGGAGAGAAAGGGAGGAGATCTGCATAGTGCTGTGCTCATTCTGTTTCTCAGAGTGACGAGAAGTTTCAGTGCTGTAGCACTTATCTGGGTTAGGTTTCCTTTAGAGGGAGGTCATTGGAGGCTTTTTGGTGTTTATTTGTATTAGGGACGTGGGTGGTGCTGTGGGTTAAACCACAGAGCCTAGGACTGGCCGATCAGAAGGTCAGCGGTTTGAATCCCTGCGACGGGGTGAGCTCCCGTTGCTCGGCCCCTGCTCCTGCCAACCTAGCAGTTCGAAAGCACGTCAAAGTGCAAGTAGATAAATAGGTACCGCTATGGCGGGAAGGTAAACGGCGTTTCCGTGCGCTGCTCTGGTTCGCCAGAAGCGGCTTCATCATGCTGGCCACATGACCTGGAAGCTGTACGCCGGCTCCCTTGGCCAATAAAGTGAGACAAGCGCCACAACCCCAGAGTCAGTCACGACTGGACCTAATGGTCAGGGGTCCCTTTACCTTTTTAATATTTGTATTATGCACAAATACATAGGTTGAACATAGGTTAAAGCACAGCATAGTGCTCATCCAGACTTCCTTTTGTGCTGGATTTCTAGACACAGATCCATGTTTTAAAGTGCCATGACTGAGCACTATTATTATTATTATTATTATTATTATTATTATTATTATTATTTGGCCTGGTGCTTTCCCCCTTGCTGATTGGCTGGTTTGAAGGGTCCCTTTTGTCAGGAACCCACCCTGCAACTCTGAGGCCACAGGGCATTCCCAACAGGTAAGGTAAAGGATCCCTGGACGGTTAAGTCCAGTCAAAGGCAACTATGGGCTTGCGGTGCTCATCTAGCTTTCAGGCAGAGGGAGCTGGCATTTGTCCACAGACAGCTTTCTGGTTCATGACTAAACCACATCTGGCGCAACTGAACACTGTGACGGAAACCAGAGCGTACAGAAACGCCATTTACCTTCCCGCCACAGTGGTACCTATTTATCTACTTGCACTGGCATGCTTTTGAACTGCTAGGTTGGCAGAAGCTGGGACAGAGCAACAGGAGCTCACCCCGTCACATGGATTTGAACCGCTGACCTTCTGATTGGCAAGCTCAAGAGCCTCAGTGGTTTAGACCACAGTGCCACCTGCGTCCCTACATTCCCCACAACACCTGAGAAGCATGTGAGGCCAAGCGGCGGGTATCGAGTTAGGAGCACGAGTCACCACAAATGCTGCCCACCGGGAATGTGGTGAGTGGCCATTTTCTGAACTTGCCGCTGCCCCATTTTTCTGCACTAGCCACTAGCTGATGGCTTACTTTGTGCAGCCTACCTGATTCATGCAGGAATGTGAGAATAGTGGAGAAGGGCCATTTCTCAGCAGTAAAACACCTGATTTGCCTGCAGAAGGTCCTAGGTCTAATCCTCAACATTTCTAGGTAGGGTTGGGTGAGACCTGTGCCTGAAATCTTGTAGGGTTGCTGCCAGTTCATGTGGACAGTCCTGAGCTAAATGAACCCCCTGGCATGGCTCATTATAAGGTAACTGCATATGATCCTAGGTTCCTATGCTAACATGAACTTTAAATCCGTGTGCCTTCAGAAATTTCATAGGGCCAGCTGCCTCCATGCTCATTTCAACAGGTGGGATTAGATAAATGCTTTCTAGATGACCTACAGATACCTGTGAGTTCCTGCTTCTCCCATTGTTTGCAGTGGGATGACCTAAGTCTCACTTGAATCCTGACTTTGCTTTTACCACCAGAGTCTTTTATTTTCCTTTTTGCAAGTCTACGGGGTTCATCCCAATAGCAATTGTTTGATGATAACTTCTGTGTTACAGTAGCAAAGCTTCATCTCTCCTGGTATTAGCACTCTCTCCTGTGTGTGCAGAATGCACAGCACTGCCCTATCAGATCAATCACGAATCCTGCACTTTCTGGAAATCCTGGGAGGAAATTTGTCGCCTACAAACTGCATGCTAGCAAAAGCTACCTGGCAAGCTGTTGGAGGCAGTGTTTTGCCAAGCCGAGTTGTAAGGAGCAAATTATTGCTCCCACTTCACCAATCATTCCATGCAGAATGCTTTCCCTGAAGTTGAAATTTCACTGATTATAGTCAATAGTCCTTTGACTCACCTCATTCATGGCGTTCGTTGAAATTTACTGTCTACAGTTAGCATGCTTTGTGCTCGCAAAGGCGTAAGTGCCCTCCACAACTAGGCACAGCTGTTCAACACAGCTCTCTTTCAGGCTCAGGGAGTCTCTCCTGTGATCTAAAACTCTACTACAATTTACTTTTGTTGGCTTGAAGCAACCGTCAATTTGAAAGGGATTTTGCAGCTTGGTAACTGAACTACGTGATGATGTTGGGGAAAAAGCAGAAACAGCAGCCGCCACCTGCTGATCTGGCTCATTTTGTGTTTTAGCAAAGTTTCCAGCTAACATGGGCTATTGAAATTTGAACTGGAAGAAACGTTTCTAGATTGTAATCAAGAGAGGTCTGATCATCACCCCAATGGAGATGAGGATGAATGGGGAAAAGGAATTTGAAAGAACCTATTAGTGACTATCCAGATAAAGTGTTTTCAAATGGAGAAGCATATTTAGCGCTGATCTTCTCAGGGTTCTTGGAATGGTTAACAGAAACTCAATAACTGATCAGCCAGTTATACACTCATGCAGTAGCAAAATGAGAAAGATCAAGGAAGACTGATAGAAAGTCAGTAAACCTATGGGTTAGTTCCATGAAAATGTCAACATATAGGCCCACTTTTCATTTTCATACATGTTTAGCATGTTCTGCATCTTTCGAAATATAATTATCTGAAGTCTCATGATCTGGCAACAGTTTTACAAATGGCATTACGTATGAGCAGAACTATGCAAGATGACTCAGAATTTCTATTCCCCCACCCACCAAAAAGGTTATTTAAAGGTGTTTTCAAGAAATATGCAATAGGTGAATGGCCCTTTATCGTATTAATAGTTTTGCTTCCTTATTCAGCAGAAAATAAATTGATGTTAGGAACAAAACTTACGTTGCTTGAGTATGTTATACTGGCCACAAAAACAAAGCCCTCCCTCATACATGAATGGAAGGTTGAACCAAGCACCACAAATACACTGTGAGTTTAGATTTGTTGTGCTGTCACTACTTTCAATCTGATACTTAGCACATCAGAGACAACCTGGTTGCAAACCTTGCACTCCATACTTGAAGTGTCTCTGCCCTTCCTACTGAAAGCTGAAATCCAGTCCTCTTCCATTATTTCTTCTCCCAAATCTCGGATTCTGCCAGTCATTTCAGCCAGTTCCATATAGTCCATCAGGTCCTCTCTGCAGGCTTCCCACAGGGATCTGGTTGGTCACCAAGAGAACAGGATGCTGGACTAGGCAGGCCATTGATCTGATACTGTAGAGCAGTGTTCCCCAACCTTGGGCCTCCAGCTGTTTTTGGACTACAATTCCCATCATCCTGGACCACTGTTCTTGCTAGCGAGGGATGATGGGAGTTGTAGTCCAAAAACAGCTGGAGGCCCAAGGTTGGGGAACACTGCTGTAGAGCACTTCTTATTTCAGTTCTCTTGAGTTTTGTGTATTTATTTACTTATTTTGAAAGGTGCTTGGAGACTCAGGACAATATGATGAGTTTGCCACCAAAGTGCCGATCTAGTTGCATCCTCCTCTGTGAGCAAAAGGCTGCTTAAAATGCCGTAACGCGGGTTTTGCGCAAGAGTGTCTTTTCACATAAAGGAGCGCAATCAAGTAAATTAATATATAGCATGCTACAAGAACAAAAGCCGACCTGTCATTTGATTCTTGCTTACGGTTCTGTGATATACTGCAGGAATTGTATGGCTGGGAAGAAAACAATTCTTTATGCATGGAGGTAAGCATTCCATCTTGAGCTCGAGGGAGTGTTGCAACGAAGCATAATTAATTATGCTAATACAAGCCGAAACTTACCAACCTCGTCCCTAGTCAATTTATTTCATGCTTTGTACTGACTATGAAACATTACATTTATGTTGCAATGGACAATCAATATTATATTTTCTAAATTAGTTGTGAATGTTCTTTTTTCTTCTCCCTCTTAGGCTGATTGGGTTATATTTACTTAAATCATCCCCCCTCCTCATTTCCACAGTTCCAGTTTCTGTCTAGGAAAGAGGGGGAAGAAGACTTTCCTTTCGAAGTACCGGAAAAGAGTTCACTCAGGGAAGGTCTCTTATTGACCAGTCTGTGGAAAGGTTTCTCATATTCAGGGATGAACTAGCTTCGAGATGGAGAGCTTGTGATATATGAAAGCCTTTTGGGGTGTTGGATTTGCAAAGCAGACCAAGGAACTTTGCAGGGTATATCAGTGCCCCATTCTCACCTTCCAATGAACACATGAAATCCTACTGTGGCAATGCCAAATATAGAAATCTAACAAGGATAGGATTTTTCCTTGCCCATTCCCAGGGGTACCTGTCCTACATGCTTTAGTTTTTTTATTTTTAAAAGAATAAAATAAAAAAAATGAAAATATTTCAGTTAAACAAAATATAGTCGTACCTTGGATCTCGAATGCCTTGTGACTTGAACATTTTGGCTCCTGAATGCCACAAACCCAGAAATGAATGTTCCGGTTGGTGAACATTCTTTGGAACCCGAACATCTGACACAGCTTCCGTGGCTTCCAACTGAGTGCAGGAAGCTCCTTCCAGCCAATCAGAAGCTGCGCCTTGGTTGTTGAATGTTTTTGGAAGTAGAACGGACTTCTGGAACGGATTCTGTTTGGCAACCAAGGTAAGCCTGTAAAGTGAAAAAAATGGAAAAGGAAACCAAAAGCTGCATTAAAAAACCTATAATTATATACATATTTGTCTGAGACAAAGATATATAAGTGAAATTATTATTCTAATACACATACATTTATTTATAACCTAAATTTTAAAAATGTTTTCCAGTTATCATAATATTTGTCCATACACAGTTTATGCCGATAAGTTCATATGATGCAAGAGTTGTCATGCCTTTTATCCATTGATTAAAGGGGGGCATAGATCTATCTTCTCAGTGGATCAATATCAGTCTTTTAGCCACAGTGAGCGCGCAGAGAATCCTTTTACATTGACCAGTTGTCAAATTCCATGTTGTGGGTAGGTAACTTAAAATAATATTATCCTCTGACAATGCTAGCTTCCCCCCAAAGTAATATTTAGACAATCTAGTACTTTCTAGTACTGTCATTGATGAGATGACTGCGTTGTAGAGGGTTGGATTACATGGCCATCGAGGTCTGTCCCAACTCTATGGTTGTATTATTCTTTTTTGTAAACCGCTTTGAGGCTTTTTACAATCAAGCAGTGTATACACTTTAAGGAATAAAATGTGAGATACATAAATAATAAAACACTGAAGGATGTGCAGAAAAATGCATCTATTAGTGAACCATATTGGAGGGAAATGCCTGTGAAAATGTGTATGTTAGTCAAATCTGCACACAAACTGCATTCATTGGGAGAAATTTGAACTAAAGTACAGTGGTACCTCGGGTTACATATGCTTCAGGTTACAGACTCCGCTAACCCAGAAATAGCATTTCAGGTTAAGAACTTTGCTTCAGGATAAGAACAGAAATCATGCTCCAGAGGTGCAGCAGCTAAAGTGGTACCTCAGGTTAAGAACAGTTTCAGGTTAAGAACTGACCTCCGGAACAAATTAAGTACTTAACCCGAGGCACCACTGTACCAATGAATGCTGGTGAATATTTTTTAAATAAATAAATAAATAAATTTGCCAATTGCTGTAGAAATGTGGAGAACTGGATTTAAGATTGGAAAGATGAGAAAGGGAGAAGCTGAAATTGACAGACTTGTCTATTCCTAGATGCAGTCAGCATCCAGAGATGAAGGGAACTGGGTCTCCCAACAACATCTGGGGTTAACCCCTGTCATGCACAGGGAACGACCCAAACAAGTGCTGCTTAAGCAAAACTGTGTATGTTTTATTAACTTTTGTCCAGGCCTTGTTTTATCCCCTTCCTGTTGTCTGAATGTGAAAAAGCAGTTAAAGCAATGCAAACAATTAAATCCAAAAAAGACCAAGGTGAAGGGAATAATTTGTAACAGAGTGTCTGCTGTTATATGGTTGATAAGCCTTCGGTGTGCGTACCTGCAAGAAATCACCAGGAGCAGGCAGTGTGTACAAACAGGCTTCTCTTGCTAGATGAATAGGACAGGAAACATCTGGCCGAATGGGAACTCTTGCAGTGATTAATTTAGCCGCGAGACAGCATCTTCACTTCTATGCGGAAGGGGGAAAACGCTTTCATAGTCAAACTGCAGTCCAATATTTGTCTCTGCCGAAGGAAGTGGAAAGTTTAACGTAGGCGAAAAACACTCCTCTTTCGTTTCATTTCTTCTCTTATGTACAGATGAGGGTTCTCTAAGTCAGGCACACATTGAAAACATTGTACTCAAACTTACATGGCAGAAGTAGCCTGACCAGGTGTAAGAATGCTCCACACTTCACACAGTCACCCTCCAGCTCATAGAGGGTGACTGTGTGTTGTTTTCACCCTATTCCCAGAACACCTAAAGAGGACAACATGCACACCCCTCAATGTGCTGTCCATATCCCCAAGCTATACAACTTCTGAAGCCATCAGAACTGTGTTCACAACTTTCCATTCTTGAACCTAGTTATTGCCAGCTGCTCAACTAGGTGAGTAAAACTGACCTTTCTTTTCCAACATTTCTAAATCTTGGAAGCAGCGCAGATGTTGCTGCAGCCAGAAAACCACACCAATCCTGCAAAAGTAATATGATGTCAAAAGTGAAGGCTCATGTTGAATGCCTCTTTCCCTTCTATGAAAAGTAAACCACAAGTATGAAGACAATGGGCTGTGGATGTTGCATTTTGGAATGGGGGTCAAGGAACATGAGAGGAGGGCTGTGGGGGGTGAGCTATTAGCTCTGCCCCCATCCTTGCCATCTTCCCTGAGTTGAAGGGTGACTGTATGAAGTATGGAGGCTGTGAGAATCCCAGATGTATTCTCAATAGATTGTTTACTTTGCATATAAAAGAGGCTGCATTATTGTTTCTGATTGCCAAAGGTTTACTTTAGGCTTTCTATAGAAATGGGTGGTGGTGTCAAATGCCCAGAGCTCAAACTATGTGACATTTGACGCGGGTGGCGCTGTGGGTAAAACCTCAGCGCCTAGGACTTGCCGATCGCATGGTAGGCGGTTTGAATCCCCACGGCGGGGTGCGCTCCCGTTGCTCGGTCCCAGCGCCTGCCAACCTAGCAGTTCGAAAGCACCCCCAGGTGCAAGTAGATAAATAGGGACCGCTTACTAGCGGGAAGGTAAACGGCGTTTCCGTGTGCTGCTCTGGACAGCGCTGGCTCCCGGCCTCTAGAGTGAGATGAGCGCACAACCCTAGAGTCTGTCAAGACTGGCTCGTACGGGCAGGGGTACCTTTACCTTTACCTTTTACCTAGCAGTTCAAAAGCATAGTGCAAGTAGATAAATAGGTGCCACTCCGGCGGGAAGGTAAACAGTGTTTCCGTGTGCTGCTCTGGTTCACCAGAAGCGGCTTAGTCATGCTGGCCACATGACCCGGAAGCTGTACGCCGGCTCCCTCGGCCAGTAAAGCGAGATGAGTGCCGCAACCCCAGAGTCGGTCACGACTGGACCTAATGGTCAGGGGTCCCTTTACCTTTTTACTTAAATCATGTCAGATTTTATTAGATATGATTTAGCTGATCAGCAGCAGCACTACACAATTTCACGTTGATTTTGCTTAACTATACATTGCCTTCCTTGTAAATCTGCCATGTTAAGCAGAAACTGCTTATTCAAAGAAATAATAATAAAAAATTGGGTTTAAAATAAAATCCAATCAGTTCTTTCCTTTCAGAGACCAACAACATTGACTATTGGAGTCAATCAGGAAAACATGGATTTCACTGGTGTCTGGCGACTTGAGCCAATATATCCTGCAAAACAATTAGAACCATCTGTGGTTAGCTAAGCATTTGATGAAGATTATAGCCAACAAATTATAGTTTTAGCATGCAGGGTGAAGAAAATGTGTTTACCTCCTGATGCGGAAAATAGTTTATGCTCAAATATTCTTACCTGTGCCAAATACAAATGAACAACGTTGGCAAGATGGTGGGAACATAGTCCTCTTGCAGGAAGAAATTTGTCAGTAACTTTTATGGCCATCCTTCCATAAAGTCTGAAGTGTGCCTTACTGGGTTTCTAATGTGTCATTATTGATGTAGAGCAGGGCTGGAGAATCCTTTTTTGACCCAAGGGCTGCATTATGGCAAACCTTAGGTCAATGGAGGACAAGGCAAGATGCAAAAGATGTGGGTGGGTGGTGTGACAAGAGTCAATGAGTGGGTGAAGCAAGAGATGTGACCCATTTTTGTCCAGTAGGCAACACTCCAACCACCCAAAAGTAAGAGGTTTCTAAGCCCCTCCTCTCAATATTTCCATCCAGGAAAACAAAGGCAGCATGACAAATTCCAGTGATACAAAAGAATTTGAGGTCATGGAGCAGGGCTGGTGAAGAGATGTTACATTATGTATTATAGAAGCCCAAGGAGCCACATCTGACCTCTTCGTCTGAAGCTCCCTGTTCCTGACATATGGAGATCCTTTTGCATTGCTGGAGAGGCCAAGTAGTCACTTTAAACATTTTAGCAACTGCACTGCATGGCTGGCTCAGGTTCACCTAGTGTTGCAAGTCAGACTTCACTCATCCTGTATTTTTGTCTTTGACTTGTGATGCCTAAATGCAGGACTATTTATCTCAGTCAATTTCATCTGCTTGGTTTCAATCCAGAGGTCTAATCTGTTGAGATAATTGTGAATCTCGATCTTGTCTTTTATGGTGCTAGCTACGTACACCTCTCAACTTCACATCATCTGCACATTTGAGAAGCAGCCCCTCTCCGCTTTGTTGCCCAAGTCATTTATAAAGTACAGAGCCTAACACGGAGCCCTGTGGTACTCCACCCAAGGCCTCCAGGTTGATACAGAACTTTGGGGCATGGTTGCTCCAAGCTGATCCACCATAACAGTGGCACCATCCAGCCCACATTTTACCAGGTTGACATCAAGGATATCATGGGAGATCATGGTCAGGAATTTATGAAAGGTAATAAGCATACCAAAGTCTTTTGGAGTCAAAGAAAATTGTACGAATAAACTGACATGGGAGGACAAGATGAAGAAGGAGGAGATTAATCTGAAAATAATTTGCCACGTTTGCAAAGCATAGCTTAATAACTGAAGGTGTTGTGCTTTTCAGTAGCTTACAATGGAACAGCTGGAAAAAAATATCACTAGATATTAGAGAGAGCCACTTCCCAGGAAAGGGTCATTGATGGGGAAACTTCTACATGGCTTCATTTTCACATACTACTCTTAGTATGTGTGAATGGGGTTTAATTCTACAACTTTGCCAAATAACAGTGATCTGGACTGATTTTGTCAAAACCATCTTCCTCTGTTTCTAAAATCTGGTCCACCTACTTGTCAGAGCCTTAAACTCTGCATCTCCAAAAGATTTGGGTCAAATCTTTTCACTTACTCCCCATTTCACAACTGAATGATATTTGAGAGAAACATGATCCTAGGCAAGGTCATTTTGTTAGAATCGTATTTGTTATCAGGGAATAATGATCATACTGCCATGTCAAAGTGACAGGAGTGAGAGTGAAGGCCTCATTCTATCTAGTAAAAAGTAACGAATCAGCAAAACGCTCTGGACTGAGTGGGAACGGGTGATTTGGGTGATACAAGCTTGAAAATAGATAAAGTGAGGCTTGTCCAAGATGAATACTTCTCTGACAATGCAAAAGGAACTACGCACATCAGGAGTGGGGAACATCAGACCCAGAGGTCAGATGTAGCTTGCCAGGCATCTCTAATACGGTTTTGTGAGTCTCCCTGGGCCACACATCTTCACCAGTCCTGCTTCATGTTCTTAAATACTTTTGCATCACTGGAATGTGCCTTGAACTGTCATGCGGCCTCTGTTTTCCTGGATGGGAAGACTGGGAAGAGTGGCTTAGAAACCTCTTAGTTTTGAGTGGTTGGAATGTAGCGTCTTGGACAAAGATGAGTCAAATTCCTTGCTCCACCTGTGGAATGCCCTCCCATCAGATGTCAAAGAAATAAACAACTACAGTGGTGCCTCGCAAGACGAAATTAATTCGTTCCGCAAGTCTCTTCGTCTTGCGAGTTTTTCGTCTTGCGATGCACGGTTTCCCATAGGAATGCATTGAAAATCAATTAATGCGTTCCTAGGGAAACCGCCTTCAGACCAGGTCCAGGGACAGTCTGTCCCCGGACCTCTTCTGAAGGCTGGGGGGGGGGACAAGGGCTTTTCTTCCCACCCCCAGCATTTTAAAAAACCCCGGGACAGCGGAAGACTTCTCCGCTGTCCGGGCGATCTTAAAATGCTGGCGGGCGGCATTTTAAAATCGCCCCGGGACAGCGGAGGACTTCTCCGCTGTCCGGGACGATTTAAAAGCCCCTGGGAAGGCAGGCAGGGGGGACAAAGACTTTCGCCCCCCGCCCGCCTTCAGAAGGTGTTCCCGCCCGGCTTCGCAGCAGCGCTCCGGAGCCCGCGGCGGGGGCAGGTGTTCCCGCCCCCCGCCCGGCTTCGGAGCACTGGGAGAAGCGATCTCCCCGCAGCCCCTTGCTTCAAAAGAGGTCCGGGGGCAGCGGGAAGCGGTTCCCGCTGTCCCCGGACCTGGGGCTGCAGGGAGAAGATCGCTTCTCCCCGCCGCCCCTTGCTTCAAAAGAGAAGACCTGCTGTCCCCGGGGCAAGCTTCGTTTTGCGAAGCAAGCCCATAGGGAAATTCGTCTTGCGAGGCAACTCGAAAACGAAAAAACCTTTCGTTTTGCGAGTTTTTCGTCTCGCGAGGCGTTCGTCTTGCGGGGTACCACTGTATTGGACTTTTAGAAGACATCTGAAGGCAGCCCTGTTTAGGGAAGCTTTTAATATTGGATGAATAATTGTATTTTAATATTCTGCTGGAAGCTGCCCAGAGTGGTTGGGGAAACCAAGCCAGATGGGTGGGGTATAAATAAATTATTATTATTATTATTATTATTATTATTATTATTATTATTATTCATCTGCTTGTTGCCTCTTGCCCTTTCTACCACTACATGGGACCGCTGGAAGGTTTCCCATAAAAAAGAGCCCTCAGACTGAAAAAAGATTCTTCTCCCCTGGCCTACATCAATAAATATGCTGCAGAAACCTAGGAAGGTAGAAAGCACACCTGAGATTTTATGGAAGGATATCCAGTGATACTAATCAATGTTTTTAAAAAGTTGCTGATAAATTTCATGAGGACTATGTTCCCACCACCTTGCATTTGTTGATGGTGAGGGCTCTGCATTTAGGTAATCTCATTGATGTTATATTTAATAACTATTGTTTGCTGCTTTTAAAAATGGTTTTAAATTAATGTTAATGTTTATTGATTTATAATTTATTTAAATCTCTCTCTCTCTCTCTCTCTCTCTCTCTCTCTCTCTCTCACACACACACACACACACACATATACACAGGTGTCCCTCCACTTATGCACAATGGACTCACGCATGACATGATAAATATGCAAGATGCCAGGATATAAGTACATAAATAATTCAATTCAATGGTGGGAGAGAGCTGGAGAGTCCTTGTGGTTCATGAGGAGACCCTGAAGCGCAGAAGAGAGCAGAGGCAGAGCGGGGCTTTGTTTGGGCTGCTCTGCCTCCCCACCTAACAGTTGGCATGTGGGGTAGTGCAGCCATTTTCCCATTCATCTCCAGCCTCCTGCCGGTCCCAGAGCTTCAAGTCTAGTTGTGGAAATTTTTGGATACAGTATTTTTGGTGTGGATTGGAGAGAGCAACAGAGAGGGCATTTAAAAGATATTTTGACAGTGCCCCCCCACACTTTACATGACTTCACTTATGTGTGTGGCCCCCCTAGAATGTAACTCCTGCATGAGTTGGGAGTACACCTGTGTGTGTGTGTGTGTGTGTGTGTGTGTGTGTGTGTGTGCCATCCTTCCTCTTGGGATCTTACTCAGTGCAGCAAAATGTAATTTATAAAATAGTTGTACAGCCATACCTTGGAAGCCGAACGGAAGCCGTTCTGAAAGTCCATTCAATTTCCAAAACTTCTGACTTCCGAGGTATGGCTTCTGATTGGCTGCAGGAGCTTCCAATCGGAAGCCACGGAAGCCCCACTGGACGTTTGGCTTCCAAAAGAACATTTGCAAACCGGAACACTCACTTCTGGGTTTGCGGCATTTGGGAGCCAAAACGTTTGACTGCTAAGGCGTTCATCAACCAAGGTACAGCTGTGTTTATAAAATCAGGGGGGAAACACAAGAAAAGCAAAATTACAGCAATTACTAACCACCAGCAACCATTCTCAATAGCCTGGATAAAGATCCATGTTTTGAGCTGGTGACTGAATGCCATTACATTGGACACCAGCCAAATTTCACGGAGCAAGGATTTCAAAAACCTCCCCAGTTTCCAGCACCCAGGGTCAGGAGCAGCCTCTTCACTTGCCTTGGCATTGTGCATGAGCAAAAGTTTATAATACACTTCATAAAGGGACCCCTGACCATTAGGTCCAGTCGTGACCGACTCTGGGGTTGCGGCACTCATCTCGCTTTACTGGCCGAGGGAGCCGGCGTACAGCTTCTGGGTCATGTGGCCAGCATGACTAAGCCGCTTCTGGCGAACCAGAGCAGCGCACGGAAATGCCGTTTACCTTCCTGCCAGAGTGGTACCTATTTCTCTACTTGCACTTTGACGTGCTTTTGAACTGCTAGGTTGGCAGGAGCAGGGACCAAGCAACGGGAGCTCACCCTGTCGCAGGGATTCAAACTGCCGACCTTCTGATTGGCAAGTCCTAGGCTTTGTGGTTTAACCCACAGCGCCACCCGCATCCCTATGCACTTCATACTTGACTTCAATTTACATGTAAATACCGTACGTCACAGCACAACCAATCTGATGCCTATCATTACAAAAGAATATATCTAGGAGGCATGCATGATGACACTTGTGTAGCCGCATTCCACTGAGATTCACATCAGCATGAAGGGCAGTGCTCAGCTCTGGGCACTGCAATTTCCCGTATGCTGACATACTGGAAGTTCCCTGTGCATTCAAAGAAACTGAGCCAGAGAAAGGCTTTCCTTTTTTAAAACTGCAGTTTAGTGCTCTCTGCTTGGTCTAGGCTTTCCCCTTAGCTGCCCCACGGCTGTTACAAATACTAAGGATTGAACACTGTGGCAGACTGTCTTGCCAGAGTGGTGCATGCTCTAGTTATCTCCCGCTTGGACTACTGCAATGCACTCTACATGGGGCTACCTTTGAAGGTGACTCAGAAACTGCAATTAATCCAGAATGTGCCAGCTAGACTGGTGGCTGGGAACAGCCCCTGAGACCATATAACACAGGTCCTGAAAGATCTTCATTGGCTCCCAGTATGTTTCCGAGCACAATTCAAAATGTTGGTACTGACCTTTAAAGCCCTAAAAGGCCTCAGCCCAGTAAACCTGAATGAGTGTCTCCACCTTCATCATTCTGCCCGGACACTGAGGTCCAGCGCCGAGGGCCTTCTGATGGTTCCCTTGCTGCAAGAAGTAAGGTTACAGGGAACCAGGCAGAGGGCCTTCTCGGTAGTGGCACCTGCCCTGTGGAATGACCTCCCAGCAGATGTCAAGGCAATAAACAGCTATTTTACTTTTAAAAGACAACTGAAGGTGGCCCTGTTTAGGGAAGTTTTTAATGTCTGATGCTGTATTGTTTTTAATATTCGGTTGGAAGCCGCCCAGAGTGGCTGGGGAAACCCAGTCAGATGGGTAAGGTATAAATAAATTATTATTGTTGTTGCAGAATCTTAGAACTATAGAGAAGGAAGGGATCCAAAGGGATCTAGTTCAACCCACTGCAATGCAAGGGCACTTCTGAAACATTGAGATCATGCCCTCCAACATTATGCAGCCCAAATCCGGGACACCCACTTCCTGGCCCAAAATCCCTTGTTGAGTCATATGACCTGTGCAAGATTGCAGACCCAGAAAAAGCACTTGTTTGGGCACAGTGCCCAAAAATGTGCATTTTGGGGTGCCATACGAGATCAAGGACCCGAAAAAGCATTTCGGGGTGAGATCCTGGACCCAATTAATGCAAGAGCAAGGAGCCCGAAATGACGATCATGCTCTCATAGGGAGAAAACTGGGTGTCCTGGATTTTTCCAGGGCAGTTAACAGGTATATGATATGCCATGATAGTAGAATGACACAATGTTCCTATTAAAAACTGATTGCTTCTATCAGCATTAACGTAAGTGGGCAAAAAACGGTTGGAGATGTTGATGCTGGAGTTTCAGAGCTGTGAAGCTTTCATAAATTAACACCATCACATTGGAAAGGGCAATGTATTTCTGTGACACGCTTGTCCTCTCCACAGGCTGAACTATGCTGCTGGAAATTGGTTCAGATCTAAAAAAGAAAAACTAGCAAGGAATTCTTTCCAAAACACCACAATTAAAAACAAAACACAGTTCCGCTTTATGTTTTCCATTACTCTGCCCTCTTTGGGTTAAAGGATGTAACGTGGCACTTAACCTTGACTGCTTCTGTCTAGATCAGGTATCCATGTTTTCCGTTTTCCAGGAACTATCTGTGGTTCTGTTCTTGTCACTCGTTTTCTGCAGAGAGATACACTGTGCACGGCTAGCTGTTCCATGGAAAACAGCTGCCAGTGCTTGTCATGCCATCTGCGGTGTATGACTTTGGGACATAAGCAGCAGCTCTGTGGAAAAACCGTGCCAACTTCCATTCTTAGTTACAATTGCTACCCCATTGGCATCAGTGGGATGGCACCGATACAACATAGGGATCTAGCCGATTGATTCGAGCCGCAAAATAATGAGCACCAAGGATAACCTTACCATCAGGTGACTCCAAGCATCTGCTTGCAGTGACACATTGCAGGGGGCTTGTACACCACAAAGGCAGTTTCAATTCTCAACATGACTTTTGCACCTCACCTTTTTGTGAGGAAGATCAGAATGCATGGACCGCCGGCAGATCTGATAGCAGGCACAATAGTTGTAAGCCCTCCTTTGGATCCTAGGTGTCGCCCCAAACATGTGAAGTGGGATCCAGAGGCAAAGTGAATCACAGTAAATATTCCCCATGTATTTCTGAATGCTGCTGCAAGAATGGACAGTGGTGTGAAAAGACCCTGGAAATCATGGAAAGTGTAATCCTGATTCCTGAACACCTACCATGATGGAGCTTTTAACACTTCCTGTTGCCCCACCTTATTAAGTGGTAGTAGTAGTAGTAGTAGTAATAGTAGTAGTAGTAGTAGTAGTAATAATAATAATTTATTATTTATACCCCGCCCATCTGGCTGGGTTTCCCCAGCCACTCTGGGCAGCTCCCAACAGAATATTAAAAATACAATAAAATATCAAACATTAAAAACTTCCCTAAACAGGACTGCCTTCAGATGTCTTCCAAAAGTCAGATAGTTATTTATTTCCTTGACATCTGAACGGAGGGCATTCCACCGGGAGGGCACCACTGCCGAGAAGGCCCTCTGCCTGGTTCCCTGTAGCCTCACTTCTCACAGTGAGGGAATCGCCAGAAAGCCCTCAGAGCTAAACAGTGGTGGTGGAGAAGCTCCTTCAGATATACTGGTTATTAAGTTTAACTGTAGGACAGAGAATAGGTGATAACTATCTGTAGGGCACAGCAGGCATCTAGGAAAAGGCCGGATTGGGTCTGATTCTGAACGGATCCCAGTGGAATCATGGAAATCCAGTGACCAAACATAACTCACATGGTTAGTTTGACATGTGCACATTAAATCTGTGCAAGAACCCTAGTTGATCATACAGAAAGAGAGGCTAAATGTAGCTATGAAACAGATCATTGCTCAGTCGGTAGAGCATGAGACTCTTAATCTCAAGGTCGTGGGTTCAAGCCCTATGTTGGGCGAAAGATTCTTGCATTGCTGGCGGTTAGACTAGATTACCCTTGTGGTCCCTTCCAACTCTACAGTTCTAGGATTATGTATTTTTTATTGTATCAATATAGATTATAACAAAGTAAGAAATGGTAAATAAAAGAGTGCTTAAAACAAGGTTCAAATAATCACTATGTATCAAACTAATCATTATATAAGCAACTGGGTTAAATCAGTGCAGGTGCTACATCCAAACAGCTCAGACTTGTTTAGCATTGGGCAAGCACAGAAAGTAGCAGCAGAAAAAGCAACACAAAGATCTGTAGTTTTGCACGTTGCCTGGCCAGTCCTATTTAGACTGGGCTACCTGTGCTGACCTATTAATACCCTGATCAGCCACATGGAATAGCAGGTATGAAACAAATCCCAGAGTTGTCAGGTGCCAGCCCCAAACTGATATACCTGCAATACCATCTTGCTTGAAGGTCTGCATCAAATAATTGTCTCTTTTAGACCATAAGAAAAATCGATAGGTCTTACTAGGTGGATTTCTCGCAAGAAATGTATTCTCCAGAATGCAAGAAGGTTTTCATCATGCACATGCTTTTTCAAAAGTCCCATTGAATTCAGGGAGAATTCCTTCCGAGTAAACAAACTTAGGATCCATGTCATTGGCAGCACAATCCTACACACGTTCACACAGAAGCACATTCTGTCCTGTTCAGTGGGGCTTACTCCCAGGGAAAGTGTGCATAGGGTTGCAGCCTGGTCTCTGGCTGTGTACACACCATATGTTTATAGCACCCCACCAAAGATTGACTGTAGTTTTTAAGGGTGCTGGGAGCTGTAGTCCTGCCAGCAGGTGAAGATCTTCTTCCAACAGGCTTGGGGGAATTGACTGCTTTAAATGAAAGTTCTGGAACTGTGCTGATTGTAATTATGTGTATGTTTCAAACTGATTTTATATATGTATGCAGTTTCAATTCTATTAATGTTTCATTGTTTATTAAATGGTTTATTTCTTTATTTCTTTTTTTAAGCGATTCTTGTTTTTATCTGTAAGTTGCTTAGAGTCCTGTAAGGGGAAAAGGTGGGGTATAAATAAATCAGGAGTGCCTGGCCAGTGTGGTGTAGTGGTTAAGAGCGGTAGTCTCGTAATCTGGGGAACCGGGTTTGCGTCTCTGCTCCTCCACATGCAGCTGCTGGGTGACCTTGGGCCAGTCACACTTCTCTGACGTCTCTCAGCACCACTCACCTCACAGAGTGTTTGTTGTGGGGGAGGAAGGGAAAGGAGAATGTTAGCCGCTTTGAGACTCCTGAAGGGGAGTGAAAGGCGGGATATCAAATCCAAACTCCTCCTCCTCCTCCTCTTCTTCTTCTTCTTCTTCTTCTTCTTCTGGCGTGGTTTGGTCCATGGGGTCACAAAGAGTCGGACATGACTAAACAACAACAACAATAAATAAATCAACAACAACATGTAATGTGAATTCCCAGCTATTAACAGGTGTCCCTGTGTCACTGTGAGTGGAAAGCAGAGGAGAACTATTTTCAAACAGAAGGTACATTCCAGTTCACATAGGTTTAAAATAAAGGAGAAAAACAGGGAGAACTGCTCTGAGGGCTCCTCCAGACCACCTGTTTATTTAGCATTCATCCTGATTTGCTGGTCTTTATTGATTTTTGTTCTGGTTAATTTATGGCGTAGTTATACGACTGCACTCATCCTGCTTTGCTTGCAGGGTATTTACACAGATTTGTTGTGCTGGAGTAGTAGGGAATGAGGTGGGATGCTCTTCCCGTGCCAGTGAGCAAGGAGGCCAAAGTGGCTGTTGTAGATCTCTCCATAGGGAGCACCATGGAACCAACTCTCCCTGACCTGGGTATCCAGAAAAAGGCGGTTTTCCAGGGAGGAAAGAAGAGGACACCCCTCATTGGTGCTGCTGAGATGCTACAATTTGTACTGGTGGTGGCAGGCACTCCCATTCATTCAATGGGGCATTTGAACCTGATGCGACTTGGAGGCACAGGAGCCAACTTCTAGGGGCTCAGGTAGCCCCCCATAAAATATTTGAGTGCTGGACCCCCATGGACAGGGGAGGCAGCTGCCACCCCCAATCAAGTAAATAAAAAAATACCTAACTAACCAATCACACTGCAGATAATTCAGTTCTGCTCCCTAACAATACATCAAGGTATACCTCCATAATACCTCAAGGACTGCCTCTTCCCATGTGAACCTACCCGGACCCAGAGAACATCTTCTGAGGCCCTCCTTCGTGCACCTCCTCAAGAGATGCAGAGGGTGGCAACACAAGAATTGGCCTTTTCTGCAGTGGCTCCCCATCTGTGGAATGGTCTCCCTAGGAAAATCAATCTGGCACCTTCATTATACACCTTTAGGCGCCAGGCAAAAATGTTCCTTTTTAACCAGGCCTTGGGCTGACCTGATTGACCTCCTATACCCTTTTAGAATGTGGCTCTTTTTGTGTGTGTTATTGTTCTTATTTTAATTGTATATATTGTGATCTTTTCTGTGATCCACCCTGAGACCTCTGGGTATAGGGCACTATATAAATTCAATAAAATAAATAAATAGAATAAATCCTGGCTATGCCCACGCATCCCTCCCCCAAGTTGATGGGCATCACCATTCAAATGGTGGGTGGGTGTGCCCTGCCGTGTGGGGTAAGGTAAAGGTAAAGGACCCCTGGATGGTTAAGTCCAGTCAAAGGCTTACCTGCAAACCCTGCCCCACCCCAATACAGTGGTACCTCGGGTTAAGAACTTAATTCGTTCCGGAGGTCTGTTCTTAACTTGAAACTGTTCTTAACCTGAGGTACCACTTTAGCTAATGGGGCTTCCTGCTGCTGCCGCGCCGCAAGATTTCTGTTCTCATCCTGAAGCAAAGTTCTTAACCCGAGGTACTATTTCTGGGTTAGCGGAGTCTGTAACCTGAAGCATATGTAACCCGAGGTGGTTGTTGTTTAGTCATTTAGTTGTGTCCGACTCTTTGTGACTCCATGGACCAGAACATGCCAGGCACTCCTGTCTTCCACTGCCTCCCGCAGTTTGGTCAAACTCATGCTGGTAGCTTCGAGAACACTGTCCAACCATGTCGTCCCCTTCTCCTTGTGCCCTCCATCTTTCCCAACATCAGGGTCTTTTTCAGGGAGTCTTCTCTTCTCATGAGGTGGCCTCTTCATGGATCACTGCCTTGCCATGGCGAAGGAGCTTGGATAACTCAGAGAAGCTATGAGCTATGCGGTGCAGGGCCACCCAAGATGGACAGGTCATAGTGGAGAGTTTTGACCAAACGTGATCCACCTGGAGCAGGAACCGGCAAGCCACTCCAGTATCCCTGCCAAGAAAACTCCATGACAAAGACAACTGTATTTTATTCAAGTTAGCATCCCTGCTTGGATGCGTGGCCGAGGATCCAGGACGTGGCCGAATGGTTGCCCCCCACATCCTGTCCCTACGATCCTGATCTAGTTATGGGGCAATTTGTGCCCCCCCCAACACCCCCAAACCCTTCAGGGCGCAGTTCAGCGTCCTTAGGCGCGCTCATGGCTCGGCCGCTCGCGTGCCTGCCTTCCCCGCCGCGTCCTGGCCTCGCCTCTTCTCCTCTCCCGCCGCCGGGAGCCTTGGAGATGTTGCGGCTCAGGCAGCAGGCGCCTCCCCGCCGCCCGGCAGCCTCCGCCCCACTCGGCGAGGGCGGTGGCGGCGGCAGCGGCTCCTGGTCGAGCCTCCCCGGCTGCCCTTGACACCAATCCCCCTCGGAGCGGCAACAAAAAGCAGGCAGGGGCAGGTGGCGGAGAGGGACGGCGGCGCGCCTCCTCCTCCTCCTTCCGCGCGCGGCCTCCCAGCGACTCCAGCCCGAGGCGGCCGCGGCGCACAAAAGGCCCCGTGTCTTTCGTGCCGCCTCTTTTCTTTCGCGGCGGCGGCGGCGGCGGCCTCTGCAGGCCACGTCATGGGGAAATAAATAAATATCGCCCCATTCAGCCAGTGGCAGCGAGCAGGAACCGGCGGCGGCGGCGGCTGGAAGATTAGGACCAGCCCACCCAAACTAGACACACACAGAGAGGGAGACCAAGCCAGGTAACGTAAAACGGAGCCATCCAGTTCATCTTTTTTTTTTTTTAATTAACAAAATAGATGGGCAGGGCGGCCGGGTTTCTAGGCAGAAGGGGGCCGCCGTCTGTTCCAGCCCCATTGTCTCCGCCGCTTCGTGTTTGAATGTCCCTGCTTCTGCCGCCCGAGTGTGTTGCTAACTGTGTCGGAATGGTGTCGCTTAAGCAACGAGAAGAGCGCCTGGTCTGCTGCTGCTGCTGCCGCCGCCGCCGCCGCGATCGCGTTGGCTTTGGGATGCGAGGCGCCCAAGTCCCAGCTCACACTGTGGATGATGCATCACACACGGGGGAAGCGGGCAGAGCAGGCGCGAGGGGTGCGGGGTGGGCGGGAGACCCACACTATGAACGGCGCCCGCCGGCAAAGGAGCAGCGGGGAGTTGCAAGCAGAACACGGTGCCCACCCCCGTCCCCGTGGATGAGAAGGATGGATGGGGAGCGCGGTCAGAGCTCGCCTCTCTGCCAGCCCCCGTCCGATCAGTGACCTCCAGAGATGTACCCCGTGGAGAGCGCGCAATGGCACTCACCCACGTAGACCCAAGTGACAGATGCCCATCCGAACCACCATATGCCCCTTAGAGCCACTCCCACGCTCCCACGTAACCCCCCCCCTAAAACATAGGAGCCAACATAATTTATTGGAGGGGCCGCTCCCAAAGTGGATGGGCATTGCCATGGTGCGCGCGCGCGCGCTGCGTCGTCATGTGGCCTGGGGCTCACCTGAGCGCCCCAACATTTTATTCAAGCTGGCACCACGTTGCGTGTGCGCGCCCGATCACAACCGATCCCCCCCCCTCTCCTCCCCATCACGTTGCTCCCCGGTTCCAGTCTTTAGCTAGCGGGATACGCACGCCTGCAGCTCTGCTGCTTTTCGAAGAGGGGCTCTTCTTTCTCTCCCCCCCCCCACCAAAAGGAGCCATTTTGAATGGGGGAGTGGGTGGCACGGTGGAGAAGGAAGGAGCTGCTTGCCTGGGCCGGGCACCGTGGCTTGCAAGAGCTGCGGGTTTGTGGCTGGTTGGGTGGGTAGGCAGAACGCGTGCCGCTACGTCGCTGGTGCGCCTTTGTGTCTGCGCTGCCGCAGCAGGCGGAGGTGGCTAAGGCATCGCTCGCGTGTGCGCGCGGGTCTCCTTCTGGAGCTCCTTGCCGAGCGCGGCCCTTGCCTCCGCCTCCGCGCCGCGAGGGGACTCGGGGTGGCTAGGATCAGGCGGTGTATTTCTGGGCAGGCAGGTCTGCCTGGGACTGGCTTTTCTTTCTCTACCCCCCCCCCCCGCTTCTTGGTAGTCAAATCCTCCAAGGGTCAGGCGCCTGGAGCCGGATGATGCTCTTCGCGCTGGGCGGGGAGGCGGCGCGTCAGAGGCGCGCGTGGATGGCCTGCCTTTGCGCAGCGCGTCTCCTGGTTTCCAAGGCCCCACCTCGCCGGCGGCCAATGGGAGGCGCGCGGCGGCCAGCAAGGCTTGCGAGGGGATGAAGGAAGCGAGAACTCGATCCGTCGGCGAAGGGAGGGACGCCGACGTCACGAGAGAGGGGGGCTTGGCCGGCAAGCTGCAGCCGGTTGGCTCTGGCGGGCGCCAGGCCATGTGGAGCGCGGCGCAGCAGCCGCTGGCACCGCCGTCGGCCCGCACGCCGGAGAAGGGCACGCCAGGCTCCTCGCAGATGCAGCCTCCTCATTCATTGCTGGCGCCTCCGCAGGGCAGCTTGACCTTGCCGGGCAGTTTCCGTTTCGCGCCGCCTGCGGAGCTCCGGAGCTGTCCAAAGAAATCGTGTGCACGTTTGTTTGTTTTTTTGCGGGGGGGGGGAATCGGCTCCACGGATCTGGAGGGGGCTTTCTTCTGAGTAAATAGATCAGGCAGTAAAGGAGGAATCTAACGTAGGATGGTGGGTTTTGTCATGGTCGTGTGATCCTCAATTCATTTCATTTGCAAGGTCATTGGCTTATAGGGGACCGTCAGCATAGTGGCTTTGCTGCCGGGACTTGTATGTGAGGCTCTGAATAGTGGTGGCCTTAGGAGTCGACTCCAGTAAGAGTCTAAGGACACTTTAAAAACGTGATACATTTGTTGTTACTTGAGCTTTCCAGGACTAGAGCCTACTTCTAGGTGCATGAAGTGCTTTGTTCCAAAAATATGAAAAACAAGCATTGCATCATATTGTAGTTGGGCTGAACTGGGTGGGTGGGGGAGCGGTCAATCTTGCCCTGAATATAGAAATATTTAACCAAACCAGTTTAGCCAGTTCCATTTCAACTTCACTTTTTCCTTTCCTCAAACTTAAACCACACAACCTTAATATAAGAGCTGTTGATAAGGAAATCATTTATTTAAGCAGAGTGGTTTCTGAGGCTTTAAAGAAACAGCAACATAGAAATGATATTTAGAACAGAAAATGTTTTCTCAAAACCATCTGAATTGCATTGTTTTACATCAGGACCCATGGCCAATAAGCGGTGCATCAATGGTGGGGAACCTGTGATCCTTAAGATTCTAGTCTCCATCATTCCTGGCCATTGGTCATACTGGCTGGGGCTGATGGGAGCTGGAGTCCAGTGACATCGGCAGGGCCATAGGTTCCCCATTCCTGTAGTCAGAAGAGTCCCAAGTCATCTTGCTGCCTGAGGCAGAGGACAAGAAGTCATTCCCATTCTTAGTACTAAGGTGAGCCAAATTGGCTATTGCATCTTCAGCCCTGGTGATGGACAGCATCCTTTGCTGAACCTGAGACAACAGGCTAGCTTAGGGGCACAAGGCAGATCACATGGAGCTCTTTCCTCTTAACATCTTGCTGCAGCATCCCAGCATTTGCCTCCTGAGGCAGCTTCCTCACACTGTCTAATAGTAGGTCTGGCTCTGCGTGTAGTAAGACCCTCTAGTGAAACCTGCTGATGAATCTCACCTGAGTCCTTGGGCACCACAAGTCAAGATGGTGCCCTCAAGAGCTGAAAGGTCCTGACATCCATTGAACTTTATCAGAAATAAAAACATACAGCGCACCATAACCATGCATAGCAAAATAGAATCATAGAATCATAGAGTTGGAAGAGACCACAAGGGCCATCGAGTCCAACCCCCTGACAAGCAGGAAACACCATCAGAGCACTCCTGACATATGGTTGTCAAGCCTCTGCTTAAAGACCTCCAAAGTAGGAGACTCCACCACACTCCTTGGCAGCAAATTCCACTGTCGAACAGCTCTTACTGTCAGGAAGTTCTTCCTAATGTTTAGGTGGAATCTTCTTTCTTGTAGTTTGGATCCATTGCTCCGTGTCCGCTTCTCTGGAGCAGCAGAAAACAACCTTTCTCCCTCCTCTATGTGACATCCTTTTATATATTTGAACATGGCTATCATATCACCCCTTAACCTCCTCTTCTCCAGGCTAAACATGCCCAGCTCCCTTAGCCATTCCTCATAAGGCATCGTTTCCAGGCCTTTGACCATTTTGATTGCCCTCCTCTGGACACGTTCCAGTTTGTCTGTGTCCTTCTTGAATTGTGGTGCCCAGAACTGGACACAGTACTCCAGGTGAGGTCTGACCAGAGCAGAATACAGTGGCACTATTACTTCCCTTGATCTAGATGCTATACTCCTATTGATGCAGCCCAGAATTGCATTGGCTTTTTTAGCTGCCGCGTCACACTGTTGGCTCATGTCAAGTTTGTGGTCAACCAAGACTCCTAGATCCTTATCACATGTACTGCTCTCAAGCCAGGTGTCACCCACCTTGTATTTGTGCCTCTCATTTTTTTTGCCCAAGTGCAATACTTTACATTTCTCCCTGTAATACAAAAGGAAGATATAATTAACATTGGAGAGACACAGGTGATCTAGGCTTTTTTGTTTGGTATAGGTCGGCTGATCTTCTAAAAGAAAAATCTGAATTTGTTGTAGTTATTTTGTTTCACACAGAAGAATGGCAGCCCTCAAGTTAACAATCAAGGGCATCTCTTGTTAAATAACTCCATTTGGCAAACTTGTGAAAGAACTTTGTCACCAGACAAAGTAGCTCATACTAGGCTAGATGGTCCAGTGATCCATGAAGGCTTCATCTGATAAAGGTAATGAATAGAAAACACCCTTAAAAATGAGACTTGTCACATTTTTCATGCATTTCAGTAGAGAAAATTACAAGAAAAGCTTGTTGTGGGGTGGGGAGTCAAGTTCTGTAGTCCTACAGCAATGTATGCAGTGGCCTCCACAGCAAGTGCAATTTTGGCCCCCCTGCTACTGCTACTACTACAGAGCAACAATAGGTAGAGCATCATGAGTTCAGCATAGATGTCTACACACCTGGAGCTTCCTGTGGTTTTCTGAGCCCTGCATTTCAAAACAGACTTGCAGAGAGGCACTCAAATGTGGGGAGAAGAATGTGCCATTGCAGACTTTTGCTTCACAGTGATTAATATACAAATTGGTTATTTAGCATGCTATTTGTGTTAGACGAATCTTAAGCAGTAACTTTGCTTCTTTATACATTTTTTTAAAAAAAATCAAGTTAAAAAGACACCAAAACCCCACACCTACATACATAAGTCACCATGTCCATAAATGACAAATCTTTTCTGTTAGTGAATTGCTGTCTACCTTGCCCTTAAAAAAAGAAAAGAATCTGAGCTTTCAGTGCCAGTGCTGCGCTATTCATGTACAATCTTTTTTTTTCTAATCCATGTTGCGTCCTGGGACGCAACAGTCCCAGGGAAATAACCAGGAGTCTAAAATGATATAGTTCTCTCAAGCAAAAGACCTTTTGGGTTGTCGCCAAAGGCTGCACCTAAACTCTTATGCAAGTGCACTTGGGCTACCTGCCCAACAGTTTGAAAACTCGCAGGCTACAGTTGTAAGCTCACAAGAAGCGGAGCTTTAGCAAGAAGCCAAATGCTGACAGTTGCCTAAGGTACTAACGGAAGGTTAAAGTAAGAATGCGGTGGGGGTGGGCATTCTCACATTTTACCTGTTCCATTATGTTTGCATGTGTTCCTGCAAGTTCTCATTCCAGAACTGAAGGAAAAGGTACGTGCCGTGTTGAGCAGCATTGATCCAGTCAAATTTTAGCTCTTAGTTTTGGGTGCAGTTTCAAATTTTGTAAGTCGTAGAGAATAGCTGGTGCATGATATTGATAAAGCACAGCCATGTGTGTGTTTTGGACACTAGGATTTCAGTCCTAACGACATGTATGTGAAAGTAAATTCCATTGAAGTCAGTGATATTTACCTCTGAGTGACTATGTTTTAATATCCCTTTTTAAGACTCCCATTTACATGCACAAGCATGTACTGGTGGGCGCAGCTCACCCCAGGAGGAAGAAATCAAATATGTAATATCAGTGGAATTGTAGGAGACTGTAATGAGATGAGATAAACTGCTTATAATAGAAGGCTACTTGGCCAACCATTGAGGCAAGTAAGAATCACTTCCAGGGGATCATATACAAAAGTGTTTATATATGGAAGGGAAACAGTTTTTCCTTTTTCCTTTAGACTCTCAGTGTGCCACAAACGGCTATTGTGTGTACATGAGAGCAAATATTCTAGCTCGGAATCAACATTTTGAAAAGTAACATTTGTGCTTCTGTTTGTGAGGCTCTTGTCAGTCCTCTCACCATTGCTTTATTGTTCTGCAACGGCAATTGTACTGTGTTGTCTTTTCCTTCTCCTGACTTTATTATCTCTGTTCCTGAAAGATAAGCTCTGTATCATAGGGGCTTTCCTGTGAAGCTCATCCTATTTTATAGTAGGCCATAGCAGGCTTATGTTGGGTTAAGCAGCTAGGCAAACTATACCTGAGTGTAGACTTTGAAATGAGCATTTGCGGCTATTGAGGGGGCCATTGCTTATCCCATCCTCTTGTCTGTCTTGTATCTCCCCCACCATCTCCTTATGTTATGTTCATCTTTCCTCTCTGCCCCTTTCCTCTTTTTCTTCTCATTTTCCAGAGGAAGAGGAATGTGTGTCAAAGACAAAGAAACCATTAGTGTCCCCAGTGATGGCTCCTTTCCTAAGTCAAAAGTGAGAATTGGTGGTGAGGAGTCTTACAGAGGGCTGCTAAATATTTAGTGAAGGGATAAGAAAGAGGAAGATAAGAAATGTATGTGTATTTGAAGGCAAACCAGAACATTCCATTCCAAGATTAGGCAGAGAGGGGAATACAGCATTATAGCTGGCAAATTACATTGTCTAGAGTGACTTTAGCAATTCAAAATAGATAAGCACAGATATGGCTATCGTAGACTTCATTCCAACAGCTAGAAGACCTCCAGTGTACAGAGGGAGTGACAGTTTACTGTCCTATGGCATGTGGAGCCCCCCCCCTGCACTGCTTTATGTCCACCTCCCATATATTTTCGTTAAGTAAAAGGAACTACACTAACTAAAGCAGTTCCTGGGCTTGCTGTAGAAATACATCTGCCTCATCAGAAGCTATGCTTCTGACCTGAATTCTGTGGGTGGTATCAAACAAAGTAGTTCTGCTAGCACAATGACTACTTCACCCCTTCACCCATCCCTGTGTTCCCTTCTACCCTCCTCAGATCTGGTGCAGAAGGTTCAGAGAACCCCCCGAGCAGATTTTGGAAAATGGGGGAGGGGAGAGAAAGGGGAAGTTCTGTTGTGCAACCCAAAGTCCTTGTGCTAATGGAACAACTTTGTGCTAATGGAAAAACTACATTTTACTTCATTGTGCAGCTGTGTTTTGATTTCCCCCGATCTTAATCTTCTCCTTTGTTTTAGTGTAAGGAGATACAAAGTATTGTGTGCTTAGTGGAAATGAATAAATCTGTCAATTTCAGTTCTCTAACTTTTTCAGTCTCCACCCGACAACTATTCCGTTATCCAGAATTCCATGGTAATTTGCTTTTTAAAAAAATCATGAATTTTTGTCTGCATTTCAGTTTGAATTTCTCCTTATAAACACATTTTTTGTCTGCAGCTTTGACTAATATGCCCATTTTTGCAAGTAATTTCTGTTAATGCAATGCATTTCAAGCGGTTATTTTCACTAATACAGTGGTGCCTTGGATTACAGACACTTCAGGTTACAGACGCTTCAGGTTACAGACTCTGTTAACCCAGAAATAGTACCTTGGGTTAAGAACTTTGCTTCAGGATGAGAACAGAAATCTTGCGGCAGTGGCGTGGCAGCAGCAGGAAGCCCCATTAGCTAAAGTGGTACCTCAGGTTAAGAACAGTTTCGGGTTAAGAACTGACCTCCAGAACGAATTAAGTTCTTAACCTGAGGTACCACTGTACATGCATTCCCTTGTGCTTTCCATCCTAATATATTTATTTTTGTGCACAAGTGTTTGGCTGGAGAACTACATCGCAAATTTCAGAGTACGAATTTCAAAGCATAGCTGGGATTTGGTTTGCATATTGGTTTGAGAGATGTGGAATAAGTAGTTTTTTTGTTAAAATGCAAACAAAATTGAACTTCTCCATCCCTAGTGGTTAGTCAGAGGAGGACTAGCGAAAGAAACTATGTGGTTCTGATGCTACAGAAATAAAATGTATGTCCCTATCCCTGAATTTTCTGGTGCAGTCTGAAGTGGAGGTAACTGCTGTGGCTTAACGAAGCAACAGAGCCTGCTAAAAGGGAGTCTTAGCATAGGAGGCTTGTTTGGCACTTGAAGAAGCCTGTATGTTACTTGGAGCATGTAAGGTCAGAGTGTTGACACTCAGGAGGCAAAGCTCTTTCATGCTATCATTCAAGAACAGCTGGGATAGCAAAGGGGATGGCGCTCACACATCAAACTCAGTGGTGCAGTGTGTTTTCTCAATAGAAGCGTGAGGCCAAGCAGCGAGGCAGTGGTGTGTGCAATGGTGTACAGGGTGGTTGGTCAAATAGATTTACTGCTTGGCTGTCTTCTTGGGAGCAGCTGCTACATCCCACAAAGAGCAGACAAACTGCACGATGGCCTTCTTGTATCTCAAAGTAAGTTTCTACACAACAAAGCAAGCAACACTCATCCGTATGTGCCAGACTTCCAGTTACAATTCAGTATGCAACTGCAATTTTTCGTATAGTACAGAAGCAAGGATTACCGATGATGATAAGGTTCGAAAATACATACGAGGTGTAATATGTGTGCATTAGGTAGGAATGACAGTGAACTTGTCGGGAATAACTACGAGCTCTACTTCCTGAGCAAACCCAGGTGCAAAGCCCAGGTGTGCTCAGAAAGCTCCTTAATATTCCCTAAACCATCAGTCTGATCTTGTGCCCTGCAGGTGCAGTTAGAAGTTCACCTTCGTGCCACGGCTGTAAACAGCTCTGCACATAAGTGGAGATGCAGTCAAGAAAGTCTTGCTTTAGTACTCAAAAAAGTGCTTGATTTCATTGAACTCGGAGTGCTGAAGACCGTTTTTCTGCCAACTTGTTGGTTAGAAAGGAATGGAGCTGTATGGTGAGGCATGCAGTTTGAACCCGTGCATGCTTGCTTGAGAGTAAGTCTTCGTGGTTTGTTCAGGAAAGTGGACGAAGATCAGGATTGTGAGCCGGGGAGATAGAAGTGTTAGAGGACTGCATATTGTCCTCAGCTGTTGTCATTGCAAGCTTGACCGCAAAGTACTTCTACTCCAGAGATTTTCTGCAGCAGGAAGCTCTTAACAGTTTTGCTCGTGAAATTATTGCCTCGTGATAAAGTGCCATGCAAATTGGATGGACAGGAACATGCACAACAAAGCATTAGGTAGATCGAGAGAGTAATATCTGCTTTTCCACAATGGTAGATTTTAAATTTATTTCAGCTGACTGTTTATAGCAACATGAATTGCATAAGACCTTAGCGGCTGCTTAAAAACTTCTTTTAATGTCAAGTGCTGGCAGGCAGGCAGGCAGGCAGTCAACAATGCAAGACTCAAATGCCTCGCATTAACTTTGGGGCGAGGGCACATTGTGGTCCAAAGTTTCTGTTCTGAGATTATTGTGATTATTTTTAAAAGCTCCACCACCCCAACAAGTTTATTGTTACCTATGGCCGTGTTCTCGTTTCAAAAAATCTTTGAAGCAGAAAGAGTAATGTTTATGTCCAACGATTTTCTGCCAGACCACATAGGAGCCCAAAGGAGGAGGAGATACCAACTTCTAAATCTGAACACTAATGTTTAGTGGAATTTGGAATTATCAGACGGCATCAAATTCAGTGAAAGGTCTAAAGAAATTGATAAGCACACAATGCTTTGTACATCAGTAGGCACCCTGCTTGAAATTGGGAACAAAACTTTTAGTTCTAAAACCTTGGTCTGGTTTTTGATATTGGTCCTAAGTCTGACATTGCCTTCTTTCTTCAATGAGCCAGTATGGTGTAGTGGTTAAGAGCAGTAGACTCGTAATCTGGTGAAGAGGGTTCACGTCTCCACTTCTCCACATGCAGCTGCTGGGTGACCTTGGGCCAGTCACACTTCTCTGAAGTCTCTCAGCCCCACTCACCTCACAGAGTGTTTGTTGTGAGGGAGGAAGGGAAAGGAGAATGTTAGCCGCTTTGAGACTCCTTCTGGTAGTGATAAAGCAGGATATCAAATCCAAACTCTTCTTCTTCAGTGCTGGCAAGAGGAATGTGAAGAATATTAGACCTTCTCTGTCTGCTCCCACCCCCCTATCCTGTTGTGTGAATTGGATCCCTTGGGTTGTCCTTGTTGAGCTGCCTTGTTAACCTTTCAGGTCACCACATCCAGCCAATTGTTTTTGCAGTTTAGACAAAAATCACTCTTCATAAAGGCTCTGTTTCCCTGCAAACTCTTTCTTATTTATCTAGCTAAAAATGCTGCTGCAGGTTACCAACCAAGTATGCATTCCTGACCTTTTCTTATTACTGCCACCCAAGAAAGGTCACCATGCTGGGTACTGCACTTTAGGTATAGAATTGCCCGACCTGAATGCATCTGGCTGAACCTCATTTGGTCAATGGTTCAGCATACTTGAGCATTTCCAAGAAGCTAGCCATGATCACCCACCCTCTGTTGTGCAGCATGTAGGTAGCAGAAAGGACAGAGTATGTTGCATCAAACATCTTAAACTTCATAATAATTTGGCCTCCATTAATTATCTTTCGGTACACTGCTTTTGCATGTACAGTGGTACCTCTGGTTATGTACTTAATTAGTTCCAGAGGTCCGTTCTTAACCTGAAACTGTTCTTAACATGAAGTACTACTTTAGCTAATGGGGCCTCCTGCTGCCGCTGCGCCGCCACCGTGCGATTTCTGTTCTCATCTTGAAGCAAAGTTCTTAACCCGAGGTACTATTTCTGGGTTAACAGAGTCTGTAACCTGACGCGTATGTAACCTGAGGTACCACTATATTTTCCTACTTCATTTGCCCTTTGCAAAGCACCCAAATGGCAAAGGAACCAAGCCATTGAAGTAGCTTTCCAAGTGTTCCTCTGGCCTCATATACAGCTTTGGAGAGCTAGCTCCAAATGTCACTGTATCAGGATGTGACTGCATGGCTTTTTTTCCTGCTCTAAGGCATGTGGAACTCATTCAGGTGCTCAGTCTCATGTGGAAAGTGCCCAGTTCCATCTAGTAGTGGCTGGAACATCCTGCACTGTTTATCTGCTGCTTCAAGCTTTTCCTGCAGTGGTCAGTAGTGGACTTCATGGCTCCCTTTCCATGGATTCCGAAAGACCAAGCCAAGCCAGACACTAGCAATGCTTGACTACTGTGCTGTGGAGCAGGCAGTCCCACTGAACTTCTTTTTATGCCAAGAAAGCATGGAGAAAGTGATCATCATCATTTTTAAAATAGTTGTGTGGACTACCAATATGTTCTCCTTATGCAAGGATTGAGTCGACATTGTACAAAACCTCTACATAATTATTCCATCCCTTTTCTTCTCAGACTTCATATCCATGATCTCTGCTAATAAGTGCATGTATGTACTTTTAAAAATATTGCATTCATCAATATTGCATTTAGAGAGTGGCAAATCTCAATAACGTAGCTGTGTTAAAAGTAAAATTCATTTTTTTTTTTGCCCTTTGGTGTTTTAGCTGAATGGATATTACACATAGTCATTATAGAATCAAACTACCTATGTTCAGGTGTGTTTGATTCTGTACCTAAATTTTGAACCATAATCTAATTATTTTGACAATTTTGGTCATGTGCAGGATTTAGAATTTAACTATGTAGTAATCTGATTTATCTACCCAAACACCTGGTTCAGTTAAGTTCACATTGAAGTGAATTGAAATTCCAAACAATGAATGTTTGACCAAAAATCCACTGACATAAACTGAAACGTTTATGTCCGTGGATTTTTGGTCAAACATTCATGGCTTGGAAAATTTAAAAAAAAAAACACATAACAGGGAAGTCATGAATTTTCACTGTATGTCCACCATTTTTGTTTTTTAAAAACAATCTTTTGACCATATTTTAGTACTTATCTAATTGAAAGATTTATGGGGATGTTTAGTTAGTCTGACAGCACCAAGCTGAACTCTGTAGCTGAGTTCCAGTCTGGTATGACTGGTAAAACAGCATGTACTTTTGGCCGTTCTTTCGGTGTTGTTCAAGTGATGTCAGGAATCACAGTGAACAAGAAATGAATTGTTTCCCCGTTGAACCTGTTTGAGAAATTAGAAGCTGCTATTTGAACTGTTGCTTACAAACGTAATTTCTAGGTACGAATTTATCTTCATATTGTAAGTTCTAATAGTCGGGGGGGGGAGGAGATACCCATAGGTTTTGAGGGTTACTGATTTATTTGTATGTTTTGGAATACTAAAAGAAAACAGAAACAGAAAGATCATTCTCGACAGCGACAGCAGTTCCCGCCTTGTACAGCTGTGGGCAACTTATGGGCGAGGGCGAGAAAAGCTTCCCATGCTATTGGCTGGCCAATGTCATCAGCCCCAGTTGGTGGTGGGGAGTGACAGGACTCCCCTACCTCTTTTGACATTAAATTGACCAATCAGAAGCCAGTGGAGTGGGAATTTGGAGATGGACCTGGGAAAGTCTGTTTCCACCCAGATCCACATCTCCAAATTATAAAAGCCACCTTCCAACAATCCCCAGTGAGCATCCCATCCTCCCACTCTCCATAAATTTGGCTCCACTTGAAGGTAAACAGGTGGTATATGTGTTTATGACCTTGTTGAGGAGTGACTGAGTTGCCATATTTGTGGCCAGGGAAGAATTTGCCTGCAGACCAATTGGGCCTGTTTAGAGGTTTTCCCTGCCTCGCAGCAATTGCCACAATGTCTTGGTGGGAAAAGGCATTGGGTTGCATCCTTTGTCTAATTAGGGGTGTGTGAAGGAGCTATGCCCCCCTCTCCTCAGGATCAAAGAATCAGCACCCTGGTTATGGAGTCCAAGGAGGAGGATCCTGTCCATATGCCCAGAAAGGGGCTAAGGGGCCATGGAACTCCCCAGTTGGCATCCTGGAGGGGTCACCTGTATTTGATGTGCATCATATGGGGATCCTTAACCCAGGATTGACCCTGATGGAATTAATCAGCCAGCAACCAAGATGGCATACCCAGTGCTAAAGCCAAAGCCTACTTACATCTGTAATCAATAAAGTAACCAGTTTGATCTCCCCCAAAGGTTGCAATGTTGTTTATTGCTTCTTATGCCCCTACCTCAGCAACCTCAAGCTTCCTGCGATTGGCCTGCAAAATAATTTGCCAGAAGCAATTGCTTAAGGCTTTTAATGCATTTATTTAATACAAATATATCCAATAGTTTCTTGGTCAGATTTAAGTTAAATGTCTACTGGGGATAATTTGTGTGTGTGCTGCTAACAAGTGGAGTAAGTGAGAAATCTTGGGTGCATTTCTGTAGCTAACGACATTGAAATATATATATTTTCACTTTGTGTCTATCTAAAATGCTGCATCCGTGAAAAGCAAATGTATTCACTAAACAGCTAAACAATAGGATTCTGCATTTTGTTTGATGAGTGCATTTAAAATTGTTGTTAGTCCTAGAGATGAATCTAGAGGATAAATGCAGGCGACATATTCCTTATTCACCCCATCTTTCTAATGGGCTGGGTACTTTGCTCTGCTCATCACAAGTTTCTTACGGCAGTTTTCTCCCCCATATAATATTAATCTCTTCTCATAAAGTGTTTTGAACTTCATTTATGAAAAAAGGTCAAATAGGAGGTATCTATTATTATTCTAATCGTTGCCATAAATCAGTTCGGGTGTCACTCTGTTCCATGCAAATGAACACAGCACAGCTTGTATCCTAGTTGATTTCCTGTCCTCGTTTCCCTTCCTCTGTTCCTTCTGCCAGTCCCTTAGGAAGTTGTCTAAAAGCTGACTCTTAGCACTTTAGAAATGGTGGCACTAGCCATTTCACTCCACTGTCAACCTGAATGAAAGAATGAACGAATGAATGAGCACATTAATGAAGGGAGTGGGGAGGGGGAGAGCAGAAACTTATGAAAGGAGAAAGACAATAGGGAATGGCAAGAACATCCCTTGCACAAGGTGAGGATGAATGCTGAGCACAAATAGGGAGGGAAAGTGAAACAGAAAAGATTTTTTTAAAAAATAAGTTGTCTAATTCATTGCGTTCAAAAACCCTCTCCTAGAGCAACTGAACCAAAGCTGTAAGACAGGTGGGGAATAGGGTCCCTATTTTTTCCACCCTCCCATGTCAGCTAACGGTAGAGGTATAAGGGACCCCTGACCATTAGGTCCAGTTGTGATCGACTCTGGGGTTGCGGCGCTCATCTCACTTTATTGGCTGAGGGAGTCGGCGTACAGCTTCCGGGTCATGTGGCCATCATGACTAAGCTGCTTCTGGCGAATCAGAGCAGTGCACGGAAATGCCATTTACCTTCCCACCGGAGTGGTACCTATTTATCTACTTGGACTTTCTGGTGTGGTTTCGAACTGCTAGGTTGGCAGGAGCAGGGACCGAGCAACGGGAGTTCACCCCGTCGCAGGGATTCAAACTGCCGACCTTCTGATTGGCAAGTCCTACCTGATGTCATAATGATTTCTGGTGACTGACACTTGTTAAAGCTCAAAAGGAGGTTGACGTAACCCCTGATCGGTGGTCACAGTAACCTCTTGATGGCACGGCTTTAAGGGGCATGCCTTCAGAGGGGCTTGTTGTAACTGCCAATCAGCTGTTTACAGGGATTCCTTGTCAAGTCAGTTTGAAGGAAGTGGTTTGCATTGAAACCATCTCCTCTGTGTGATACGTTTCCCCCCTCTGCAGACATCTGCGATTTGAGGAAGTGGTTTAAAACCAAACCGCTTCTCAGCTGCGCTTGCGTCCTTTATGAGGAACTAACACCTTAATGCAGTCAAGCCCAGCAAGGCTCCCAGCATCGTTCACTGTAAGCTCCCGATGGTTCCTTTGCAGCCACAACTGTACCTGCCCCACACCTGGTGCTCTTATAAGAACCCAGAAATAACTGTCACACTGCAGAGAATAGCCAGTTTGGTTGGCATCTTTTAGTTAGCTTCAGAGGTGAAATGCAAGTTGTTGCTTCACTTCTGCTAATTAAAAGGAGCATTTATGTCAAACCTAAATAAAATAGTTAACATGCTAAAGAAGAAGGCCACCTAAACTACTCATTGCTGTATTTTAGAGTTTCCACTGCTGTGAGAGCAGAGATATTTCCAGGCCCCCCAAGTGTCCCTGTTTTCCAGGGACGTCCCTGATTTAGAGAAGCCATCTCAGTTTATGATTCGATCCTGGAATGTCTCACCTTTCCTTAGGCTGTCCCTATTTTCATTGGAGAAATGTTGGAGGGTATGGAGTTATCCGACCCACAAGCTGTCTGAAGGCAATCCTGTATAGGGGAGGTTTTTTAAAAAATAATAATGTTTTATTATGTTTTTATATACAGTGGTACCTCAGGTTAAGAACTTAATTCATTTTGGAGGTCTGTTCTTAACCTGAAGCACCACTTTAGCTAATGGGGCCTCCCGCCACGCGGCCGCTGCATGATTTCTGTTCTCATCCTGAAGCAAAGCTCTTAACCAGAGGTACTATTTCTGGGTTAGCGGAGTCTGTAACCTGAAGCATCTGTAACCTGAAGTGTCTGTAACCTAAGGTACCACTATATGTTGAAAGCTGCCCAGAGTGGTTGGGCAACCAGTAAGCTGAGTATAAATAGTAAAATTTTCATTGTGGAATGGGACGTCCCTCTTTTCATCAGAGAAATGTTGGAGGGTATGTATTTCACCCACAGCCCCATAAAGGGTTGGACATAATAAGATGTGGCTGTTGGCCAAAGGCCCTCGTAGTTTAGCACCATCTTCTCACAGTGACCAACTAGATTTCTGTGGGAAACATGCACTCTGTGGGAAACAGCGTTCTGACATCCTGTAATTTGCAGCAACTATTCAGAGCCTGTGACAATGTAGGCGGAACCTTGCCATCATGGCTGGTTTCCAAGGAACTTTCTTTCAAATTAAGCCTGACTCAGTTCACACCTGAGGGCTAGTATCCTGTGCACATTTACTTGGGTGTAACTGAACTCAGTGGGAATTGCTTCTGGGTATGGATTGTGGTACTGAAGGGGAATATTACTCCTAGTTTTCTATTAAGTAATAAAGAAATGTTATTTGTACCATTTCTGGTAAAGGAGGCTTATTGGAAATATTTGCAGTGTTGGGAAATATCATCAGCTGATTCATGTGGGAATCCTTAAAGCACAGTCTGGAGCTCTTAAGTTGACTAACAGGAGACAAGTTATCGGCAGAAGGTGAACCCAGGATCTATTGCAGCTCCAAAGCCTTTCTTAATACTCTAGCAACATTTCAGCAACACCACTGGAAGAACCACTGGCCAAATATTCAGCGATTTTCTTTTTAATCCTTTTACCCCTTTAAAAGTTTACACATTGAATGTTTTACAGGGGGAAATCAGCTAAGTAAATGTTTGTGTGAGGAGATGGAGGTTTTTGCCCTGTCTGTAATCTTACTTAGTGGTAAAAAAAGGAGAATTTATCGGTGTGTGCACACATAGAAGAACACAGTTGTACATAAAACAGGGTTGGGCAGAGGGTAACGTTATTGATATATCCCTGGGTGACTTGCTGCGGATTGGTAAGGGTTTCTATCTCCTCTCCCAGCTTTTTAGTAATAGCAGCAACAAAATGACTGCCCTGCCCCAAATTATACAGCTGATAGAGAGCTTGGAAAGACCAGGAGTGGTGTTTTGGGTTCAAGGCTGTTGGACATCATTTGGTACTGGTCCTCCAGATCCTAGGTTCAGAATACTTTAGTGTTTAATGTCTTACTGTTGTGCCAAGCATGGAGTAACAATAATAAATAAAAACGATATTAGTAATAATTAGGACAAAGGTTTTGTGCAACTGATATATTATCCAAAACCAGTTTGAAGTCTGTATTGTGATATCAGTTTCATAATTTTTGACTGGGCAATATATTATGAATCGTGGTGTGTGTGTGTGTATGCGCGCGCGCGCATCTGTGCTATGGAAAAAACACAACATGGGAAAAACCGTGAAGCCAGCCAATGCTTCTCTCAATTCCTGCAGCCCCTGCCATCTCAGTTCTCTGCCTCATGCAAGGGGCAGTGAATCACAAAGAGCAGCCGCTGGCAAAAATCACAATGTAGGGAAAACCATGCAGCCAACCAATACCTCTACATAGCTCCATCCTTATTGTCAGTATATCACAATATTTAGCTGGTGATCTGTTACAGTGTTGAAAACCAGATATTGCCCAGTCCTAGTAATAATAACAGCAAAGTAGGAACAGTAAGTGTAAAGTCTTCTTACTTCTGGTGTAGACATGGGAGAACTAGTTCAATAGTGTTAGGGCTAAATGTGATGCATCCCTTGAAACACACTGCCTGTTTTCAATGACACATTGTGGGTTTGACCCATGAACAGGAATCGACCTTCCTGTTGTATTATGCTCACTGGTTTTAAATTGCACAAAACAAGCATGGCCCCAAACTCTTCTTTCCAGTCTTCTGAAGGGGCCTGTTGTAGGGAGACCTATATTAAGTAAATAGAAAAAGAACAGGAGGAAGAATGCTGAACCATATCCATACTTATCATTTCTGCGACAGTTAACACAGAAACAGGAGAAGGGACCCTGCCTTATTTCCAGGGTTAAGACTATACAAAGCCTTGTGCAAGATCAAATGATGGGATGGGTGGATTTCCCACAAGTCGTTCTTCAGATATAAGAGAACTCTGTTTTCTGGAACTAGCCAGCTGGGATTCTTGGTTTCACAATTCTTACTGCTTCAGTTGGTAATTTCAATTGTGTTAGTTGACTCCTGCCAAGTTCATTAACCTTTTGTGGCTTCCCCTTCCTCCCGCCTCTAACAACTTCCAGAGAAAGGAACTGTTTGTATTTGTTTTGCTAAAAGGGTGGACTTGAATTCTTGAGATGAGCCCCGCTGAGGACGGAACTTCTTGTGTTTGGTTGAACTCTTACCACCAAGGGTGACACAGTTTTGCTCTTTTGACTCTGCCAGGAGAGAATCCATCTATTTGTTTCCTCACCTGCAACAGTGTTTATTTGGATCCTGCTGTGGGGAGAAATGGACTGTCTACTTCCTTGGCTGGAAGGAAGCCCCCAGAAACTGTTCACTATCCAGAAGAGAAACGGGCTTATTTCAAATGTCTTTGTCTCTCCCTGCAGCCTAAGGATGAGTGAGCCTTTGTGTCAGGGAACATGTCTTCTGGAGTGACTTTTCTTAGAAGCATGAAGGGACAAAAGTGGAGGCAAGGAGACAAAAGAAATGCACCTTGGTAGTAGAATAGAATTGTAGAGTTGGAAGGGACCACAAGGGTCATCTAGTCCAACCCCCTGCAATGGAGGAATGTTTTTGCCCAGCTTGGGGCTCAAACCTATGACCCAGAGAAGAGAACATTTTCAAATAGCTTACTTCATATGGTTCTCACTTGGAGTCAATTCCGGCAAATGCCTGGCTAGTGTAGTAGCATAGTGGATAAGGGCTAGATAAGAGATTGTGCTTTTGTGTTTGATTACCAGACTGTGGTTTATCAGTTAGATAAATTACTGTTTGGTGATTAATAGGGAGCATGACATCTGCAAATAGTCTAAGACATTGCAATGGAAACTCCCATAAATCTCAAATCAGATCCAAATTATAATACAAACAAACAAATAAACACCTAGCATCAAAAAGAGCCTTCCATGATAAACATAATCTATCCCTTCTTTATGATCTTTTCAGCCATAGGTCAAGGCAAATAACTTTTTATGCATCCAGGTTTTGGGGTTTAAAATGTTCATTATGCTGCCTCTGTGCAGGAATTTCATTTTTTGCACTCTCTCTCTCTCTCTCTCTCTCACACACACACACACACACACAGTTATTGTTGGTTTTTCCATTGTCCCTTAGTTGGATTAATTCCATAAATTTAATTCAGTCAGTTGCTTGATCCGTTTTATCTGCCCAATTTTTCATCTGAGTAAAACAATAAGTCTGACGAAGAAAAAGGCTTTCTTTGTTTTTAGATGATGTAGGGGCACATCATATCAGGCACTAGCTTTGAAGAAGTTTCCCCTGATGTATGTCATAGAAGGGGAAAGCTTCTTTTAAAATGGTGCCTGCTGCTTACAGTTTTTGAAAGTAATTGCGCAAAAACAATTTACAAGTTTTTTTGTCTTCTAAAAAACAAAAACAAAATTTAAGATCTGCTGCTGTGTTCATCTGTGGAACCTTTTTGTTTTATCAAGTTGTTTTTTTAAAAAAATGAATGAACGGAAACAGTTTATTGCTTGAATTTTCAAAGTCTAGCATTCAGAAGACTTGTAATGCTGAGCTGCGGTAGGTCACACCCAGTAGCTGATTCCACTAAGCAGCAGGTCATTGGAAACACCACTAAAAAGAGATATCAATACAGTGGCACCTCAGGTTAAGTACTTAATTCATTCTGGAGGTCCGTTCTTAACCTGAAACTGTTCTTAACCTGAATCACCACTTTATCTAATGGGGCCTGCCGCTGCCACTGCGCCACCGGAGCACGATTTCTGTTCTCATCCTGAAGCAAAGTTCTTAAACTGAAGCACTATTTCTGGGTTAGCAGAGTCTGTAACCTGAAGCGTATGTAACCCAAGGTACCACTGCATTAGTACATATAAGAGCAGAAGAAGGTGTAACAACATCAGAAGTGGCTCAACAAGGGTGAGCCATGATGCTCACTTCTTATTAGGTATGCTACTATTGCTTATCAGGAAGGAGCAAGGCAGCGTGGTGAGGATGCCAGTGTGGTGCAAACACACCAGCAGAGCCAATCCAGCACTCCTTGCAATGCATTCACCCAGTACCCTGCTGCCTCTCCCCGAGATACCACTGTATATAGAAGACACTCTGAACAAGATACATATATTCCAAGATTTCTGTTTCATGACTGTCTCTGTCTGTCTGTCTTTCTGTTTTATTTCTCACCCACCTGTGAGTTTAGTCCAGGACTGGTACACCGTAGCCTGCATTGAATTCTTTCTGATTGGTTGATCAAAATTCCATCTTATTGACTCCTATCACCTGTCATCTAAAACTTCAGCCAGGACACAGCCAATGTCTGGGTAACATGATGAGCTTTTTGGTTGACAAGAGATGCTGCATATTGTTTTGAATTGGTTTTGACTTGAACTGTAGCCTAAACAGCAGATTCTGACACCTTTTGCCTTACCTCTCAAAATACCTGGCCCTCTGTGTTACAAACTTATGGGCAGTATCTGGGGATGTTGTCCAGCTTGCAGTGCACTGGTTTGCAGTACTTTCAGGGTAGGGGGTGGGTGGGTTAAAGGTCTGTTGCAGAGACCCATGGCGTGTCGTTTTGATAATATGTGGTGGCTTGCTGTCTGGATTCCTGTTAAATTCAGGGTCATTATGCTAGAATAACAGCCCTGGTACATCTTGTTTAATATGGAGCAAAGGTTAAGTATCTAATAGGTGGTAAGCAGGACTTTGCATAAATAGGGCTTGGGAATGACTTCCACGAATGAACATTGTTAAGGAATGCGTCCATTGTTGTAAACAGAGGAGCCCGCTGAGCTCTATGCTGTGATTTTGTGTTATTTCTGACATGATTTCCTTATATAGTTCTCTCCACCCTGAAAATTCTGTGCTTTTATAACCATAATAATTATACTGGATGCCCTAAAGAAATTTATCTTATGATCACATAACACTGGAAAAATAAAATGTTCTCTACCTTTTAAGCTTTAACCTTTGTCCTACTTAACACAGTCAAGCATGCAGCTATTAAATAATTCTGATACCCCTGTCTTATTATTACTTAATCCTGGCATGCCGCTGTTATCTAAGCTAATAAATATTCAACTGTATGTGTTGAAGCTATGCAAATAATTCATTAAATAGTTCTTTGTTCAATGACAGTTGCATCCTTTTTTTCCTCTTTTTTGAAAAAATAATGAGAGACTGAGAAAGGTATTCTTTCTCAATCAAGACACTCCTTTAGTTTCTATTGCAAGGTTGTTGTTTTCTTCACCCAGGTTTGCAAGCCTCTGTTGCACTCACCAAGTTCAGGGGAAAGATTTTCCATGACATTTCCATGCTCAGAAATGTATTTGGTCACTACTGGATGTCTTAAAAGCTTCCAGCTGGGCCCAAATAAGTGGGGGTCTTGAAGTCACCAAGAGACCCTGATCTCTCAACTGCAGCATACATGCCATGGATGGATCTCTTCTCTCTTCTGACACCGAGATCCCAAGGAGAGCCAGAGCCACACCAAGCAGGCTGCAATCATTTCAGAAGCTATGCTTTTGCACACACAGATCCTGTTGCAAAAAACAACAATCTGCTGTTGTCTTTGCCCAGCATAACATTGCATGTACATGTTAGGTAGTGTAAATGACTATTGTGAGAGCCAGTTGGTGTAGTGGTTAAGAGCGGTGGACTCGTAATCTGGTGAACCGGGTTCGCTTCCCCGCTCCTCCACATGCAGCTGCTGGGTGACCTTGGACTAGTCACACTTCTCTGAAGTCTCTCAGCCTCACTCACCTCACAGAGTGTTTGTTGTGGGGGAGGAAGGGAAAGGAGAATGTTAGCCACTTTGAGGCTCCTTAGGGTAGTGATAAAGCGGGATATCAAATCCAAACTCTTCTTCTTCTTCTATTGCTTCTGAACAGCGATGCTGCATGATCCTGGATTCACAGAAGCAGGCAGGGTGCCTGCCTAGACTACAGCCTTGGTACAGTTGGAGTCTTCCCTTCTTTCCATGTCCTCAGATGACTCAGACTGGTTAGCAAGGAAGCTTCATTCTGCACTGTGCTCCTAAGCCCAAGTCTGTGCCAGTACCTAGGCTACAAGACCGAGCCTGTCAGGAATTCCCCTTAAAAACTAGTCCTGTCCTGTTAATCAATTTCCCCTGGTGGTAAGAGTCCATTTGAATGTATGCTCACAGTAGTAAAGTAACATTGCAGTTTAAAAACCAAACTGTGGGTGTTATAAAAGCAGAATACCCTTTTTACTGCTATATGATAAGAGGGTGAGGAACATGTAATGGCAACAGCTGCCCATGAAGTATGTGGTATCATATTCATCATATCTGTTTGGAAGGTTCGATGTAGCACGTATCCTATATTCCTTTTTCACCTCCAGGACTAAACGTAACCTCGTCTATCTGGGAAAGCCTGTAAAAGTGAACATTTGCATTCATATTTTATGGCATGTATACCATGCTGGGTCTTTTCTAACGTCTTCCACAAGGCTGGTTGATGCCCCCCAGTGCTGAAGGACCCGATCCAAGCTGCCTCAAAACAAACCTTTCATTGTGGTACCACAAGGATGTAGATGACTGTAGTGAATGGGCAGGTATAGAGAAGCTAAGGCAGGTCTTCAGCTATGTTAGTGCCAAGTTGTGTAGGGGCTTTGTATACTAATGATAAATTCGATCCGTTAGCATATTGGCTTCCTATCCTATGCAAATTGTGTAGGGCTTGATATTTGTTGTTGTTTAGTCGTGCCCGACTCTTTGTGACCCCATGGACCAGAGCACGCCAGGCACTCCTGTCTTCCACTGCCTCCCGCAGTTTGGTCAAACTCATGCTGGTAGCTTCGAGAACACTGTCCAACCATCTTGTCCTCTGTCGTCCCCTTCCCCTTGTGCCCTCAATCTTTCCCAAGATTGATATAGACTGTGACAATAGTGGGGGGGGGGCAGAGAAATGTTAAGCCCTAACTGTAGTCCCTATCCCTCCCCTACATCTGTTCAGAGAGAGAGCCTTCCAAACAACATGGACAATTGTATGAGAGGGGCACAGGGAGGCTGTAGCAGGAAGGAAGAATCTGCAGAAAATCACCTCTGCTTCTCTCACACCAGCACACCTTTCCATTATATCAAAATCCATCACACATAATGATTCACACACGCCCTCTTAATAAGACTTGCTTCTTATCCTCTTAATGCAGAAAGTCTGGTTGAAAAAAGATGGTCTAGTTTTCTAATAAAGTCTGACCCAAGGAGCTGCTAAATTCTCCCAAATAAATGCTACCCTGCTATAGGCTTTGCAATGCTGGAGGATGTCATGTCACTTATATAAGGAAACTTAATTTTTATTTTACTGTTGCATTTCTGAGGTTATAGAAATGATTTTCTGTGTCACTTCCACATGCAGCACCATTGCAAATATATACTGTAGAATTGTGACTATGACTCTTCTAAACAAGGGTAGTGTTTCATTCATTAAAAATATAATACTTCAGTGCTTTTAATAAATGATCATTATTTCTGTGAAGTAGCACTAAAGGGTTTAAAAAGAAGTCCTCGTAACCTTCTGCACTAAGTACTCTGAGATGCCTTTTCAGTTTTCAATTGGTTGCCTAAAATAAACAAACAGCATGCTTTATCACTGACCAATCAGGATTACAAAAGGGCTTTAAATGCTCATACTAAAGTTTCTATAGCCAGGAGAGTTAATTATTGTCTTTGGGCAGAGGTCTTCTACCAGGTAATTCACCACTTTCTCTTCCATTTTTACTTAAAGATAGCAGACAATGTTGGACCATAATAATGGACATTAATAATTAGCAGTAATGAAATGATTATGGGTTGTTTTGCATTGTGCTAGCATGTTGGTGTAATTGTTTAACTGCATGCATCGCATATATATTAGGTCTTTTAGGCTGCAACTGTGTAGAAACTTACGTGAATTCAAGTTCCATTGAATTCAGTGGGGCTTACTCCTGAGCAAATGTGTTTACATACCTCTAGCCCCAGCCTTTTCAAAATCAGATGTATTCCTAGTCATTTCAACATAACAAATGCGACAATTTTACTGTGTTACAGGTGATGATGGAAACCTTTTCATGAATAATTTGAAGAGTATGTGAAAGGCCTGGTTATGAATTTTTCCAAGTTCTTATTTTTTCCCGGAAAAAATATTTTAAAGATATTCTTGTGATAAGGTTTCATTTGGGAATCAGTCTATATATTTATTCCTTCTTTCAACTGACTGTGCCTGATTTATCAGTTCACCAAAGCCTTTGCCTAAATTAGAGAGCCTAGCAATTTTCATGAAAGCTAATCACTTATGCAGCTAAAAAAAGAAAAAAAAATGCTCTAAAAATTAATCAACCTCTACCTGTTTCATCAAATTGGCAATACCTTTGAGTAATTAATGAAATGCTACCTGCTACAATGATGAAATGTCTGCATAATTCACAAAGGGCTGTGGTTATTTTGCAGATTTGACAAATGAGCTTGAAAATTCACCAGTTAGGCAGGGGATTTGCTTTATTCCTTATTTGTTGATTCCTGAGATTAGGCTGAACTTTAGTTTATTTCACGAACTATTAAGACACTGCTGAGTTCCCTGAATTAGTCAGGGACTTCATTTAAACTGTGAGAGTCAGGCAGAAGTAGTCAGAATTTTATGTTGCAAGCAGAGGAGCTTCTTCATTTCAGCAATTTATATACTGCTGAAACTTGCTCAAATTACCACTATTAAACATTTATTTAGCGCCAATCGTTGTGCTGTATGATGTTACCAGTTACACATGGAAGAACTTTTCATGACTTAAAGTGGTATTTTGATTTTAAACGTAAAACCATTTATGATTACTATTTTACAAATATAGCAATTGACAGTATACTTTTCACAGTGCAATCCCAAACATGCATACATAGAAGTAAGTTCCATTGATCTTCACGATGTTTAAACCCAGATCATATATGAATGGAGCCTTAGGGTGTAATCCAATTCTCTCTTACCTGGGAGTAAACTCCATTGAATTAAATGAGTAGGCGTGTAGGATTGCATTGCCAGCATGTATACATCTGTAGATGGCAATAATCTGGGAAATTATCCATTGTTATGCATATTGAAACTCCTTCCAGACTAGATTTAGTCAACGTATTTGTGCATTAAGTGAAACTGAGTGGGTGGAGGATTTAATTAATGCATGCTGGATGGAAAGGGGGAAATGGATAGACTAGGCAAGTGAAAAAAAGAAAAATGAGGACTGTAAAGCAAAATTTATGCTGGATTTCAAGGTGAGGACAAAAAGTGGAAATATAAAGTGAAAGGGACGAGTGGCAATAAAAGAGACCCGACTAAAGAGCTGGATGTGCTTGAAACAGCACCCAAGAAATATGTTGAATGGTTTTGCAGAATAAGAAGGGGGGAAAAGAGACTCATAATGCAGGACATCAGAAATGAATAATCTTTTATGAAATAGTCCAACTTTTATAAGCATGCATTGCCTTGTTAAATAGATACATCTCAAGGTGAGACACCTGATATGATTTCTGCCAAGACCACCGTTATTTTCCCAATCCAGAGATCCATGTGTGCTTCTGAGACAAACAAAATTATTCGAAAACATTTATCTTAGGCCTTTTTAAAAAGGGGGTGGGTGTTTTAGAAGTTGCATTTGTTTTGGTGGCACACAATTTCATATCACTTTGGTGCCCAAACTATACACTTTCATTATAGCATGCTTACTAACAGCCTCTGAGGGTGCTGCAAAAGAGATGGGCCAGAAATCCACTGTGCTTCAAGGCATCATCTTTCTTTCATTTCTAGACCACCCATTGAGCCAAGTCCTCTGGGCAGTTTACAGAAATATAAGCAATATCATATCATCCATAAAGCCATATCAATGCAAAAACTCAACGTCCACTATAAAATGTTACCAAGAAGCAGCATAAAAACAGAGTAGCATAAAATTAACAGGAAAAACCAGCAAGAGAAAGCATTTCATGCCTTGACATTTTTTTTAAAAAAAAATCAAAACATATAACTGAAACTAAAAGACCCTGTTGAATAAAAAAAAGTTAAATTTGCTTGGCCTTGAAAATAACATAATATAGGTGCTAGTAAAACCTTTTTTTTTGGGGGGAAGATATTCCATAATTGGGGTGCAACCACCAAGAAGCCTCTCTTGATGCCTGGCCATATACAGGCTGGGAATGTATATGAGAATCCTAACATAGTAATGTTTCAGTTACAGATAGGTAGCCGTGTTGGTCTGCCATAGTCAAAATAAAAAAAATCCTTCCAGTAGCACCTTAAAGACCAACTAAGTTAGTTCTTGGTATGAGCTTTCGTGTGCATGAAAGTGAAGAAGTGTGCATGCACACGAAAGCTCATACCAAGAACTAACTTAGTTGGTCTTTAAGGTGCTACTGGAAGGAATTTTTTTATAGTAATGTTTGTACCACAGTTGGACCTGCTGTCCTTATTGAGTAAACTTCAAAATATTAGCACTGAGCATGCCATTTGAACAGATGTTCTCTTCAGATGCAAAGTAGTTATACCACCGCTCCAGGTGAATGTTGAGTTCTAGAGATTACAAATAAATTGATGATCATTCGGAGAAGGATACAGTTAAGACACTGGCATTCTTGCAGGATCTTGGTCCGATCCAGCCAGGCACCTCTTACATTCTTAAGTGATCCTGAATATATCAAGGTAAGATGAACCTGCTAGATCAAGCCAAAAGTCCACCAAGGTGGTCAGCAAGAAGAATTTGAGTGCAGCTGCACTCTCTGCATCTGTAATTCCCAGCAATTGGTATTCAAAGACATACTAACTCTCACAACGAAGGTAGAACAGATCTATTGTGGCTAGTAGCCATTGATATTCCTTCACCTTTAAGTAGAACTTTAAGATCCCCAAAGCCTGTGTCTCTGTTTAGTATTCCTTATGCTCTTAGTGGTTCCTGAAAAGTTGCTTTAAAAGTAGCACACAAATTGACTTGCCAGGATACCTTCCCGTTTTGTCAAACAGCCAGAGAGAGAGAACAAGAGACTTAGTTTTGTAGCATTTTTCAGTTCCTCCTGGGTAGCCTCAGAGGAAGGAAACATCTTGCCTGACCCACTTAGTATCAGACACATTGGGATGTAAGGTAGGTGGGATAAGCAAGAGCACACTGTGCCATAAAACCACACTAGAATAATAAGAATGTGGTTGGTTTTATGGTACTGACATTGCGTCTGACAATCCATTTTTGATCTCCTATTACAATGCAAGGAAGTAAGGAGATAAAAATTATCAGGAAACCAAGAGTATCCAGAAACTGCAGAAACACAAACAGGAAAGCAAGATGGGATGAACTGGAAAAAGCAAGGGATTCTTATGCAGAAAAAATATTCCTATTTGAAACTGAGGTTGTCTATGTGCTTACAGGGCACCCCCAGGGAAGCACGTAAGCAGGTTAATGTCATAACATGTTTTGCAAGAAAGGATTAGTGTTAAGTTGCAGGTACAGTGGAGCATATGCTTTGAATGCTCAGGCTCCCAGTGAATGGGGCAACACAAATGATGTGAGAGAGAACAAAAAGTTTAAAATGGCACATGGATCCAATAGTGGAATTCTACTAATAGGACCGGGATGCGGGTGGCACTGTGGTCTAAACCACAGAGCCTAGGGGTTGCCGATCAGAAGGTCAGTGGTTCAAATCCCCGCGACGGAGTGAGCTCCTGCTGCTCAGTCCCTGCTCCTGCCAACCTAGCAGTTCGAAAGCATGTCAAAGTGCAAGTAGATAAATAGGTACTGCTCTGGCGGGAAGGTAAACGGCGCTTCCGTGCGCTGCTCTGGTTCGCCAGAAGCAGCTTAGTCATGTTGGCCACATGACCCGGAAGCTGTATGCCGGCTCCCTCGGCCAATAAAGCGAGATGAGCGCCGCAACCTCAGAGTCGTCCACAACTGGACCTAACAGTCAGGGGTCCCTTTACCTTGCGAATTTTTCGCTGATTTCTTGCAGCCCCCTGTTTTATCCCCAAGGTTGTTCCTGGGGGGGGGGTGTATGGAGAGACCCATGAAGGTCGCCTTTCCTTTCCTCCAGCAGCAACCTCTGCTGGTTCGGAATCCCTTGCATAATGGAAGGAGCCCTTCCATACACGAAAGGGCATGGCTGGATATGTCCCAGAATCTTTCAATGGCATGATATATACAGTCACATGTAAAGCATGACAATGCTTAAGTTTAGTGTGGGTGATCTTTATCACACATAAATTTAGTGGCAAACAACCTATATCGTAGGAGAGAATTAAAGCCATAATGCTGCTTTCCCTTGTTTGTTCTTTTTAAAATTGAAACTACCCAAATCTTATGCTTCCATTTTGCATTTAAGCCTGTAATCCTAAATACACTATCTTGGAAATAAATCTTCCATGAATTCACTTACTATATGTGCACTTCATTTTCTTATTTCTTGAAAGGAATTCTGGACAATTAAGTCTGTCTTCCTACACATGCAGAGAACATCTAGTATGGAAACAGCATTTGGAATAATATTATGAATGCTTTCAAAAGAACAAAGTAAACTCACTGAAAAGCTTTAAAAGAAAATACCATTGTTCTGACTTGCCTTTTATTTGTGTAGCCCGAAGTAGAAATCACCCAAGTTGTTTCTGAGTTAATTATATTATTTTTATGACAGCATTGCAGTTGGGAAAGAGGAAGGGAGGAAAGAGAGATCAAATGGGCTTTGCTGAAAAAGATAGGATTTAAACTGTCAACTTTGTAGGTTCCATTTGTGCTACGCTATTATGTGAGGCAATGGTTCTTACTACTTTACTTGTTCTCAAAATGCAGTAACTCTCGCCTACTGAAAATGCTTCGGGGTTGAACCAATAAAAATAATTTGAATTTTCTAAATAACTATTGCTTTTAGAGGATGCATTTGAGCAAGAAGTCGGCTCCCCACTTCAAATAATAGTTAATGGTCTTCAGATTCTTCTCTCTCCAGGTGCGCCCTGAATCATAGATTTCACTGACATGCGCATGAAAATGTACCGTTCGTTGTGAGCAGGCAATTTTTACCTCAGTCTTTTATGTAGCTTTGAATAAGTGTGTCTCTGTTGCAGTTATAATGAACTTTGTTGAAAATCTACGGTATGTCCATTCGTACATGGAGCAGAATGCCGCAGCGAGACTCCTTACGGGGTCTTCGCTGCGGGATCACATTCATCCGGTGCTATACCAGCTGCACTGGCTCCCAGTGGAGTACAGGATCAGGTTTAAGGTGCTGGTTTTAACCTTTAAAGCCCTATACGGCCTAGGACCCTCGTATCTACGGGACCGCCTCTCCTGGTATGCCCCACAGAGGAACTTACGGTCCTCTAATAAAAACATCTTGAAGGTCCCAGGCCACAGAGAGGTTAGGCTGGCCTCAACTAGAGCCAGGGCTTTTTCGGCTGCGGCTCCAACCTGGTGGAACGCTCTGTCACAAGAGACAAGGGCCCTGCAGGACTTGACATCTTTCCGCAGGGCCTGCAAGACAGAGCTGTTCCACCAGGCCTTTGGTTAGGGCACAGCCTGACTCCCTCCTTCAGCAATCTTTACAATACTTTAGTTTATGGTTGCCATTAATTTTGATTTTAATTAATTCTTATGATGTTTTTATATTGTTGCACTTTTTTAGTGTTGTTAGCCGCCCTGAGCCCGGCTTTGGCTGGGGAGGGCGGGATATAAATAAAAATTTATTATTATTATTATTATTATTAAGGCAAGAGGGAAATGGTTGCCATAGCAGATCAACACTATCACTGAAGGTATTACCTGACACAAATCTGCCAGGGATATGCCCTCTCTCTGTTAGCTCTGGTGCTGCTAATGTCACTGCAGGCAACGACTGAAGGGAGAAAGGACAGTATATGAAGTATCAGAGAGAACAGGAGATAGAGCCCCTATGTATCTCAAGGCAACCTTCCAGACTTCATGCCCTGCACGTTATGAACTAGGCAGCACTTACAAAGAGCATCCAAAAAGGTGGCAATCAGATCTGTAAGTCAATAAACCAGAACATGGTTAAATTCCAATACATGGAGAACCATGATGAAAGGAAGCATGCACCGACTTGTCCACAGCACAAGTTGATTTTTGACCCAGAAGCTTTCATAGATACAACTCACGGCGCTTTAGGAAGTGGAGCCATTTCAGACAGGTATGGAAGGGAGAGGTTGAGTGATAAGGAGAGGGAATGTCAACATTTCCATGGTCAATAGCTTAGTCGTGTCGGGAGGTCCCAACCCACTGATTTCACAGGCTGGAAGGCCCATATTCTGTCAAGTCAGGGGTCAGAGGTTTGCTATGACAACAGGCTCTCTTCATATTATTATTGGAACGCCCTTCCACTTCCCTTTTGTGAGGCAGAAATTGGGGCAAGCTTAAAATACCTTCTGAAGATCCATCTATTTAAGCAGGCTTTCCCTTGCTCATAAGATTCATCACACTGCTCTGCTTTATTATGCATTGACATTTAATTGATGCCTTATGTGTTATTTCCAATGTATTTTTTGCTTATCATGTTGCATGTAGACTTTTCTCTTTTTAATAACCTTACTGTGTTTTTATGTATGCGTTTTGTATGCTTAGGAATTTGGCTATTAAGTGGTACATAAATGTACATAAATCATCTTCCTGTTTATTGGCTGAAAATAGGAGTATTTAAAAACAACAACAACCAGGTTGACTGAACACCAGCCATGTAGTTCTTAAACATACACAAAACACATACACAGCTGCAGACAAAGAACGGCTTGAGAAAGAGGTAAAAGACATGCTTTGCTCAGTTATTTCTGGTCAAAGCACTGTTGCTCCTGTGTTAAAATCTACTGGGAAAGGTCAATGCAAAATGAGGAAAATTTAAATACCTTGTATACAGAAAACACTTTATTCTCAAATGCCATTATGCATTGAGCAGATCGACCAAAGAGCTGTTCGCACAGCTGCAATTCCCCATTTTCCTTTCAAAATTTGGGTCATAGTCATTAAAAGTTGCTGCATGGGAGTTTGCTATTACCTAGGCTGCAAATAATTCCCAACTTGTAGCTGGGCATTTTATTCTGGGGGGGGGGGAATAGAGAGAGAACTGAGAGAGCCCTCATAACTGGCTTTTTAAAGTTCATTACACCTTCATTCTGACACAAACGCTCTTCCAGCTCTCAGATGACAAATGTTACTGAGAGATTTTTATGGGCTTGTTGCAATTTTAATTTTAGTGTGCATTGTTCTACATTTTCACTTGAGGGAATTGCATTATAATTTTCCCGCTCTTGGTACTGGTTTCTTCAGACTTCATTTATTACATTTATATTTTGCCAAAATGTATCCAGAATAAGAAAGGGGGTAACAAAAAAGTGTTTCAAAAGAATGTAAGTTTTGTTAACCCCAAATGACAGTAGTAGAAATCTTGCCCCAGGAAACAAAAATTGTGTCTTCTTTCTTTATTTTCTTCTTGCATACACTTGCTGTAAGAATTTCTAAAGTCACATTTCCCCCAAACAATTGTCCCAAAAAACCCCACAAACTCTAGCAACAATGAATCTTTCTTTTTCTCTTTTGTAGTAATGAAACCACATTTGTAGAATTTTATGGGTCAAGTGGGGAGGGAAAACCTGACAGTGATAAAGAAAGGCGGGGAGATCAGTTTTAGGTGCCATTTCAGTTTAAGAGTTTTCTCAGTTCGCTTTGAGACAGGGCATTTATGGGATTGGTCAGGATGATGCACACATGGTAACTCAAACTGTGAACATGAAGGAAAGTACTGGGAGGAAAAGGAATAGAAGGAGATATGTACAAATTGAAATTGATGCCCAAGGTTCCTTAGTAATGGATTTTTGTTGCCATTATAAAATTTCCAGGGAGAGATTAACAGCATCTTGTCTGCTTCTAGGACAACTGGAAGTGTTCTGCGGCTGACTAGGAGAGGTTACAATGACTCCCTGGGACATTTTTAATGTCATCTTGTGCCTCCAAGTCAGGGACACTCTAAAAATGAACAATAGGGTTCAAGACTAGCACAGTCCAGCCACTGAAATATGAAATTTGGTTTACCTAGAGGTTTGTGAACACATTGTGAAGAATATTTGTGCCTCTTAATACCACAATTGGAAATAAAATAATTAGAAAATGTATAATTAGGAAATGTCCAACTGATTTCAATGGGTGCCCACTAAGTATAAGTCTGGATTCAGCCTGCAAGTAGCATTTGAGCAAAAACTTAGTTGTTCTTCCTTAATTAGAAGCAGAAGCTCAGAGTTTTCAAATAATATTTCACTAGTACATATGACTGTCTCATAGCAACCCTTCTCGCTTATATCAGCTTGACCTTCTCCAGGTCAACTGATGGTCAAAGCTTGTGGTGGCTGGAATGCCAGATGACTAAGAGCAATGCATTCAATGAGATTGCAATGGAAGTCTTTCCTAAAATGTTAGTAGAACTCCTTCCCTGCCAACGAGTTCAAGAGGAGCTTTCAGCAGGTTTATTAATTTCTATTTATAAACCTTGGAAACATTCTAGCACACTGTTCGCTCTCACTGAATAAAGGAGAGCTAAATAAATTGTACCCAGTCAGAAACTCGTGGTGTATTTCGGAACGCTTTATGTTGACTTGCTATTACAGAAAATTGGAAAAGTCCCATAACGCTGTTTCATAGATTGTGGGTACAGTAAGCCTTGGAAAATATATGTTAGCAGAGAAGCTTATCCAACAGGTACGTGCCATTAATATGAGAATTCCCCTAAAAAGTACATTTCACAGTTGAAAAAAACAATGGTGTGCAGGAATTATGAAGATTGGGGCTAAGGTAAAGGTTGGTACTTAATGGGGTCAGCATTGCAATTTACAGTTTTTGGTGTCAGAAATAAGGGAATGAAAAAGAATCTTCTGTTGTCTTTGTAACAAGAAAAGAAACAATATTATCTTGCTGTTGAACTGTTTGTTGCTTGTTGATATGGGGTGGGGTGGGTATGGAGTTGTTCTACTCCAAGTAGACTCATTGAAATTAACGGAATAATATCAGCAATGTCTATGAATTTCAATGGGCCTATTGTTTTGTGTGACATACTTAGTCTACTCTCATGAGGCATCCCAAACGAGCAGCTTTGGGGAGCTGTGTATGTTTGCACTCCTTCTTGGAGACACGACACATGAGTTGACAGTAGCCATGGGTCTATCTTTGGGTAATGACGGTGATCAACAAGCCCATGAAAAGATCTCCCAGGCCTTTAAGATGATGATTATGAGTGGAAATGTACATGATGGCAGCCAACCACCGTCTTCCAACCTAGTAAGATGGGATGGTTTCAAATGGAGGCCCTAGAAGGCCTAGATTCTTCTAGCAACCCCAGTCCCAAACTACTTTTCTCCTGGTCTTTGAATGTTGGGGTCAGGTCGGGAGGGAAGGATGTCACAGTGGGAAGTGATGAGCAGATGAAGGTTCAACATGCTGCCTATCATTAGGATTCTGTTTTTTCAAGTGTTTGGTGGTGACCTGAGGACCAAACTACAGATAACACTAAAACTCATAGTTTGTCCCAGCTTGTTTTCAATTGATAAATGGTAACTGGGGGGGACCCATTGCAGCGTGATTTTGGTGGTGGTGACAGGATCATCCTTTTACCTTCAGACACCATGGTCTATTTCTGAAGCTGTTATTTGCATCCACGGCAAAGCTACACTTGCTTCTATGGCAGCTTGACTTCTGGGTTCAGTAGCAGATTTAGAGGGGGTTTTTTGGTTGGGGGAACCATGAAGGAAGGGTTTTTAAACTTTCTATCACAGGCCCGATCCTGTTTAACCCTCTCAATCCTGACAGTTGCTATTTAACGTCGTTTTAAAGCAAAATAAAAGAAACACACAAGGCCAACCTATTCAGTGTAGTGTGCAGTTTGGCTCTGAGTTTGCAGAAGCAAGCCTTCTGCCATCATGCATAGTCCTAGACAAGGTTGCGGGAATGGAAATGCCTGAGAGCAGACAGGCGAAACTTTAGAGTTTATAGGAAGCTGAGACTGATTGATGTGGGGGAAAGCTGGAAAAGAGTAAAGTAACATTCCGAAAGTGTTAATAAAGTTGTTAGGGTCCGTTGTGTTGCATACTATCTAAAGCCAGGAGAATGGCAAAGAGAAATGCAGCCAGCTCTATGAATATGTATACTAAACATGACACACATACTAAGTAGAATCACAACAGACCACTTGATTGTATTATTTTGTGTAAATTTTGCCTCTCCCTCAGTTTTTGGTGTTAGGTCATCTGACTGGAAATTCAAGACTCATTAGATTGTAAATTCTCCAAGGCGGGCACTGTGACTTTCATTTGTCTGTGAGACACTTATTTTAATAATACAAAAGTCTAAGTAATGCCTCTGAAGTTAACAATGTTTCCCCTGTAAGTTATTTCTCATTCTGCAACATGTTGCTCCCTAATCCAGTGAATTTGTATAGGCCACTGAGCTCTGATCTGGACCCAGTTTCCCAGACTAAGGTGGGCTTCCCCATTGATTCCAGTGGGTGATGAAGACCTATATGTATATATTTTTTAATGTGAGCAGATCAACTGTTTTGATTGGAATGACTGCCCCCCGCATAAAACGGGGGGCGCCCTTTGCGTGGACGTGCACAGCCCCTGGATCTGGAGCGGCTCCATCAGCATAGGCTTGGCTTTGCCTTCCCCCAGGTGGGATACCTGGAGGTCTCCGCCTACCTCAGTCAGTTGTCCAATCCTGCCTGGGGGAAGCGTTGCCAAGGAGACCAGGCCAGGTAGGGGAGGGACTACCTGCCCACACATTAGAGGGAGGATCTTACTTGGCACATGCCACCTGAGAGCTGCATCCACATCTGGACTGCGATCTGCAGTCCACAGTCAATTTGTTTGGAGTTGTCATATAAGAATAGTAAAATACCAAAGAATGTAGGCTGTGGAATTTGTCTTCAAGTGTATACTAAGACTGTGGGAAGTTTGATCATGTACATGTGCTGGGGCAGGGGGTTGCTGTAGAAAATGGCAAACCTTTGTCAAGTTCCCCATTCTTTCTCCTCTAGTTATGGAAATATGGAATACCATCATGATCTTCATTTCTCCTTACTTCCTCCATATCATTGACTTTTGTGGGGAGATGCAAGAAAGCTAATGATGTGGAACTCCTCGTGGAGTTCACATTCTTGGCAGTAACCTCACATTCATTGTCACTTTTAGTTTTGCCCTAAGTCTCACCGAAGTTCCCTGGGTGCACATTAATGTGCATCCAAGTGGCAGTTTCCATTAGGGCTGAAATGATGGGATCAGAAGGGTGTCAAAGGGATCAAATAGCATAGGGTTTTGGAGCTAAGATTCTCTTTGGGATTGGCTATCCATTCAACACTTTCTAGATCTTGGCCTAACATTCAGACCAACAATCAGGGGTTCATATTTGATTTCACAGCTAGGAAAAAAAGTCAAGATGAAAAGGGAAAAGATTAGAAGAAATGTGAAAGAGAGGGAGAGGGAGAGAGAGAGAGAGAGAGAGAGAGAGAGAAAGAGAAAGAGAAAGAGAGAGAGTGCACACTATTGTTACAGTTCAAGTAGAGTTATGTTAAGGCTGACCTACACAATTTGCGGTATACCAGTTTGGTGCAGAGTGCATTCACAACCCAACAATGTGATTGACACTGCAGGTAGGCGATACTTGGAGCGATTAGCATCTGAAGTGTCAGAAGAGATGTCAGCAGTGACTTATCCTTTGTTACATCTCTACAAGCTTATGTTGACCCATAGCAGCACTGGAGAAGAAGCTGTAGATGCAGTTAAAGGGGTAACAATAGGAAATCCAACAACAACAACAACAAAATACAGCATGCCATTCCCTTCAGGGGTTGACTAGTACAATGGCAAACAAATATTATAATGGTGTCTGTGATGCTACAGATAACTGAGAAGTGAACAGCTCTGAGCAAAGTTATATAGCTTTTGTTTATTGTCCAATGACGGGGGAAATGAGGTAGCAAGTTACAACAAAGATGCCAGATAGAAGAGCTTAAAAGAACAGCAGAAAGAGAGAGAAGAGAGTTATTTAGAATGATAACTTAGAAGGAGTTTAATTAGAGAAGCAGCGAGAACAAGCACTTTTAACACAAGCATAGGATGTTGCAATGCAGTTTCCTCATGCCACATTGTCAAGCTGTGACCTGACAGTAACCCAGAGGAGTGTGGAAGGAACTTTGGCAGTGGCTGCCTGTGTCCTTGTGAGTGTGACTGTGTCCTCCTGCTTGAAGGAGAGAGGCAGAGTGTCTGGCCGACGGGAATGTCTAGGGTGAAGGGTCAGATAATAGCAGACTGCGCAAATCATGAGGAAGGGTGCATGCCGTGATAGGGGAGGCGGAGAAAATGTTTTCACCAGACACCTTGTTCAGTACAGCTGATATTTTAATGCTTGCTTGGCAGAGAAGTCAGCAATGAGCACAGAACTGACCAGATCCAAGAAAACAAAGTCCGGTGTGTGTGTTCATCATAAACACAATTGCTTGGGACTAGAATGTCATGTTGGAGAACCTCCACCCACCCCCGACCCTGGCTTTTACCTGATTGCTTAAGGAAGAATGATGATCAAAATATTATTTATATTACGAATATTATAATAAAAGTAGTGTGGAAGAACAGTAAGATCCGTTTGAAACTATGTGTTGTTGTTTTTTTAAAAAAGAGAAATGGACAACCTTTAAAATATACCCAAAGGGAGCAATTCTAACCTACCTTACCTGGGAGCAAGCCCCATTGAATTCCATATGATTTACTTCTGAGTAGAGATGGGAAACCCAAGTGTCTATTAGTATATGGTATGATGGCAGATCACTAAAGAACAAGTTCCATCCCCCCCCCGTCTTCTACCCCACCCTTTTTATTGCTCTTCACATGATTGACTTAACCTCAATATAGTTCAAACCTTTAGTAGTTTGGAATAAAATTATTTGTTCTGGATTTGGTGATATGGGAGGGAGCTTTATGTTGTAGGTATGAAATAAACAATAAAAGTTTATTTTATTTTTTCAAGAACAGCAGCTAGAACCTTAGAGCAAATATTTGCAAAGAGGGAGTTTACCAGAGGCAGGTCTCAAATACAGCCAATGCAATCATGCAAATAAATCTACACAGTTTACTAGTGCACCAAAACTTTTTCAAAAAATTAGTTATTACTGAAATAAAAGCCTGTTGCACATGTATACTTCTCTTATAGCCCAATCCATATATATTTAGTCACTGAGTTAAATGGCACTTACTCCCAGGTAATAGGATTGCCTCCTTAGTTTCCTGTGGTGCAACAATAGTCTAATCAAAAGAAACCAACTCTCTTCCAGTTTACAAAATCTTTCCTTCCTATTCACCTGGAATCAAGTTTTTCTTACCATAGGACAGGCCTAGGCAAACTCAGCCCTCCAGATGTTTTGGGACTACAACTCCCATCATCCTTGACCACTGTTCCTGTTAGCTAGGGATGATGGCGTTTGTAGTCCCAAAACATCTGGAGGGCCGAGTTTGCTATGCCTGCCATAGGAGATGTGGCAAATGCCATGTAGGGTAACTTGATTGTTTTGTTTCAAAAGGATTTAGACTAAGCTTTAGGATCACCTGATGCTGCCATGTTTGGCAGTGGAACAGATCTTGCAGGTCCAAAGAGGCGTCTTCCTCCAACTGTGACTAGTGGCCACAGGAGGCATTTCATCTTCACCAGGGTACACGTCTGCATATTAGAATGCAGTCCCTTTAACTACCTAGTAGGCTTCCTCCATGATGGCAAAGGCACACCCATGTCTCTCTCTGCAGGAATATCTAAAACTTCAGAAGGCTGTAGACCAGTGCTGGAGCAACACTCCTCGTTTCCTTCTGAGTCTAGCACCCAGCCCAATCCTCACTCTTGTTCTACAGAGAGCTCTCCATGGTCCTGACCCCTAGCTGTCTGACCTTTGCCATGCCATACTATGTGCCTGATCACCCTTATATCTTCCGGCGAATTTTCTCAATTTGACAGGATGTATTATGCATGTTGTTTGTTAATTGTTCAAATGAAGTACATTCGCTGTTGCGTTGTCATCTGCTCCGCCAAAAACAAGCGGAGGAAGTTGACCATTCGCCTATACCAGGATCTATTTCTACAGTAGCAAAACATGTCCAGTGGAAATGTAACAAGCTTCTCTTGGCTCAGTTAACAAGCAAGGAGAGTTTCCAAGTGCATGAAGTCTTTGTTTTCCCCCAAGTCTTGAATAACAGCCAGTGGAATACTAAAGCAAAACGCCTACCCTTAGCATGTAGAGTTTAGCCTTTGTCTAAAGGAAATGGAAAGTCACCTTTACCACCTGAATTAAGATTCAGTTGCTGTCCTGTGCATACATACATGTATCTGTTGATTTGCATGTTTTTCTTTGATTTCCATAAGGCTTATAGCACCATCTTAAGCATGTTCTTTTTCCTTTCAGAAGTAAACATGAATCCCACTGAATTTTAAGGATTTTACTCTCAGGTAGGCATGCATAGAAGTGTAGCCTTACACTCAGTTAAGTAGTATAGGGTTGCAGCCTTAGAGTTCAGTTGTGTCCCATTAAACTTTAATTAGTTTAATGCTTATCAAATGTCCAGTGCGCTTCCGATGCCACAATGTCCCATTACAGCAGAGCATTTCGCACAGCGGCTCAAGAAGGGCTGGAGAGTCAGCATCTTTTCAATAAAGGAATCTTGGAGCAAGCGGTTTGGAACTCAAATAAAAGGTTTATTTACACAAAACAAAAACCCTGGTGAAGAATCACACATTTCAGCAAACACGCCCCAAAAGAAAAAGGGGGAAGGGAAGGGGCAGGCACACGAGTGAGTTGACTATTTATACAAACTCACATTCCTGGAAGCCTAACGACCTCCAGCTGCTCAGTGATTAGAGCGTCTTGATTAGAGCTTCTTAACCCTTTAATACCAACACCCCCTCTCGCTCGTAACACTGAGCTGTACCAACCTTAATTCAAATTTAAACCTGAGCAGAAACATTTATGAGATTGCGGACTCAAAGCTTTTGTAAAACCGTCTGCGAGATTTTCTTGGCTTGGACAATACTTTAGTTCAATTAAACCATGTTTTACACTTTGGCATACATTTTGATAACGGATATCCAAATGTTTTGTGTGTGCCTTGAATTGACCTGATTTAGCTAGTTTAATACAAGGTTGATTGTCTTCCCACACTCTGATAGGTAGGGAACATTCTCCAAACAATTCTTGTACCAGTTGCTTATAAAATTCCAGTTCTCTACATACATCTGATAATGCATTGAACTCAGATTCAGTTGAACTTAAAGCTATAAGTGATTGTTTTCTTGATCTCCAACCAATTAGTGCATTTCCAAATTTTATCGCCATTCCTGACACTGATTTTCTATCTGGTCCAGCATCAGCCCAACTGCTGTCAGCCCAACATTCAAGTTGTGTGCTGCCCGCTGCTGATAGTTTTAAGCAAAACCTTTTGGTAGTTTGGAGATACCTTAAAACTCTTTTTACTCCTTGCCAAGCATGCATTGATGGTTTTTCAGCTTGTCTACACAGCATGTTGACAGCATATGTTATATCGGGCCGAGTCCACTGTGCAATGTGGAGTAGACTGCCTATCGCTGACTGGTAAACCCCGGGATTACAGAACGCTGCCTGTTGCTCAGTTTGAGCATCCTTTGTGTAACTTAACTCCATTGGGGTTTTAACACCAGCACAGTTGTCCATTTTAAACCTTTCCAGCAACTGCTGGATCTTAGCTTCTTGGCTGAGCCAATAGTTCCCATCTTCATCTTGCTGTATTTTAACTCCTAGATAAACAGATACATTGCCTAGTGATTTTATCTGAAACCTTTCTCCAAGCTTTGTGGCAAATTGTTGTGCAAGTTTATCGTCCTTTCCACTGTATAATAAATCGTCAACAAATATCAAGACTGCTTCTTGTTCACATCCCAAGCCTTTTAGATAAAGACACGCATCTGCTGCGCTCTTTCTGAACCCCATGCTCTCTAGAGCATCGTTTAAGCAGGAATTCCAATTACGGGCAGACTGTTTCAACCCATAAATGGATTTGTGTAGGCGCCAGACCTGGTTTGGCTTGTCTCCTTCAAAACCTGGTGGTGGCGTCATATAGACTTCCTCCTGTAAGTCTGCATTTAAATAAGCCACATTGACATCAAAATGAAACAGCTTATTTCCCTTCTTAGCTGAAGAGGCTAAAAGCATTCTTAATGACTCCGATCTTGAAGTAGGGGCATAAATTTGAGAATAGTGAACTCCTTTGCGCTGCGAAAAACCTTTTGCAACTAGTCGAGCTTTATATTGCAACTCCTCAGTAGTTGTGGGCTTTAAACGATATACCCATCGACAACCTACAGCTTGTTGCCCTTCTGGAAGCTCTGTACTTGTAAACACACCGAGAGACTTCATTGAAGCCATCTCTTTTTCCATTGCTTCCTGCCACTTTGCGGCTTCTGAGCTTGGAAGCTGTTGTACCTCTACATAGCTATCTGGCTCACACTGTGCCATATTTACGTATACACTTGTCACCTTAAACCGCTCTGGCGGCTTGCCCTTTGTGGCACGTTTTGACCTGCGCAATTGCTCCTCTTGTGCCCCCTCTGACCGTTGGCTGTCAGAATCTGTCTCAGACTTTATGTCTGGACGTGCCTCTAGGGATAAAGACCTCCGTTTAGATACCTCCCTTGGGCTTGGTGTTGCAGGCGACCTGCTTCGCTTTTGCTGTCTGCTAGGCCTAACGACTGGCGATGTTGGAACACTCCTAGATTCTGGCTTTTCTACCTTAGGAGAAGAACCTTGTGCCTGGTCAGAATCTGCATCTGGACCATGTGCACCATCCCCTTCTGGCTCAACACCCTCTGGACTTTCATTCTCAGCATAAATGCCTAAATCATCTCTCAAAATGTCAGGGTTAGCATGTAAGTGAGTCCATCCGGATTGCTCACAAAATTCAGCGCTCCTACTGAGGACCACTCTTGTAGTATCCCCATCTGGGTTCACAAACCTCCAAGATTTGGCATGTGGTTCGTACCCACAAAAGATGAGTTTCCTAGCCCTTGGACTTCCCTTTTTCCTTAACGCTTTTGGGATAAGTACATAGGCTTGAGATCCAAACACCCGAAAGTAATTAACTTTGGGCTTTTTCCCATATAAAGCAAAATATGGCGTAGTATCAATTACCGAATTATATACTCGGTTCAGAACATGAGTAGCCGTCTGCCAGGCTTCCGCCCAGTAACTTTGAGGAAGTTTAGCATCAAACAACATAGAGTTTGCCAACTCTTGCAGAACCCTGTTTTTACGTTCGGCCACGCCTCCTTCTTGGGGGGAATAAGGTGTAGACAGACGATGCTTAATTCCCTTTTTCTTAAAGAAATTCTGCAACACAGACCCGGTAAATTCTGACCCTCTGTCTGTCTGAAAAGCAAGAACTCTAGTACCGAATTCAAGTTCTACTGCATGAACCCAATTTTTAACTGTTTCTGCAGTATCTGCTTTTGTTTTGAGAGGAAAAAACCATGTAACCTTTGTTTTGTCATCTGAAAGACACAGTGCATACCTCGAACCTCCCATGCTAGCAACAGGCATTGGGCCACATAGGTCCATATGCACAAGTTGGAATACCTTGTCAGATTTCCTATTTGAACTGGGATAGCTGCATCTATGAACCTTCGCCCTTTTGCATGCAGTACAATCCAAATACTTAGTACATTTGTTCAATTTGCACCCTTCTGATAATTCAGGTTGTCTTTTAACATACTGAAAATTAATATGTCCCAAACGGCGATGCCATAAATGAACACAAGAATTATGGGTAGGCAAGTTCACACAACCAGCATGAACCTGTTCAACTTCATCTGGACTTGTCTCAAAATAATATAACCCATTTCTGCATTCCACCTGCAAAAGAGATACATTATTCTTTGAAATAGTGCAAACCCCATTTTCAAACACAGTTTTAAACCCATTTCTATCAAGTTCTGACACAGACAAAATACACCCCTTCATTCCCTTTAGCACGTAGGCATCAATTTCTGTTTGCAAACACTTCAAAAACACTGTGCCTACGGTCTCTAAGGAACGTTTAGTTGAATCTGCCATTGTCACAACTTTAAGGGTTTGCAAATGTCTGCAATTCTGCAAACGGACACTAGATGGCGCCACCAGGTGGTGAGATGCACCACTGTCGATCAACCAGCGTAGATTGCTGCCTTGGCCACGCCCTTGCATCAACGCCATTGCTGAAGCCATGTGCTGTGTGCTGTGGGAGTAGCCATGACCTCCTCCTCTTCTTCGACGTCCCCTGGAACTCCTTGTCTGGTAACTAGGGGCAACGGCCTTGGTGCTGTCTTGACCAGGTTCACGTGTACAATTCCTGATTAAATGGGAAGAGGAACCACAGCGAAAACAGTGTCTAGCTGCAAAAGCATTTACTGTGTTCTCAAACTCAGCATCCCCACTCTTAGGCACAGCATAACTCCCCTTTGAAGACAAACCTCTTTCTCTTTGCCTTTTATCCTGTTCATCAGCAAGTCGAGAAGGAATGTATTCAAGGGTTAATTCAGATGAAGGCATAGCTTCCAAAGTTAAAGCTAGAGTCTCATAGCTTTTATCAAGAGAAGACAACAAAATGTATGACTGCTGCTCCATAGAGAAAGGAATGCCCAGCTGTCTTAGTTGATTAAAGGCTGACACCATTTTGGCAATATGTTCTTTCACACACGCTCCCGGTTGGAGACGTAAATCAAACAAACATCTTGTAGCATGGATCTTGGCCCCCGCAGTGTTTCTGGAATTTAACCGCTGTAGAACCGTCCAGACCTCATGCGTGTTCTTTAACTCAGAAACATAAGGCATTTGCTCTGGTCCCACTGCCAAAACTAGTAGACCTCGGGCTTTCCTGTCGCGTTTCTGAGAAGCTGCCGCTGCTGCTTTGTCTTCTGCAGACGCGTCTGCAGCTGCCTGTAAAGGCGGTGCTTCAGTACAACTCCACAACTCTTTTGCTTGCAACCAAACCCTTACTCTAGCCTTCCAATCTTGCCAATTTTTCCCATTGAGTCGCGTAAAGGGGACAGTAAAACTTTCCTGGGACTCTGCCATCCTCCCTGGGGCTTAGGAACGATACTCACAGACCTGTAGACCGTCTCCCAGCTGCTGAGGTGGCTCCACGAGGAATAAGACGTCTTCCAGCGAGTACAAACTGCGCAGTGCCTCTTTAAAACTTTTCCTAGGCACGTTGCAGGACTCAAGCTGCTTTGAAGGCTTTCGTTGTCGGCAACCGCTTCTGTCTTCACTCCAGTCCTTGCATAAATCACTCTTAACTGCACTCCTTATCTCCTTCTTGACGTACAAACACCATAACCTGTCCCATTAAACTTTAATTAGTTTAATGCTTATCAAATGTCCAGTGCGCTTCCGATGCCACAATGTCCCATTACAGCAGAGCATTTCGCACAGCGGCTCAAGAAGGGCTGGAGAGTCAGCATCTTTTCAATAAAGGAATCTTGGAGCAAGCGGTTTGGAACTCAAATAAAAGGTTTATTTACACAAAACAAAAACCCTGGTGAAGAATCACACATTTCAGCAAACACGCCCCAAAAGAAAAAGGGGGAAGGGAAGGGGCAGGCACACGAGTGAGTTGACTATTTATACAAACTCACATTCCTGGAAGCCTAACGACCTCCAGCTGCTCAGTGATTAGAGCGTCTTGATTAGAGCTTCTTAACCCTTTAATACCAACAAGTTGTAACACACAGAGTTAAGCACTGTTACAATGGCTCTTGTCTCTAAGTGACGGTATATACTGTCTCCACCTTAACCACCTAGAACTACAGTTCCCATTATCTTGCTGACTGGGGCTGATGGAAGTTGGAGTCCAACAACATCTGAAGGGCCATATATTGCCTATCCCTGACCTTGTCTATAAATCCCTGACCTATAGAATATTGTCACTAAGCAGTTATCCACACCTAGCACCAAAAACTCAGGTGAGCTAAAGGAAGTTCTTCTTCTCAGTGTCTGTTTTGATTTAAGATTATTCTGGACTTCCAAGAAATCAGGACAACCTGGAAAAATATTGCAGAGCCAATCTAAGGATGTCCGATATACAGTACCTTGCTCATCTACATAACTCCCTGCTAGACCCTAATATTACTCCACCCTTTGCAGTGATGGGTGTACTGGAGGGGGGAATCTCCTTTTCCTTCCCTCTCTGTCACTCCATTGTGCTTGATAACAGCTTTGGGGAGTAGGGAATAGTGACGAGAGATGTGTCTGGGGATTTTGAAAACATGAGTCAGGAGAATTTTGGAGCTTGTGAAGTACAAGTTTGGAAGTGAACTTCTGACAAGACACACTGTTTATTTCCCAGCTTGGCTTAGGAAAACTTCACTGGCATCTCTGCTTCCCTTACATGTGGCATCCTTCATTAGAATAATGGAAGGTAGGATTGAGCTTGTTCCTTGCTAAGTGACTAGACAGAATACTGTCCGAACATACTGCTTTGTATTTTTGGATCTACACGGGCAACAGTTGACTGTAGAAAAAAGGCTGGGAGGCCTGGCCAAATAGTGGCCCACATGCTTACTAAATGGCATACACAGAATTTGGGCAAATCCTAAATTGGTCGTGTGGCAAGTCCATTGATCCGAATGCATCGTAAATGCATTTACAAGACTGGGTTGTCCATAGATAACTAGCACGGGTGACTCAAACAAGTATTCCTCAAACAAGTGGGAAAAACACACCGTTTTGTGAGTCATGGTGTCTTTAAGTGCATATTATGCAAGATAGATTATATACTCAGCTTTAAATTGAGAAACGACAAGGATTAACATTTTATTGCATCAGATAAAATATTGCATTCAATTAAGAACCTAAGAAGAGCCTGCTGGGTCATGCTAATGGCTCACCTTGTGCACCATCCTGTTGTCACAGTAGGCAACCAGATGCCCGTGGGAAACACAAGCCGTACCTGATCACAGAGGTGCAGCACCGTATTTTTCGCTCTATAAGACGCACCAGACCACAAGACGCACCTAGTTTTTGGAGGAGGAAAACAAGAAAAAAAATATTCTGAATCTCAGAAGCCAGAACAACAAGAGGGATCACTGTGCAGTGAAAGCAGCAATCCCTTTTGCTGTTCTGGCTTCTGGGATAGCTGCGCAGCCTGCATTCGCTCCATAAGATGCACACGCATTTCCCCTTATTTTTTAGGAGGGAAAAAGTGAGTCTTATAGAGCAAAAAATATGGTACTTTCTCTGTTTGTGAACCCCGGCAACAGATTTTCAGAAGCATTTGCTGCCTCTGTCCACTAAGGCAGAGCATAGCCATAATGGCTAGTTGTCATTGATCACCTATCCCAGGGGTCTGCAACCTTTAAGACAAAAAGAGCCACTTGGACCCGTTTTCGAGGAAAAAAAAACCTGGGAGCCGCAAAACCATTGCGACATTTAAAACAAATATATCTCCGGAGCCGCGATCTGACAGCGGGTGGGAAGGTGACGTCGGGACGGTGCGTGACTAACGCACGCACCGCCCCCATGCGATGTCACAGCCAGTACAGCGCCCGCCACAGTGGGGAGTGTCGGGGCGCACAATGCGCCTCCTCCCCTCGCTAGTATCCGCCCCGGAGCCGCGGCAAAGGTGTAAAAGAGCCACATGCGGCTCCGGAACCGCGGGTTGCAGACCCCTGACCTATCCTCAGTGAATTTGGGTAAGCCTCTTTAAAGCTATTCAAGTTAGTGGCCATTGCTACCTCCTGCAGGAGCAAGTTCCATAGTTTATTTATATTCTATAGATTAAGCCAGGCTTCCTCAACCTCGACCCTCCAGATGTTTTTGGCCTACAACTCCCATGATCCCTAGCTAGCAGGACCAGTGGTCAGGGATGATGGGAATGGTAGTCTCAAAACATCTGGAGGGCTGAGGTTGAGGAAGCCTGGATTAAGCATACTATTATTCACAATGCGATTCTAAACATTTTATAAAGAAGCCCCATTTTGTTCCATGGGATTTACTCCCATATATATAGGGTTGCAGTTGTACAGTGCAATCCTATATATGTTCACTCTGAATTAAGTCCAAAAGGCTTGCTCCCAGTCAAGCAATGTGCTTGATGCATCTTCCCATCTCTTCTGTTTCTCTGTGAAAGTTACTAAGATGAATGGCTTGCAAAGCAAAACAAAAGCTTGCCTGCTGGTTCATCTCTCTCCTTCCTGAAACATCAAATGCCATTCCCATTTAAGCATTGCATTTGGCCCAAACGATCCCATGTTATCTCCCTTCGAACTTGGCAGGGGATGATTTACATGAGCAGCATGTACGTAACATCTGGTTGGGAAGGGTAGCTGAATAACTTTGTGCAGTAGAGGCATGAAATGAAAATGGCAAGCTAGTGTACATAATTTGGGGCTCAAGGGCCCAGTTTTTTTCCTGAGCAAATCTGGCTTGGCAGATCTGACAAAAAAAATAGTGCCAGCTTGAGACATGTTAATGTGGGCAAATATAATCAGCTCCCAATTTTAAGTTAGACTAATTCAAACAATGGGCAGATGCTGTTGGAAGACAGCAGAGTCATTTCCCATTTAATCAAACTATAGACTCGAACAGTACTTTACTAGCAATGACAGCCTTGCTCAGTGGTACACCTAAGCTTTAAAGGCAATTCAGGAGCTCCACTTATGGCACAGGCAGTAGATGCCAGGAGGTAAGAGAGGCACACTACTGAGCCATCTCAGCTTTCGAAAGGTAATTCTGAAAGGCCGTTCTTGTAGAGCAAGGAGAGCAGCTAACTCTTCACAATGAAAGAAACTTCACATATGAGAGATTAGGCTTAAAAATAAGAGCAAACAATCTCAGAAGGATATCTTAGAATGCCATCAAGGGATGGCAGCTGTGTTCCATTTTTAGGATATCAAGTTAACAAACGTTATGCTTTCAACAGTAGTAAAATAATAATGCAGAAAGCACTATTTCCCTCCTCTAGATCCAGCATCTTACAATACACATGGCTTCCTCCTCCTCCATGCAGGCAGGTTGTCATTTATCTTCTGATGTCTTCCTTTCCATAGCATAGATTCATTCATGGGTATAGTCAGCACTATGTGCTGATTTATACAGCCACCTGCTGTTGAGTCTCTTTTAAATGATGGGAATAGGGATTCACCTTTCCCCACAATACATAGTAAGGCAGCATTGGGAACATCTGGCCTAGGGGCCTCATAAGGTCAGCTAGGCCTCCCAATTTGGCCTTTGATATCATGCTTCTGTACCAGGCTGAGGGGAAGCGACTTTTTCCTGTCTCTAACCTTTCTTCCCAAACCTCTTAGGAGGGTTGTTGATAGGCTGCCTACGTCATACCTGACAGGGGTTTTAAACAAATGATATCAAAAGTAAAGCCTTTCCCCTACTCATTCTGGTCAGCCATTCCCTCTTCCCTTACTAGGCAGTGTCAGTCCTCACCACAATATCTTTCTATATAACTTTTTTACAATGGGTGTACTTTGGTCAGACAGAGCAAAGCTCCAAACATTTCATCTAGCCCTCTTCAGTTTTCAGAGTGCCTCTGGTCTCACAAAGAGCTCAGAGACATTTGAGGGAGACCCATGCCCACTCTTTAAAATGCTTTCCTTTTTTGTCTCTCCCCCCCCAAGCACTGTTGTCCATTGTGGTACCATCTTTTTGGGGGGAAAGGAAGGGACTGTGGGGTCTTAAGTCTGTGCCCAGTGGTCCGGACTTACCACTGTGCCCTCCAGGCAAAGAGAATCAATGTCTGGTTGCATGTGTAAATTGTGGCCTGGTGCCATTGCTTGGACTTTGTTCTGCCCAAACATCTGCTTCGTAAGAGAGGCAGTTTGGGATACTGGTTAGAACAGGAGCAGAGAAGGTATTCCAGATATGGTTGAACTCCAGCTCTGGTTGTCTTCAGCCGTGGGATAGTCAGTGTCTGTCCTATCCTCTATCACAGGATTGCTAGGAAGAAGGGAGGAAGCTTTCCCTGCACTCCCAGGAGGAATAGGGCCACTGTAAAAAGAGAAAAATAAATAAAAATTTAACACACACATGGACTTCATTACAAATCAACAAAATAAAACCAGACAGACTTCCTGTGGTGTTTCCTCCCTAGAAGTTAATACCGTCACTCAAGTGCATTTTAGAAAGAATCTCTTGAGTTGCTTCCTCTGTTATTTTGAAAAGCTGCAGCCTTGTACTGTAAGTCACTGCTGTGACTGAAGAAGAATGATATAATAAAACAAGGACAGCATTTGTTCTGTGGGGTGGGGAAATGTGCAAGGCAAAAACCCCCCACAACACCACCACCTTTTGGGTAGCTGGAACACGTAAGCTATACAGTTTGTGCTGAGGTGGGTGCATGTATTAGAATGGAAGCATTATGTGTTTGCATATCTTTGGAGAATGGAGTGAGCTTTGTGTTTTTAGCTACATTGGTGCCTCTGAAAGAGTGACAGCAGAACATGGAATGCAACACAGAACTCCTGATGCCACTGTAAAGTGGCACCTCACCAGAGGGCAGCCTGTAGTTTAGTGGCAAAGCATCTACTTTTAATGCAGAAGATTAATTTCCCCCCAAATTCCAGGTAGGATGCTTGAAACCATGAAGAAGAGTTGCTAGTCAGTGTCCAACGGGGTGGGCCGCTTGTGGCCTTCCAGAAGTTGTTGGATGGACTACAACTTCCATCCAAGCGACTTTTCTCCGTAAGATCCTTGGTGCCCCTAAATGCATAAGTTATTTAATCTTATGTGCTGAAACTTGCCAACATCTGATGGAAACCAAAGCATGGCTCTCTACAATCAAGGCCTGGCTGAAAGCCCACTCTAGAACATCTAACTCCTTCTTAATCTCTATGCTTGAAGACCACATCTCATCCAGACGGTATAGAGCAATTCAAGACAAAATCCATAGTTTGGGCATTGCTCTCGAGAGCCTTGAAGCATGTGACGAAAATCACATATTCCAATTAATCAAGCGACCACAAATGACAGCGCTTGTTACCTCATACTCCGAGATCTTGTTGTCCGGAGTCCTTAGGTATTACAACACCCTGTGGAACCTGTGTCAAATACCTAAAGGATTTACTACTCCCTTCCCATCGAAGAACCTTTATGCTCGCAAGATTAAATGCTTTCCCTTCTGCAGTGACTAAAGGCAGATTCTCACACACTCCATATCCAGCCCGTTTGTGTGGCTGCAACCAAGACGTACCCGATTCAATGGACCGCATTCTGTTAGACTGCCCTTTACATAGCAAACCTCGCCAACTGATGCTGAGTAAAATGTTGGATCTCCAGCCCACAACTCCGAGAAGAAATCAAATGAGGTTTCTCTTGGCAGATCGGGACAAAGATACCACTGCTCTAGTGGTATTTTACCCGAAAGGGTTCCCAATAAACCATCCCTTTGGGAAATAGACTGGGCGTAGCAGAACATCTAAGTGCACACGACCACAGTGTGACCCTATAACCCTAGACAGGTTCACCCTTGTCCTTTTAATCATCCCAGTGATTTGAAGCATTTTATATTGTGATGCCAATAAAGGTATTTGATTTGATTTGACTCCAATTTCCATCAGCCCGGCCTATCTTGGCCCAGTGAGCAGGGTTGCTGGAAGTTATAATCATTAACACCTGGAGGTTCATAGGTTACCCCACTCCTGGTGCAGATGATACTGGTTGACATGGGTCTGACTATGTATAAGGTAGATTCCTGTGTTCCATGGAAGTAGCCTTCACTGGGTCTGCTGAGCCCAGACTGGTGAAAAGAGACTCTGGATGTGTGGAGAGCAGCTTCGTTTACAGCATGGGTGCACATTTACACTGGACTGTTACATTCGAAGGATTTGAGAAGCAGGTGAATTTTGTCCCCTATCACATGCCTCTGCTTGTCTGACGCATTTTCTGAATCATGTGACCTCCCTCACCCAAAAAAGAGAAGGGCAAGCCAAGCCCTTATATGTATGCACCTTTTGTCATCTGTGACTTTCACAGGGAATCTTGCAGTGTCCTTTACAGTTGCTATAAAAACGTGTGTGTGTGCTGGAAACCCGAAGCTGTGTTTGTCACATGCTTTCAAGTAGGAAAGAAAATGTTCCTCTGCTTTCGCATAGTATCACATGACACACATCCTTTATCTGGATGTAACTGGCTGAGAGTGGTTCAGCCAGGTATTCAACTAACATACTTTTCTTCCTTGTTTTGTTTTTTTTAATTATTATTTAAATGGGGCCATTAGCTTACTTATTACAAGCAGTTACCCAAGTGTTTTGGATTTGATAACAGGAACTAACAGAGAGGCATGTGATAGTTTCCAAGGAAGAAAAAAAGAAACAAAGAAAGAAGAATCCAGCTATACTGCAGGTATCTTGCAATAATAAGTTTGAGCTGCTCCTGCAGTTTTGCCATTCAAATCCAATTGTGCCTTGGCCTTGGAGGCATTTTTCCTCTTAATATTGCCCTATGACATTAATTTCAAAGTGAAATGCCATTCCCACGTCATACTTGGAAGAATTCCCTCCCTTAAGCTGTTTCGGTTTGTTAACACAGAATTTTGGTGGTCTCGGTTCTTTTTACTGAGTTGCATCAAATATATGTGCCGAGGCACAAGAGAAACTGTACTTTCTCAAGTTTTGAATCTTTTCTCTCTTGCCTTCTTGGTCTCATTCCCATGTGTCTAGTGTGCGTTGGTGAGCTTTTGAATCAAAAGCAACCCCTTTGTAATCTTCCCATGCAAAAGTGAATTTTCCAACTTTTTTTTTAAAGGCACACAACATTAATAATGTTTCAAAAGCTATACTTCTGCTTTCTGCTCAATTTCACAGATCATCTAGTTTCAATACAAAACTAAATTTTACAATTAGGATGCTTTTTAAAAAGTATACTGAAACTAGCCACATTTATTCTAAACTGGGGGGGGGGCACTTGTGGGGCCCTGATCTGGAATGTGCTCTCTCTGATCCAGATCAGGGGCCTATGCCAGTTTCCTGACCAAGTAGGAGAAGGGTGAAATTTTGGGTAGGAGACAAGGGGTGGTTCCCAATCTAGATCGGAGCTGTGTGACTTCTTTTTTCCCCACATAAAAAGCATGCCTAAATAGTCTATTTTAAATAAACAATTCTGTTTCTCATAGGGTAGTTTGGCCCTCATGCCAGCCGTTCCAGGGCACGGATTTCCTGGCAATCACCTTCTCTTTCTCTTACGTTGTTGATGACACATATAGAAGGATACTCAACCCCAAGCACACCGTCTTGCCCCAGTGATTGATGGGGTCTGGGCCACGCAATGTGTGGATGCCATGTGTGCAGGCCACGGGGCATGCTGACATCATGTGCACATGCTGCGTGATGTGCTGATGTGTCGTGACAAGTTTGGGAGACATCTTGCAACCTTCTGAAAAGTGTGTTGTTGTGTCCGACTCTTCGTGACCCCCATGGACCAGAGCACGCCAGGCACTCCTGTCTTCCACTGCCGCCCGCAGTTTGGTCAAACTCATGCTGGTAGCTTTGAGAACACTATCCAACCATCTCGTCCTCTGTCGTCCCCTTCTCCTAGTGCCCTCCATCTTTCCCAACATCAGGGTCTTTTCCAGGGAGTCTTCTCTTCTCATGTGGTGGCCTAAGTATTGCAGCCTCAGCTTCAGGATCTGTCCTTCCAGTGAGCACTCAGGGCTGATTTTGCCCTTTATGACGTTCCCTCCAAGTAGATAAATTGAACCTATCTCTATTGCTGTTGCTTCTTTCTCTTCTTCTTCGGTACTGATAAGAGTGTTGAAGGCACACATTTTCTTTAAAGGAGGGTTATGCAGGAATAAACTAATAAGAAAACATATTTTTTATGGAAAAGCCTGTGAAATTGCATCTCATGCATGAAAGAAACAGTGAGGTTTAAAAACAGTACAGTCCCTTAAGAACTGGGAAGAATAACATCCCATCTAGAACACACATGTTGTTGCTGTTTATAATTTTTTGTTGGAATTTCTGTGAAATAAAGGGCATCTGTTTGGCACCGATTCAGCCCCAGCCCTTTGCAAAATCAGCTGAAGTTATCTGCTCCACTTTCACACTGATTAGTAGAGGAAAGGGAAAGATGGAAAGCGGGGAAATGAGTGTAATGCAGTCCTCATGTAATTTGAATAGTGTGTGTGTGTGTTTGTGTGTGTGTACATACACACACATTGTAGACCATTTTCTTATGATTAATTTTTATCTTGTAGCTGTTTATCAGCTTCAGGTTTAAATATGAAAGAAGCTAGTTTACCCGCTGCTGCAATTCCATCACAGCCCAGTTGCCTGATGGAGCAACACACTGTTGTTTATTTTTTGACAGAATTATAGAAGCATAGAATTGTAGAGTTGGAAGGGACCATGATGATCATTCTCGTCCAACCCCCTGCAATGCAGGAATATTTCACCCAATGTGGTGGCCGTGACCTTGCGATTAAGAGTTTCATACTCTGCCTACTGAGTTTATTTTGTCTACATTTTGGGATACATAAGAAGTCTGTCATCAGGCATGCAGACATAGCAGTGAAACAGATAATATTCTAGATTATACACACAAACAACTAAAACAACTGCTTATGTACAGCAGGCTCTTGTGCATTTAATTTCGCTAGGCAAGGGAAGCATCATGCATGGTGGTGGGACCAGTGTTGTGCCGTAACACTTGCACAAAGGGGCGGGTTCTTTCTTTGGGCAAGTAGCGGGATTTTGGTGCTAGTCATTAGCCCCCTTGGATACTGGTTTACGATATCAGGCCTTAACCTCATTTTTTAAAATGCTGTCAGCTTTAACAACAGCATCAGGTTTAACAAGCCTTCACACACAGAGATTATTGATGGATGTTCAAGGTTTTAGAGTTGCAGTAAACAATAAAATGGTTTAAAGCCAAAAGATTTTGAAAAGCACCTGGAAAGTAACAAGCAGTGATGAGCTTTTGAGCCTTTTGGGGATTGAGGGCCAGTTCTGCTTCACAGCTGACTACGTGAGAGGGTCAGAATAGTAGACTGCAACAGAACAGAACAACAGCATGAGATCCATCAATTGCAGATGTAATGTTCCTTCTTGTCTTATAACCTCCAACACCCTGTCCCATCTCCATGCCTTGTTGGCAACTGCAGCTTCAGGACAAGGGGATTCCATTTTGACATCATGCCCACTCTACTGGAAGTATTATTTATTATTATTTATTCAGCTTATACACCACCCTGTGCCCGGAGGTCTCAGGGCAGTTCACAACAAGACCATAACATATAAAATCAAACCAAAACCAGTAACCCAATAACCCCTCCCCCCAAAAAAAAACCACATTCTAAAAGGGTACTGGATGTCAATAAGGTCAACCAAAGGCCTGGTTAAAAAGGGAACGTTTTTGCTTGACGCCTAAAGGTGTATAATGAAGGCACCAGGTGAACTTCCTGGGGAGAACATTCCATAGATGGGGAGCCACTGCAGAGAAGGCCAATTCTCATGTTGCCACCCTCCGGACCTCTCAAGGAGGAGGCACATGAAGGAGGGCCTCAGAAGATGATCTCAGGGAATTGGTAGGTTCATATAGGAAGATGGGGTGTGATGGAAGAACTCTATATACACAAATACTGCATACACAACATGTGCAACACAGGCTGTTGTAAAGCCCTTCCACCATGACATGGCTCTAGGCATGTTAGCTCTGAAGCAGGAGCAAAATCTTTCACCAGAGTTCTGAAGTTGAGGCAATTGTATGATTTCTGTAGGTCCTTGTAGACTGCTATCCAATTCCAGCATTTCAAACAGCTTGAATTAGACAGAATTAATGTCATCTAAATGCATCATCTGATAATCTTAAATTTAATATTTCCCTATGACAGATTCAAATGTGACATCCATCTATTATATCACATTGTATCCTTGTGAATCTGGTTCATCATATATATTAAATAATACAATTGGTTACTATGCAATAAGGATGGATTTGATTTTAATATTTCCCTGGATTTAAAAGAACTGGATGTGTTCAACTCAGGACTTGCTATTCTTTGACATAAACACAAAATCTTCTCTCTCTCTTAACTCTTCTATTTGATGTTTATTTGATGTTTTCTTTCTCCTTCTTTATAAAGGGAAAACCCTATTATTCCTTGAGCATCTGATATCATTCTTCCTTTTCAACACTGAGACTTGAGGACTGTCTGCCATAAAGATTGCTCATTTCCTTAAAAGTTCACCCAAATCACATAGCTTCTTTTGTTAATGTACAGTATATAGTTTTGCAGCAGAGGTTTTGAAATGTTCATTCATCTTCTTGGTTACATTAAAAAAGCAATCTTTCTGTGAGTTAAAACAGAGCAGAGCAGGGCAGAACAACTGCATATCCAGACCACAGATTTTTTGGTTAAAGCATTATTCCCCCCCTCGCCCCCTGGTAAGCAACAATTACTATTTCTTATCATAGCATAGCTTAGCCAATCTTGTTTAAATACAACCCTGAACCTTGCCTGACTTAACACACTGAACTCAAGTGGCTGCAGGGTCGTTGAGGCCGAGCGACGCTTAGTCACAAGGATATGAAGGTGACCTTGCTCAGCTGTGGCGTCAGATATTTTATCTGTATCGTCCAATGAGTTCCCTAGCTGTATCCCTGAGTTGGTAGCACAGATATTAAATATAAAGAACCTCTTATAAATAAGGAAAGCATGTCGAGAACACTGGATTCTGTGGATAGGAGATGCAATTAAAGGCCCTGAGAAATATTTATGCAGGAAGCATTCTGATATGTCACTTTTGCCGGTATAGCTGATGCCTTCCCCCCCTCCCCTTCTTAAAAAATAGCGGCAATTAATTCTGTCATTCAAAACAGACTCTATTCTCATTTCCTTTCCTACATTTAATACAGATGCATCTTTCCATTATGAAGTACTTTTTAAAAAAAAAATGCTTCAATTAGCAGGCTAAAACTTCAGGCACTTAGGAAATAACAAGTCCAGAGCGTTCCAAACTTTTCATGTCGGTGACACACTTTTAGACATGCATCATAATTCAGTTTTACTAGCAAAGTGGAGGTTAAACTAACCCCTTTCCATCTTTGGTAGGAGCGCAGGGAACATTCACACGACACACCCACACACTGCAGCCGACACACTAATGTGTCGCGACACACAGTTTGGAAATTTCTGCCTTACACCATCCTCCTTTGGGCTCCACAATGGCCTTGGGATGCTATTGATGTCCCAAATTAAGCTCAGTTTCCCTGGTAAAAGGTCTGGCTCAAGGATAGTCACCAGGAGAAGCTTTAGTAAATCAGAAGACTGGGCATTCACTTAGGATGCAGCATGAGTCAGAGGCAAGGATCCCGTCCTCAGGTATATTTGGGGCACTTCGGAAGGAGCCACACAGCTGAGAACACTGAACCTTCAATTAGTTTGGAAATAGATCAGCTACTGTTTTGTAGCCTTTCAACGTTGGTAGCTTGTTGGCAGTGGCGTGTGGTCAATGGACTAGGGGGACTAGACTAGTCACTTAAATGTTCCCCTGGAGCCCCCTTCCCAAAGCTTGGGAAGCTTCTGTCTGGCTAAGAAAGGGAGGCACAATGCTCACATGCACAACATTGCAACGTCACATCTGTATAGCCCCAAATCACCCTTGCAAACTGCAGCCCTGACTGTTCCCCTACAAAAGAATTCACTGCACACTACTGCTTTGTTGAGCCATTTGGGATTGACCAGCTGCAGAACTTCCTATTTTCCTTTGAGGCCAGAGTGCCACTCTTTTGCTCCTTCTCCTTATTGAATTAGCATTGCTTTGAAATACTATAAAAGACATTGCTTCTGTTTTCATACTGTGGTGGCATGTGGGGGTAACCCCTTCCTAGCTAAATTCTTGTCCAATGGGCCTTTCTATATTCCAGTACATTTTGGGGGAAATTGAATTCATGAACCATGAGTGCGGGTCTGTCGAAAGCGAAGTAAATGGAAGAGTTAAAGACATGTTGTAAAATGCGCCGTTGACATAAAAGTGACTTAAAAGCACTTTGCTTTGGCTGGATTCAAATGCCAGCTTCATCAAGCAACCCACTGGCTTTTGATAAGCCACTCATATTTATGTCGTTATCATTAGAATGGGAATTATAGAGGTGTCCTTCGCTATATAGCTGCTCAGAATTCAGATAAATACATCCCCATTCTGAGTATTAGAATTTTAAAGGGCTAGAATTATCCTTACGTATCTGTAAGTGGTTGTCATGCTCAGAAATGTTTTAGTTCATTTTAGCTTAGCAAATGAGCAAATGGCTGCATGCTGCTCCGTTTTCACCTCAAGCCAATGTTTCTCTTGGCCTGGGGAGACTTAATAAATTTGTTCACATTAAAGCACGTCTATGAAGTACATAAAAAGAGCCCTGCTGAGTCAGACCAAAGGTCCATCTAGTCCAATATCCTGTTTCTCACAGCGACCAGCCAGATGCTTCCGGGAAGCCTGCAAGCACCCTTCCCTGCTGTTTTTGCCCCTCAGCAACTGGTAGCCAGCTCAATCTCTCTCTCTAAACACGGAAATTCCATTTAGGTATTGAGGCAAGGAAAAGTTGATAGATCTGTGTTAAGCTGCATGAAAAAGAAGAAGAAAAACCTTTAAAATATGTAGGTCTTACAACTTTACTGCAGAGAGGGCAATTAAAAGAAACCCCAGAGATGCTAACTATGGAACTCAGGATGGGAAGAAATGGTTGGAAGTGCAACAGCAGAGATCATTCAGTTTGTAACCAAAAGGTTAAGTCTGTTATCAGTAATTCAGCTGGACAAGAGGGGTGTTGGAGGTGTTGCTTAGCAACGAGGCAGTGAGGCCTAATATTTGATGAGGGAGCATGTGCCCTGATTAGCTGGGTCATCCAGAGGGTGTTTTCCTTTGTATGTTTAGTTGAATGTCTTCCTGCTGTGTATGTACAAGGCCAGAGTTAAGAAAGACAAACCCCTCTGTGCCTTTCTCCTCAAGCTATACACTGTGCTTTGTTCAGTTTCCTTAGTCAAGTGCTCCCAGAATTTCTCTTCCCTCTGGACTCTCTGGTCTCCTTTATTGAAGCAGCTTTGCTAACACCAGTAGCAGAATTTTAGATCATCCTGCCTGAAGTGGGTGCAGTATATAAACAGATCTTCCTTCCTAATGCCGGGAATCCTGTATATCCATTCTCTTCCTTCAAAGAAGTGAATGTTTGGACAAAGGCATACAAGCAGAGATGTGCAATTTGGGATTGTTCGGAACTGTCGTGTTTGAGCAAGCTGTAAAGCCTTGCCTCATCTTCATCCATTGCCACACACCAAAGCCAATGTCAAAAAGGCTTTTCTTGCTTAAGCAAGTTTTATTTATTTTTTCCATAGTCAGGCTTAAGCAGATGTGGAGTAAGGGCAATCCATTTTAATATAGTGTTGCATCTCTTTTTATTTGGTATTTCATTGTGTTGCCTTGATTGTGTGGTGAGTTTAAACTGCCGTTATGAGCTGGAAGAGCCCTAGGGGTGGGTGGAATAGAAATTGAAGTAGAGTAAGTATATGAGTGGATATTCAGCCTTCATTTTTCCCTTTCTTCACATGTGCCCTGAAATTGGACCTGTCTTTCCTACCCATATACCCCTGAACATATCTGAACACATCTTTTTGCAACCCTGCAAGGATGTCCACGTGGCCCACACTCATACATTTTCACCATTGAGAGTGACTGGGATGATACTTGATAGTCTCTGCACTCCAACATGGGCACCAGACATGACACACACACATCTCCAGTGGCTGCACAGCCATGGAATCATGGGATTGTGGAGTTGGAAGGGACCTATCAGGTCATCCATTCTAGCCCCCTGCAATGCAGGAATCACAGCCAATCCAGCAATTGAGTGAAGAGAGCTTCACAGGGTAGCATATTTTTCCGTGTATAAGACGATACCTTTTCCTTAGAAATAATAGACAAAAATTGTGGTCTTATACATGGATAGCAGGGGGGGGGGGACAGGTGATTGATGGCAGCAGCCAGCAGGAGATTGGCAGTGGCGATTGGGCGTGTGATTGGTTGCTGTGGCAAGGCCTGCTGATGATTGGCTGCGATTGCAGCAATTAGACATTGATTTACAGCAGTGGCGAGGCGTGCATGCAATCGGCTATGGTTGCGTCGAGTGGGCAGGTGGGAGTTTGGCGGCGAGTGTGCAGATGTTTGGTGGCCGCGGCGATGTGTGCGATTTGCATTGATGGGCAGGTTGTAGAGCTATTGCGGTGGTTACCCCCCCCAAAAGCTTAATAACGCTGGGCAATCTCCCCCCAATTTTTTGTGGTCCCAAAAAATAGGGGTCGTCTTATACATGGGGGCGTGTTATACATGGAAAAATATGGTATGTATGTGGAAGCATGTGCATAGGAGTTCAGTGCTCCTACCAGCCAGGAACAGCCCCTACAAACATTCATTGTATTCATGGTAGGCCCCTTCACCCTGACACAGAATACCTAGCCAGCAAGAACATGGTCAGTGCACACATCAGGGGAAGGGGGAAAGTTAGGAGGACAAGATAGGTGGTGAAGGCTTGCCGCCCCTTCTGTGAAACACATGGAGGCATTCAAGTAAATTCCCTTTGTGCCCTTGACTCTGACACTTGGAGGTTCACTTGAGTGCCAAGAGTGAAATTCAAGAGCTCTTAGAAAGTATCCACAGATTAGTGGGGAATTTTGATGGGTCAGGGGTTTTATATTGCTTGCTATAATACAGTTCAGTGTGAATGAATGCTTCACACTTGCCAAAAGGCTTTTAGGGACTGGACAGCCTTTGGATGACTCTGGTGTTTTTCATCTTGGCCCTCGTCCACAAAGCAGGTCAAAGCAATGAGTTATATGACTAGTTGTTGTTGTAACCACTTCACGAGCTGCAGACGATTTCTTATTACATAATGAAGCACTATGAGGAGGTTTTATTAACCAGTTAAACCACATATTTCACTTTTACTGATCCTTCATCCAAGTTGCTCAGAATGGTACATAACCATATCACTTTACTTTACTTAATTACTCCTCCCTCCCAAGCAGCCCCCCCATGTCTTTTGGTATTGGGGTAGCCCTCTAGATCAGTGTTTTTCAACCACTGTTCCGCGGCACACTAGTGTGCCGCGAGATGTTGCCTGGAGGGAGGCGGGCAAGTCAGGCAGCGAGAGGCGGGGCGGCGGCGGCGAGGAGAGGCCGCCCAGCGCGGGGCTCTCGCCGCTACCTGCCTGGCTGCCTGCGAGCTCGGCGGGCAGCACCTCCGTCCGCAGCGCCCGCCTCGCGGCTCTCATTCCCTGCCCCTGCCAAAACTCACCCAGCCAAGCCGCGCTCTCCTTCCTGCCTCGCTTTGCTGCCTCCTCCCCCCCCCACCCCTAAAGCTTGGAGGAGGGGGAGGGGGAGGGGCAAGGGGGAGGGGGAAAAATTGAAACTTACACTTTCGTGCGTCCCTCCCGGCGTGACACTGCGCACTGACGTCACGGGGCTGTAATGGTGGTGTGCCTCGAGATTTTTTTCATCAAACAAGTGTGCCTTGTGGTGTGGGGGGGGGTTGCTGCTGCAAGGAAGAGGAGAGGAAATTCTGGTGTTCAAGTGGCAGTCTGTTTCATCCATGGGACTGCACCATGGGACACAACCCTATGTTATTTATCAAGGAGGAGCTGCTATACTGTGCTCTTGGAAGATGGGTCACTGTTGTTTACCAAGAGGCGGAGGGGAGAGGCAGCAGGGTACTGGGTGAATGCATTGCAAGGAGTGCTGGATTGGCTCTGCTGTTGTGTTCGCACCACACTGGCATCCTCACCACGCTGCCTTGCTCCTTCCTGATAAGCAATAGTAGCATACCTAATAAGAAGTGAGCATCATGGCTCATCCTTGTTGAGCCACTTCTGATGTTGTTACACCTTCTTCTGCTCTTATATGTACTAATGCAGCGGTACCTTGGGTTACATACGCTTCAAGTTACAGACTCTGCTAACCCAGAAATAGTGCTTCAGGTTAAGAACTTTGCTTCAGGATGAGAACAGAAATCGTGCTCCGGTGGCGCAGTGGCAGCAGCAGGCCCCATTAGATAAAGTGGTGATTCAGGTTAAGAACAGTTTCAGGTTAAGCATGGACCTCCGAAATGAATTAAGTACTTAACCTGAGGTAGCACTGTATTCAAAACCCTAAAGTACCCTGCCAGTGCATTTCCAATTTCAAGGGATGGTCTTGGGCCCAGCAAACAATTTAAAATCAATTGCTTTGGAAATCTGAATTCAACAACATCCAAATGCTTATCATTAAGAAAATGCTAATGTTTGTGTTGGGGAAATTAACACAGATGGACACGCAACGTTTGACTGGGGTCATGTGATCAAACATTTATGCAAGTCGTCAGATATTCTGGCCAATCTGAAAAATAATCAGTGAAACCATCTGTCCAGCCTGGCATCTTCCTCAGTGGCAGAGGCAGTTAGATATCGATACCACTGCGGGAGTCAGTGTCTATCTTTGCTTAACAGAGGAGTTATTTATAGCAAATGGTGATGATTGTCTCTAGTTATTAGTTCTCTGGTTAATTATAGGGAGCATAATTGCCACGTGCATTTTCAAAACAATGTCAGGCTTTTCAGGTGGCACTCTAGGTAATTTGTGCAACAATAGGAAAGTGTTATGGACAAAGCACAGACAAAATGAATTTTTGATGGAAAATCATGGCATTGCAGGCACCCATCACATTTCCCGCATGCAGCAAAATGCAGCTTGGGGAAGTGGTTTTGAGAAGAAAGATGACTCTCAAAAAATAAACATACAAACATTTCCAAGTTTATTTATTTATTTAAATTGCATTCCCTGGCAGTTGTTTTGCACTTTAAGAACACCTGAGGAAATCATTCATTCGTTGTCGTGCCCTGTGTAAATTCAGTGCAATCCTTTGGCTTATGTGTTCCCCCCATCCCCTTTCCTGGTGTAAAGGCATAGAGGAGATTGGAAGCTTTTCCATTGGTGTTCAACGAACTGCTGGGTTTTTTTTTGGTTAAGTCCAAACTCAGAGAAACCATAGTTAGTATTATCTATGGCTTATGAATAAGACAGGATCATAAACCATGGTTCGATCCTGGATTATTTAAAGACATTTTTGTGATCATCAGCAAGGAAATGAAATGAATGTGTTTATTCACGTAGCCCATCTTCCCCCCCTGGAATTGGATTGTAATGGAAGTACTTTCTGCATCCTCTTTCCTTTCCAGCCTCCTACTGACAGTTGCATAAAATGAATGGGTCAGCATAAACCTTTAGCTAATTGTGGGGGGAAATAAGTTTTTTTTGTTGATGATGTAGGCTTCCTATATCTAAGTTTATGGTTTAATTCCACAGAGCAATTAAACCAAGAAACTAAAGGCACATGCACACAAGTATATATACAACTAACTACAAATATCTTTCCATATGCTTCTCAGTGGGATTGTTACAGTGGCCACCATACAATGCACAGATACACGGTACACTGGTGCACTTTTCCAAAGAGAATAGTTTTTTGTTAGAAATGTCTTTTGTCGTTTTTGCCCTTACACATCCTATACAGTACTACTGTTGTTGGCGTCCATTTGTCCTGAAAGACAATGGAGTGCACCTCCAAGGGTGAAGTCAAACTGCTGTGTTTGTAGTGACCTTCCCAGGGTGCAAGCCTGGACAGTGAATATGGAGGTCCTGGGATTCCCAGGCAAGCAGACCCCTCCTTGGCCTCGCTGATGTGGTCCAAAGGAAAACAGAGAATATGTTTGGCACCACGTTGGCCGCAGGAGTTGCAGACTACAGTGTATACACAGTTCATGCTTATACAATTATGCATAGCATCGCCCTGAATTTTCAAGGCATTAGACTTTTGATTAAAAACTGCAGTTTTGAAGGGTACAACCATATGTGAAAGTAAAAACCACATATCTTCCATCTATTCATATCTATAGTCGAAAAAAACAACTGCAGAATTAACAGTTCAATCCTATACAGGTCTACTCAGAAAAAAGTCAATTGATTTCAAAGGAGCTTGCTCCCAAGTTAAGTAAGGGGGTAGAGGATTACGTATTAAAAGACCCTTTTGTTAGCCCTTGCCGTTATCCACTAATGCACATGTTATTGTGTGTGGTGCACATAAATACCTGGATTTTAAAAATCTGGACAAATTATTTATTGCTTTTGAATCATTATTGGGGGGGGGAATGGAGACAAAAACATCCATGATATTTGTGCCCCCCCCCCACTGTGCACACAGAAAAAGTGTGGGTCAGCATCCTTGTAGAAGTTCGTGTTAATCATCTCTGAAGATTCTAGGAATAACAATACCATCCTTTGCAGAGCTTCTGCCTTACATCATAACGAACACATTTTTACAGCAGTAGCAGTTTGTGAACCCATCTTTCAGTTCTCATCCCAGTGCAAGCACACTCCAGTGCAGACAGTCTGGGGATTATCACTGTAGAGAGTGGGATAATAATTCTTGCTGGCTCTGCCTGACCTCCAAAGATTGGTCAGGTCCTTTGCATAGAACCTACCCATATGGAAGACATACCAATGAATTTTTGTGCATGGATGCTGGGGAGTTTGTGCGGGGAGAGCCTTATGTGCACACATTTTATCCATCTTTAAGCTCCGTCCAGAAGACCCAATCAGTTTGTGCGCATCAGGAGCAGGGTCAGCAGACATGACCTGGCAATATTTTATGTGCACTGATTATTCCTATTGCAGTAATCTGCATAAGGCTATAATGGAGTACAATAATCAAGTGTAGCAAAATCAGATGATGTACATGCACATCTGAAATGAATTCAGCCTAAGAGAGTCAATGTAGGACACTGTTACAGTGCTAGATTTGGGTATGAAAGGACCTCAATCAAATATTTGCTCAGGCGTGAAATTCACTGGAAAGCCTTGTGTAAATCATCATTCAGCTTCACAGAGTTGTTGGGAAGCTACAGCATGCCATGGATCTCAGGGATAAGGTGGAAAGAACATGCAGGCATTTTTTTATATTCTGTATAGATTGACCTCTAGTGGAAATTTTAAAAGAAATCTATGATAGCTGTAGTCTGGTTAGATAAACAGGTATCTGAGTGTCACTAGAGAAAAACATGACTCATGCCTTTCCCTTACAGATCTGATTAAATTTCTCTCCTGAAACTGACACCAAAGTCATTGCACAGATTGATGTTCGCTGTGTCCCGCTTTCCAAAAGAATTTGCTTTTCAATTTATTATGCTTCTGCAACATATGACTCACCTGGTTTGTCCTGCAACTGCTTTCCTTGCTGCTCCTCTGCTAATTTGAAAGCTAACTGGTTAAGGCCAGAGTTTCACTTTTCACATTCATTTTTCTGACATCAGTGTCCAGAGCATGACCAAACTTACGGTACATTCACACATGACACAAACCATGTGACTTGGACCCTTCCGTCTCATCCTCCAGTGTGGCTGTGAGTAAGGTTGGGGCTGAAATTCGGTTCAGTGTGCATTTAAAGCAGGATCTATTAAATTAGCATGGCAATTAACATTGCAGGGGGTTGGACTAGGTGACCTGCTGGGTCCCTTACAATTCTCTGATTTTATTCTGCAAAACAATACATGAATTGAAACATACCATCCTTCCAAATTCGCACTTCTCTGAATTTTGCAATGCAGTTCTGGGATGAATGGTGCATAAAATGCATCTATTTGTGCAAATAACATGCAAGCATGCATTATATTAAGATAATTGGCTTTGCGAAAATGGGCAGGTTTAAGGGAAATTGCACACATATTATGCAAACTTGCATACAAACGCATGCATGTTAGGAGGAGCTTGCGCAAAATGCTGTTGAATTTTTAGGAGGTCTTTTTAAAAACAACTGCAAGCCGATGTGGAGATGTAGAGAACTGAATGCTGGGAAACAGAAGGAAAGCAACATTGACAGATTTGTCATCCCCTTGCCGTGAGGAGGAGTTCGGGAGACTTCACTTACTTCTGTTTACAACTAGCCCCTGCCCCTTTGATAATGTTGAAGTTAAAAATGTTGGCCATAATTCAGTTAAGCATTTATCCTTGGCACTCACTCCGAAACCAGTGGTGCTTAACTTTGGCTGGGTCGTGCCCTTAACGCTGGGGAGTTTTTATTTATAGATGTGTTGTAGAACAGCCTGTATTGATGCTAAGATATTTCAGTCTTTCGATCTCCATTTGTTTTACCTGGCCACAAACGCTGGTTTATACAACAACATGTTTATGATGGTGGGGGAATGTGAAACTGCTAACGGATTGGTTTTTAAAGAAAATGTCAGAGTATATTCCCATTTGATGGGACTAAATCCCATTAAATCCAAGCACAGGTTGGCTGTGGTTTGAGCTAATAAAATGAAAGTTACGTCTTCAGAGGGGGGGGGCGAAATGGACCTTCAGTAAGGGATGCGCAGAATGTATTACTTGCAGTGATACTATCTAAAAGCATTTGCTCTCGTTTATGCTATTATGTGCCAAACAACTTACACCTTCCGAAACAGAAACACGGCAAGTGATGAGTGGGATTGACAAAGTTACCAGCTCTGCACAGTGTTAATTTGAAATTCAACAATTTAGGCAATAACACTGTTACTGCCAGAAAAAGATTAGCCACATCCATCCAGCAGTTTTCTGGAATGTGATTTTCTCACTGGGTATATCCTTAGAAAGGAGCCTGTTTTGATACTGGTAACATATTCTTTCTGTATAGTCTCAGAAAATGTATCTAGGGCAAAAGTTTTTTAGTATCAACGCTGCATCAATTAATGACATGATACAAAATTCAAAAAATTCACAGAAGAAAATTTCTTAAAGACATGTGCATTGAGCTGTTTTTACCATTTCATATGTGATTAGTTTTATTAAATATTATTTTTTATTACAGTTTTTACTTTAAGGAACTCAAAGCAGCACACACACACCCAATATTATCCTCACAGTGACGGATCGACAGTCGCCCACAGTTTTACTCGAGTAGGGATTTGAAATTGGATCTTCCTGGTCCAGACTGTGCTCACATTAATTTGAATCAAAGGTGGTTGGGGGATAAATGTATCGAAATGCAGTATTTCCTATGGAATGACATAGCAGATACAGTTACAGATTGTGATCACATTGTGTTTACACAGTTTTGCAGCAGTGGCAGCGCATCGGATGCAGAATAAAATGGCAGTGGGTCCACAGCCCTTGTCTGAAATCTAAGCACTACACTCCTCTTCCTCTCCACAACTCAGACGATGCCAGTGTATGGTGGTCCCATTTTTGCCAATGACAAATCTCCCACAGATTTCAATAGGTCTAGATTTAGTAAGCTAAGCCCCGGCATCTCGTGCATTCTGAGAAACAGTTTATTTCCCACGCTTATTGTCAGAGTTCTTTGAGAAGTGTGTGAGCCCTATTGCATGCAAACAATGAGTTGTGGGCAAAGCCTTTTGACGTTTCAGTGATTGGAGGGTGAGGACTATTGCCCTCATATGATTGGAGGGAGACGACTATTGCCCTCATGTGATTGGAGGGAGACGACTATTGCCCTCATGTGATTGGAGGGAGAGGACTATTGCCCTCATGTGATTGGAGGGAGAGGACTATTGCCCTTCCTACAGGTATCTGGTTGGCCATTGTGAGAACAGAATACAGGACTAGATGGACCAGTGAGCAGCCTCTCCTACATTTCCCTCTCAATGCTGCCCCAAGAAGTCAAATTATTATTATTATTATTATTATTATTATTATTATTATTAGGCCATGTGGGGGGCATTCACAAGGTGACCGTGTATGAAACATCAGCCATACCTCCCATTCTTTGTGTGAAGTTGGCCTCAGAGACCCACTGGTGTGTGCATTAAGGCATAGGAAGCAAGGAAATAAAAATGGGCTGAGTATGTTCTGCATACACAGAAAGATGCTAATAATTTCTAGGGATGCTAGACTGGAAGTGCGACACTATGGGTTAGATAATACAGGGGTCAGCAAACTTTTTCAGCAGGGGGCCGGTCCACTGTCCCTCAGACCCTGTGGGGGGCCGGACTATATTTTGGGAGCTGGGCAATGAATTCCTGTGCCCCACAAATAACCCAGAGATGCATTTTAAATAAAAGCACACATTCTACTCATGTTAAAAACACCAGGCAGGCCCCACAAATAACCTAGAGGTGCATTTTAAATCAAAGCACACATTCTACTTATGTAAAAACGCACTGATTCCCGGACCGTCCGCGGGCCGGATTGAGAAGGTGATTGGGCCGCACCCGGCACCTGGGCCTTAGGTTGCCTATCCATGGATAAGACCATAGGAAGAGCCCTTCTTACATTCCCACGTTCCCCAATACCAGATTAATGTTTATCTTCCGCCCTCTCCCACTGTGGTTGGTCTGACTGCATATGGCCTACGTAAGCAAAAATCTCCTTGGTTAAAGAGAAGGAAGGGGGCCTTTTAAAAACGTTTTATACATGAACTTATTTCAGGAACTTATTAAATAAGTTCCTGAAATGGTTGTGATTTTCTGTTCTTTTTTTTCTTTCTTTTTTTTCTATTCTGTTCATTCTTTTGTTCTTTCTGTAATTTGGAAAAATGCAATAAAAATTATTATTAAAAAAAAAAAACGTTTTATACAATGGCTTTATAGTGAAAGATTAAGGCATCTTGGGAGTTGAAAGCAATCTGTGTGTATATATTAGTAGGTAGTTCTTTAGTTCTCAGACCAAACACATAGTAAGTTTGCAATTCAACATCCTTTCCTCCACCCTCCCCAGAAATAAAGTACAGACTGACGTTTTTCCTTCCGTGCATTTATATTTTCCTTTGCCCCTGTAATTTTAGGGGTGTTTTTCCCCCTGTGTACTTCAAATGAATTCTTTATATTGTCCGACTTTCAGGTGGATAAACACACATTTTTGACTACGTAAATCCCACTTTGTTTAGTTTGCCATGCTGAGGTAAAACACCCCACCACTCAGTACATGCTTAGTGATTGCTTGTGCCTTTCCAGGCTAACTACATGGTTTGGTCTATCACACAAATCCCCTTCAGTTCTGTTGGAGGACTTAAGGAGGACTTCCAGGTGCCTTAAAACTGTTGTTAAATCCCAAGGAGATTCCAAGCTAATATTTGTTAAACACCCTTCTTTCTTTAAATGTTGACGGCAGTCCTTTTAAACTGCCCTTAGCTGCTGTAATACAACTTGGTGTACTTAATGCTTGTGAGGTACAGGGATTTAAGGAATAGTAAGAATGATTAAAATAGACTGATAAGTGGATCAGGATTTCTGCTGCAGTGACAAGCCAGCAGTTTGAACTGTGAAGAGAAAGGTTAGCTGACCCTATTAAAGCAAGTGTGGCGGAAAGGCTCTGAACAGGTTTGGGTTTATATTATTTTATTTGCGGGTAGGCAGGACCAGGGAATTGTCAAACAGCAAAATGGCATTTGATCAGCTTTATTATATTAACCGTTTCTGCCAACTTAAGGAGTAGTCCCCATGCTATTGGTGTCCATATCATCTTCTCAGCTTATTTTAGCTCCCTTAATCACCGATCCTTTGGGCAGCTAAATGAATGGAAGATGTGCTCTTTCAAGTCCCATTCATTTCAGTGCGCCCCCATGTGGTTGTTTCCCTTGCTTGAGGTTGTCAAGACTGAGCCATGGGCAGCTGTTGGAGGTGATCCGAGTCTGGGAAAGGGAGCTGAGGAATACACCTGAGTACAGACCCAGTTCATGGCCCGAGATTACTTCCTTGCCAGGGAAATGTTCCTAGATCCAGTTTGTTTAGCTCACCCCATAGGACAGCTGCATGTAAAACCAAAGGTTCCTGGTTCTAGGAATGTGTGCAGTTTGAAATACAAAGCAAGACAGAGCTTGTACTTTGTATAAGTGGGGTTCAAGTCAATTCGGTGAGCAGTTTTCTCCACTGTACATTGTTGCTGTGTCTTTGGAAGCATGTTGAACAAGTTTATTCAACAGATTCATAAGTCACTGTGATCCTTGCAGCTCTATCAGTGAGGAACTGCAGAAGTTGCACCCTGCTAAACATAAAGGGCAAAAAAAAGGCCACCCCTTTATATTATCAGAATTGTAGCCTATCCTACAATAAATACGGAGAATTTGTAAAAATAAAAAATGGGAGAGAGTCGAGCATTTTCGGAGCTTCTCCTGACAAGCTATTTATTGTATTGAGAGTTGATTTTGTCAGTTGGCAAGCAGAGGAATATTAATGAAGCATTTGCAGACAAGCAGTCTAAACAGGTTGATCATGATTGACTAGAATCTACAGTGCATGATATCAAGATGAATTATTTGTCATGGCTGTTTCTCTGACCTTGTTATTTCAGTTTTCATCCTTTTAAAATGTTTGGTATGGTATTCATTGCTGCCTGTCTTTGTCAACCAATCCTATTGCTGCGGTTCAGACATATTTGCTCATTTTCAATATGGATCTCAATTATACCTATCGGTCCCGATCCAGCTGGTCTCCATTGCATCTTCCCATCCATTCATGCCAATCCAAGCTAGGGGGCAATATGATGTGTACAGAAAGCCACTTCTGACCTCGGGAGGAAGTGGTGTTGCGAGCTTCATGCCCTCAACACTCGCGCAGAGGCTGGTTCCCAGCCCCACGCGAACAGGGGAATCCTCTGGGCCAGCCAATCGGCTGGCTCGGGGTGTGTGGCTTTCCACATTTAAGGCAAGCGCGGCAGAGGCCCTTCCTCTTTGCCGCCAATCAGCTGGGGAATTTCCCACCCACCCAGCCTTTAAGGTTTCTCCTTTGACCTTGCTATGGACTTCAGTTGGTTGCTGTTAAGGGGGCTGGTAGGAATTTTTCCACTTGGCAAATTGGCACCAGCCATTTGGATTTTTTGCCTACCTCGTGGCAAATCGTCACAACTTCCTCAGTTTGGCGGTTAGGCATTCGTAGGGGTATTGTTATGTAGATGAACGGGGGGGGGAGGAGTGCCATCACCTCGCCCGGTTTGTGAAGGGTAGTTCAGTAAAGGATTCCGGGGGGGCGTGGCCACGTCCAAAGCCTATGGAGGCCAGGGCCCAAGCGAAGCCCCTGAGCGGTGACCCGGGGGGGGTGCCTAGTTGATGTGCGTCAGCAGGGCTCCCCCTGCTGGTGTTAACCCTTCCCGGCCTTCAGGCAGACAGACTGGAGCCGGATAGTCGATTAGGACCAATGCCTAAAGCCAATACCGCTCATCACCTGTAACCAAAAAAGTTGTGGCCAGTTTTAGCCCATTAACCTAAACAACATGTCTCATGTCTTTATTTTCACTGGTGGAAGGCGGGAACTCGCCACGCAAATCAGAATGACTATTTACAGCTGGATGGGGTACCACCTGTAGTGGCCACTGAGTTGATGTGGAAGGAGCTCTGTTGCTCCCCTGGCTTGCCAACACAGCAGGTCGCTGGTGCTTCCAAAGAGTGCAGGGGAGAGGGTCAAGTCTTGGTGTGGTGCAGGCACAGCATAGATGAAGCATCAGGAGCATCAAACAGCAACCTGCTGTGTTTGGAAGCCAGAAGAGTAACAGAGCACCACCTCCCTCACCACCTCAGGCACCTACCAGGTACAACGCATACCCAAGGGTGCTGTGTGCACCCTTCCTCTTCCTGATCTGTGCATGCAATGCCTTCCAAAAGCAGAATGATACTACCCGGGTGTTCAGGAGAGGAAGTAGGAAATGGAATCAGTCCCAACCATTGTCTTTTCCCTGTCAATCAAACAGGTTCTGTAGGGACTTTCAACTTAAAAATAAAAAATAAATAAAGGGAATTGTACTGTGTTGGTGCTGACCTTTAAAGCCCTAAATGGCTTCGGTCCTGTATACCTGAAGGAGTGTCTCCACCCCCACCGTTCATCCCGGACACTGAGATCCAGCACCGAGGGCCTTCTGGTGGTTCCCTCATTGCGAGAAGTGAGGTTACAGGGAACCAGAAAGAGTGCCTTCTCGGTAGTGGTGCCCGCCCTGTGGAACTCCCTGCCTTCAGATGTGAAGGAAATAAGCAGCTATCTTCTCTTTAAAAGACATCTGAAGGCAGCCCTGTTTAGGGAAGTTTTTAATATTTAATGCTGTATTGTTTTTAACACTAGATTGGAAGCCGCCCAGAGTGGCTGGGGAAACTCAGCCAGATGGGCGGGGTATAAATAATAAATTATTATTATTACATCCAGCCTTGATTTGTCTGTATGAGTTCTGTTGTATCAGAGCTTTCCAGTCCCATTGCAAATAGAATAATTCATTTGAGGCATATTGAAATTTAGCAGCTATACTTCTTTGTTTGTTGTTTGTTATTGGGGTAGTGATTTTCTCATTAGGCAAGGTGTCGCTGATATATCATTAAACAGGACTCATCATGTTTTCTAGTAGAAACACTGGGAAAAGAATCTCTTCATTAGTCTGCAGAAGGCTCCGGTGATGGAAGGCTCTGTTCCTATGAATGCTCCAGTGCACTGATTTACATGGTGTTATTTTTGCAACAATTATCGTGTCAATGGTCTTCGGACATGTTCAACCCTTGATTATAATCCGTATTACACTTTTGTGTGTGTGTGTGGACAGGTATGGACAGTATCTGTCAGCACAGATTAAACAAGATTAAATTAATAGTCATCTGGACACCAACAATGGGGAGAGAAACAGCCCGATGCTTTTAGAAATTTCTGTCACAGCTATCCTGTGTGTAAGAACTAGGTTTCTTAATTGGTCCCATTTAGACTACAGACAGGTGCTCATGTGAGGAGCTACTCCTGAACATAGAGAACTAACTTAGTAGGGAGAAGGTTAGGACTGAGCCCCCATTTCTGACATTTAGTTTTCTTTTTGAGGAGCATTCAAGTGGGGCACATTCTGAGATAAGGACCTACACTTACATTACCTCCTCTTGGTCTGGCCCAAGACATGTAGACATGTGAAGCGAAGCACAAAATGCCCCCCCCACCCCACGGGGGACAAGTGAGGAGTGAAAACCAACATTGGGAACTTGGGGGGGGGGGTCAAATCATCCTTACCCAACGGTCGATGTGGGAGAATCAAAGGCCATGCTGGGGGTGGGGAGGAAGGGGCCAGCTCTGAATCACTCCAGGTGGATGCAGACCCTAGAAGACCCCAGAGGGCAGCCACCATAATTTCAATTTTGTTGAAATATGGCATCGGTTTATAAAACACGTTACTGGCTAATCTGAAGAACGGCAACTACCAAAATCACAGATTGGATTTCAGCAAACTTGACTAGATTGATCCACCCTGGAAGGGGGCAAGTTGGGATTTTGTTTTTGTGTCCCTTTCTCTCTCTTTTTGTAATTGTTATATATTATAAATCAATAAAACTATATTCTAAAAATATTCCTCAGTGGTGGGAGAAGACCAGCAGTGCCCCCTATTTTCCAAGAGACTACGAGGGTGGGGCTGTGAGGAGGAGGCTGATTCAGCCTCCAAGGAGTGCACTGCCGCCATCATTGCCATCTTAGAAACAACAGCATGAAATACATTCCTTGGAAGCTGGATCTGCTGCCTCTGTAGATCCTGCCCGCCAATGCAGTCACCTCGCCTCGCCTCGCCTCGCCTCGCCTCATGGGTGAGCCAGCCCTAACCTCCTTGGCCTCTTCTATCTAAAACAGGAAGCATTTACAGTACAAATACATACCCCACAACTGCCCCCTTTTGACCAGGACATTCCGGATTTACACCCGGAATACCCCAGACATTGCCAATAGCAACAAAGGCTTCCCCTCCATACCTCTGATCAACATGGCGATGTCCAAACACTGAAGCTGGCTCGCCACTCCACCTTCCATTTTCCCATTCTATGTTTCCTGTGGAGGTCTGTGGGTGGGGAGTCAAAGTGTGCAGTGATGGTGGCAGATAGATAGGTCTGTGAGTTAGTTGGACGGTGATAGCAGCTGCAAGAGGGATGGTGGAGGAGCCGCCACGCTAAGAAAGACTCAGGAAGAGGCCTAAGGACATGGGCATGCAGGAAGGGTAGGGGACAGATATAAACATTACAAGTTTACATTCAAACAATTTGTACAATCATTTTATGAGATTCTCTGAATCTCATGACTTCCCCCCTTCCCCTACATGGGTCCTTGAAACAAAAATTAAAGCTGCATATCAGCACATTCTCCACAATTTTCATTTTTCCAAATTATCTATAATCTTCATTACTTTACAAGTGTTTCTTGTAGTCCAGCTAGGGTTTTAATTTGCTTACAATGTTCTCCTAACTAATAAAATTTCCCCTTGTCTTCTTGATTCCCGAGTCTTCCCGTTAGTTTTGCCATTTCAGCATAGTCCAACATCTTGGCCTGCCATTCTTCCCTTGTTGGGATTATCGCTTCTTTAGGGGACAGATATCAAGGCTGCAGCTGGAAGGAGGGAAGTGGGAAGGGCGACTGTTTTCTGGGAGAAGGGCAGCTGGGAGGGAGGAGGGCAACTCAAACGGGGAATTGGGAGCTGTGTAATTCAGTTCTTTTTTTTATCCCAGTTTTGTTACTCATTATATAACCAATCTTTATTTTCAGATTTAATAGCACTAAAGGTCACTTTTCACATTCACATAATGAAATAACAATGTTTCCATCAAGCCCTTCAGGGTTCCAAAAATGTTGTTTCATATAGTTTAATTCAAGCCATGTTCTGAATGAAGTTTGGACTTTGGTTTATATTGGAAACGCTTTTACAATTTTGCATGCATGTATGTATATACAGTATGTCTTTTAAATGGTTTTAATCTTGGAGTTTTACTACCTTTGCAAGTCACTTTGAATATCATTCTTCATGAAAATGTTACCTAAAAATAACTATTAAAATGTGATGCTCCCTTAAGGCTGAGGTCAAGCATTATTTTACATTTTAATAGAAGTACTAGATATAGGTCAGGCCCACATATGGTGCAAATCAACCACACTTCACTGGAGATGGTGAAGCTGGGTAGATTGATACTAGAAGACCCAAAATGTCACTTTACCATCTGTGATTAATTGCTAAATACAACTGCAGTGGCTTGGATCAGTGACCTGGAAAAACTACAGTATACCTAATAAGGTTCTTCCAGTAACCCTTGCCAAGGTTTTCACCCTCCCTGAAGGCTACCTTGGCTTTTATAGATGAGTAATTGCACTACATCATCCACTGACAGTTTTACTTGAGAATCTGCTGCTGGCTAAAGCATTGGATAATAGTTTTGTATTATTGTATTGAATTGGCCACTATATATGGACAGTATGCTGAAGAAAGAGGAAGCTATTTCAATAACCTTTTCAACTTTCTTTTTTTATTCCCCGCTGCAGCCTACTTGTAAAGATTAAAAAATGCCGCCCTCAACGGCGCCGCAGTACGCTCCCCCGGACGGTGGATGGGGTTGGGTCGTGGTCTTTGGCAGTTTCATCTCCATCGGATTTTCTTATGCATTCCCTAAAGCCATCACAGTCTTCTTCAAGGAGATACAGGAAATCTTCGGCACATCATACAGCCAGATAGCTTGGATATCATCGATCATGTTGGCTGTCATGTATGCAGGAGGTATATGAGAACCTAACTTTCCTTCTTTTTTGCCTGTCAGATGGTCTTACAATATTAAGCAAAGTTCTGCTCTGTGATTTTGCAGTTCATGGCTTCTCTAGATGTGTTTTCATAAAGAACCGCATATTGTTTTCTTCTGCTTCCTCTCCTAAACCCTTCCAATAACTATCACTCTCTGAATGCATGAGCGTTCATTTCAAACAATGATGCAATTGGTTTTGCTGCCGTGTATCGTGCAGAAGTGAGGGCACTGGGATCTACTAGTGGTTGGCCGTGTGATTTAAAGTAGATCAGCAAGGATTTCTGATTCCCTAGTCTTTAACAGAGGTAAGAACAAAATGACATCAAGGAAATAAGGGGAAATGGCCAGGATAAGGTATGGATTTTTGTTTGGAACGGCTGTGGAACTCAGTTTAGCTCTAGTAAACGGTAAGGGGACCCCCTGACCATTAGGTCCAGTCGTGACCGATTCTGGGATTGCGGCGCTCATCTCGCTTTATTAGCTGAGGGAGCCAGCGTACAGCTTCCAGGTCATGTGGCCAGCCTGACTAAACCACTTCTGGCGAACCAGAGCAGTGCATGGAAACGCTGTTTACCTTCCCACCAGAGTGGTACCTATTTATCTACTTGCACTGGCATGCTTTCGAAATGCTAAGTTGGCAGGAGCAAGGACCGAGCAACGGGAGTTCTGGTGTCATAGATTTTTTTAAAATTCTAAGTGTCTTTTGATATTGGCAGATCCTAGGGTTTTAGGAAAACAACAACAACCCCAAAATAGATTCCAGAAGTCTTAAGTCTGCCCATCCCTGATATAAGAGATGGAGAAGTTAAGAAAGGGGAGCTAGGTGGACTACCAAAAAGCTTTCTGTAAGCAGATGCTGAGATCAATAAATCAAGCAAAGCACAATCATGAACCAATAGATGGAACAGGGTATCAAGTTTTATGGATTGATAAAAACAATAGGAATAGTGATCCTGGAAACTTTACTGCTGATAGACATGTCACACTGAAATGGAAAGTAATGGATAGTAGAAGTCATTGAATAAAGTAACAGAGCAGGCAACTGACTTTGACCGTCAGCTGTTGAAATAGTAGCAAAAAATAGAAGTAACTGTTTGTTTTGCTTTTTTAATGAACAAAATGAAAGATGATTAGGATTTGAAACAGCCTTACTCTGCCTGAAGTCCTCAAGATGTTTTGGCATGCTGGTTGGGGATGATGGGAGTTGTAGTTCAAAACTTATGGGTTGCACCAGGCTGTGGAAGGCTGATTTAAAATATGACCAATTAATTTGCTGCTTAGCAATTTGCTACTTTGCTAAGGTTCATGGGGTACCTTAACTTTCCCGTTTACTGGAAAATATAGCATTATCAAACAACTCAAGTAATACTGTAATTTGATTCCATTTTTTATCAGCATTGTCTTTTCTGGTTGACAGAGAATGTTAGAACCCTGGCTCTTCACCCTGTTGATTTCCTGTGTGTCTTCTTGAACACTTTGCTTGCAACCACCCCTGATGCTAATGGATAAATTTCATGCTGCCTCTCAGTTTAGCACTGGCGTCGACCAGTTTCCCATTGGTGTCACTATCTCTTGGGATAGGAGAACATCTTGAGAACTTCAGAACAATTCATCTTTTTTGTAGCATTTCATTCCACCTTATACTGCACAGTACATAGAAACCTAGAAATGTTATCTGCCTGTCCAGAATAAATATCAAGCATAAAAATAAAAAATAAAGGATTTTGAGCAAGCTCCACATTCTATAGCAAAAGTAACAAGTTAAACAGTGAAGCGGTTATTTTCTTATCTTGCTGTATGGCTTTAATGTGCTAGCAGCAGGTAGCCTTCCCAAAGCTAAACATTCTTTGAAGCCACAGCCACCACAAAATAGCTTCCCAATAAATAAAGCATCAAACAATCACTGGCAAAGGATGAAAAAAAGCAAACAATTATAATAATGTTTGGGAGGGAGTTATTCCTTTGGATTGTTGCTTTTCCTATCAAATTTGATTGTTTGATTTTTAACATTTGTTGTACTATTGCTTGAATGAAAGCAGGAAAAACATAGCGTGTCAGGTACCTTGTTTATGGCGAAGCCTGGCAGATATCTTGAAAATGTTGTGGGCACACTGTGTATCTCTTAATGCTAATTAGGAAGAACCTGAAAAACATTTGAGATCTGACACACTCATTATGATTTAGCGCTCTGCCTATTAATCTTCACAGCGGGGTCGTTGGGTAAGTGAGAGTCTAAGACTGAGGATCTCTGCTTCGGAGCCTTCAGCCTCCTGAGGTAATTAGCAGGCATCTGTGTTTCGGTAACAAGGTATTAACTTACCTTTCAATATCTGGGAAAAAATGAAACTAATAAAAGACATCCAGGAAGGAGCTAAAGGAATGTTAATTATGTTTATCACTTAACTTCATACTTCGAATAAATGTCATGAAATTATAGCAGGCCATCTGGCAAATCCATATGGTCTCCTGGATTCGTGGTTAATTCCAACAGATAGGTCAAGCACAGTGTTCATCTCCACCCCACCTCCTTCAAGAAAGCAGAGGAAAGATGCACAAAGTTGAATGAATCAAGTTCTGTATAAAAATTTCACTTTGCCCCTTAGGCACGCTGTGGATCTGCTCCTCTGTGGAGCACATTTGTCAGTAGGAGGCTTCCTTATTTGTGTTTCCAGGGCTTTTTCTTCTTTTTTTCAGCCACAAGACTTTCTCAGTAAAGTCAGTACAAAGATCCTCAATTAGTTGGGTGTTGCCCTAAACTAAAGGTATAGTATGGCAGCTCAGTCATCTCAGGCATGCCTGACTGCTACGTTAGTCTAACGACAAGTAGGAAGTAAAGCTATTTTGCTGCCAATTTCTCCCTCATTAAATTCAGACACTTTCCAAACCTTCATTCATATGGTGGGCTAAATAGTACCTTTCCCCCTGCAAAATAAATAAATAAATAAATAGCATACTATCATCAGGATTTGGACATACAGTAGGATGGCACAGGACAATCAGTGCACACTTATATATATTTTGCTTTTAATTTTATACTTAAATCTCCCATCATTTCACAGGAATGAATTGCTTTTCAATTTGTTATGAACACTGGGAAATAAATAAATCCCACAGCTGTTTGCCCATATTCATACATTCGTTGCACAGATGTACTATCTGTAACGTGGTTACAAATTGTCATAGTGCAATTGCAGTTTATCTACACTTTGAAAGAAAGTAACATGCCTCTGGTTCTCATGACCAGAACACCCGGATTGTGTGTGATAGTTCCAAGAACCAAAGGAAGACAGAGATAGAATTTCATCTTCATTCTCCCCCAACCTCTGGACTTCCTTTCAATTCATGCCCTTCCATCTCTCTTTCTATTAGCCATCTCACACCCCAAAAATTCCAAATGGTATGTTTTTTGGAAGCAGGATACATTGCAAACAAAGAGGAAGTATCTGCAGATTTACTTGATCTGCTTTTCTGCAGAAATCAGTTTTCCTCCTTTGATACGTTCTTTGGATACCATATTGCATTTTACTGTGGAAACCGTTACAGCTTTGTCACAAATATCTGCCTTTTAAGGTTACCTTAAACTGCAGCAAGCTCCTGTTGTTTTTGTTCATAGGACAACTAAAAAATAGTTCAGTGATAAGCTCTTGGGGTTTATTTTGAAGGTTAATTGGAAAAAGAACATTTCATTTGCTGTGTTCAGAATATTTGCTAATGTTACTCAGTAGGCTCTCAGTACATAATGTGGGGAGGCTGTGTTGAAAGTTTAGTTAGCAAAAGAAGAGAGAGGGGAAATAACATATAATAAAGCAAGTAATGGTGCAACGAAAATGAATAAAGGGGAATTGCCTGCCCTTCAAAACACGAGCACTCAGACTAGTGATTGGCAGCAAGTTCAGAACAAGCAACGCATTATCAGTTTATGGAACATATTGTCAAAGGATATTGTGATATCACTAGCGTGAGTGGTTCTTTAAAATGTTTTTAGACAATTCTAGAAGGCTAGGCTTATCAAACTGAAGTGGCAGAACTTCCATATTCAAGGTCAGTGCACGTTTTGTTAACGTATGCTGGGAACAAACAGCAGAAGAGAATTATTTCCATCCTCTGTTCTGCCTGTATTGTAAGCTGCAAGGGGCAGCCATTGTTGGACACGGAGTGCTGAACTATGTGGTCCAAATCCAACAAGGCAATTCAGACATTTTTAGCAACATTACTGTGAAGATAAAATGGTATGCACTGCAAAAATGACAGTTGCAAAATTCATGTAACACAAACACCAGATGGCTGCCTTTAAAAAAAGAAAAGACAAAGACAAACAAAACAAAAAGTTTTTTCATATGGCTAACTAAGACTCCAGAAATTATTCCCCTAAACCATCAATAGTATCTTCTCAGTTAAGACATTGGTTTTGAGAAAACAAAATGGGCAATGACTGGGAAATTGCTTGATGTGACCTTTGTGTCCTTTGCTGTGTGGGACAAACTTTTACCCTCTATTAGGATATGTACAGCCTTGAATTTTAAGAACCTCATTTAGTGTGCCCTTGATAACACAACTTCCCAATTTCCAAATGCCTCCTGGGCGTGAGGGACTACTTCACATTTGGGTGGTTTTTTTACACACAGACATTTTTACATCATGCTGAATTAATTTGATATTTGCTGGTAGAGGTGACAAAGTAGTAGGAATTGCGACTTTTGCTGCCAAACCTAGACAAAAACACCAGAACTAGTTTAATGGAGTGTGTGTGTGTGTGTGTGTGTGTGTGTGTGTGATCAGAATTGTTCAGGAGAAGAAGTAGAATGGAAGAATTGAAGCTGACAGCTAAATCATCCTTCCAATATTATTAAAGTGAAGCTTCTGCATTTTTAAGAATCTAAAATACTGAGGTTGCTGGACAAATGTAGATAGGTTCAGTTGTCAATATTGTATCAAAAACTTTCTCAATAAATAAATATTGTTTTCAAATAAAAAATATGATAAGCAGGAAAAGGAGAGTTTATTATAAATGTCAAAAGGCATATCTTTATGTACCTATAGGTTAAAGTGTTGGCTATGACAGACCTTCTACTTTTTCTTTTTGTTGTTGTTTTGCAGTGTAGTAAGCAGCCCTCAGCCAGCTGCAGTCATTACATACACTCTTCTCCAGGAGTAAGTACCACCAAAATCAGTGGGACTTGTCTCTAAGTATGCATAAGCTTGTGCTGTAAATCCAATTAAAACAATGGGCTATATAATATTTGCTAGAAAGAGCAGAAACTCCCTGTTTCAGGTGGGATGCCCTGGTACCCAGACAGTGCTGCATTAGCATCTTAGATTTCTCCATTCGTTTGCATGGACAAGTTTCCCTTCTACTCCAGGAGACATGACTTCTCCTAGAGAGGATTTCATAAATTACCTCTCCAGCCATGTAATGTCTTTCTCTGCTTTTTCATTCCTGGTGACTTCAGTGGTCTGAATATTCTATCATCTCACATCACACCAAGCCTAACAGTCTACTTTAGTTCCAAGAGTCCCAGAGCCAGATAGTTAATTCTAAGCACAGTTGCCTGGCACTAGGGTTTATTGAACAAATGGCACTTCAGTGTACAAGTGTTGAGGAGTCTTTATTCCTCCTCCAAGAATTGCTGAGTAAACCAGGTTGTGAAAGGCAGTCATAAATAAGTAGGAGCTTCTTTAAAACGCCGTATAAAGTATTAATACCTTTAATTTGTTTAAGCTCTGTTCTTTGACATTTGCATTAGTTTTAAGGGCATTTTGAGAGTGTGTAAACTAACTTGGGATGTGTTCCCATAAAATGTGACAAACAAAAAATGGAGCCTACAGTACTTATGAAAGGGTTGAATTACTGCTAGGGAGTGTGAGACATCATTTGTCAGCATAAGGTATATATGCAACCATCTTGGGAGATACACACATTATAAAATCATAGCATTTTAGGGTTTTTAAGGCATCTTCAATGTCATCTAGTCCAACCCCCCTGCTCAGTGCAGGAATTTAGGTACAGCATCATCTATGCAGCAGCTCATCAGCTACTTGAAGGCAACTGCCATGTCTCCCCTTAAATTTCTCCTCTCTAGGCTTTCTTCTCCAGATACAGCTTTTCCAGCCATTCTTCTTAGGACTTGGTTTCCAGAACCCCACACCATTCTGGTTACCCTACTCCAAATTGTCAATACTCTCTGTAAAAATGTGTTGTTGTACGTATCTTCAACTGAAACAGCCTGTGTAGTGTTGTGCCAAGAATGCTGTGCTGGGAAGCTGAAATCTGCCACTGTTTCTCAGTTATGAAATATCCACTTGTTTGTTTTTGAAAGTGTATTGAAGCAATCATAGGCTAGCTGTTTTCAGGCCAAGGTTCAATGGCTTCTATTGGGGAAACATGATACTGCTGAGTCACAGTACGAGCTACTGTTTGGCTCATAAGAACAGAGCGCTTTGACAGTTGTACCAAATGATGTCCAGAGAATGAAACTGTATCACCATTGCACCAATGTTTTGCCAGCACTGAGCATAGATAAGCAGGGCAGAACTTTTGGTGTAGCTAGAATCCTGGTCTTATGAGCAAACAGTAGATCTTCAGTGAACCTTCAGGTGTATTTCTGAAGGAAAAGTTGCTCTCTTAACAGCCTGATCCTTTTGTGGGATGTGGCTGTTGTGATGCAAGCAGAAGCTTCATTTATAGAGAAATCCATGGATGACAAGACTGCCAGTGGCTCTTAGCCAGAACGACTGCATGCTACCTCCAGGATCAGAGACAACATGTTCCTGAACACCAGAGCATAGGGAGAAAGAGATATTGCCCTCATGTTCTGCCTCTCCGTTGGCATCTGGTGGAACATTTAGGAGAAACTGGTGGATGCCAAACTAGATAGGCCTTTGTTTGGCCTTTACTTATGTTCTTATGGCAACTGCTAGTGCTGCATTTTGTACAACAGTGAAGTATTGGTAGCTTTTTCCACTCTCCCTTCAAAACCTCCTTGGTGTATCCCTCAACAATTACAAGGCTGCACTATTTGCTTCTGGGAGCTGTCAATCTAGAGTGTTATACCTCTATTGTATTAGCCCTGGCTTCTTTTCACCCTGTGTGCCCCAAATATGCCCTTTTTGAAACATTCTCCCACTGGTGGCACTATTTTGATACAAAGGCCTTCTTGTGGTGTCTTTGTGCAGAAGCCCTGGTCCTTAGCTTAGGTTTTCAGCAGAATATCTTTAAAAGGGGGATAGACCAATTCATGGAGGATAAGGTGATCAATGGCTACTAGCCATGATGGCTGTTGAAATATACTCCGAATTGAGAGTCATTTCATGCTCTTTATTCAGAACATAGTGGTGAGGAGGAATGGAAGTTCCCCCAGAATGTCTGCTTTATATACATTATTTACACAATGGGCCCCATGTGATTGGCTAATTCTGAGATTCTCCTGTAGGGCAATCAGGTTGTGGATTCACTTCCACCTGGAGCTGGATTGGGTGGCTCCTGTGGACCAATCAGACTGCTGCATTCTGGGTCCTATTGTTCTAGGACCAATCAGACTGCATTCTGAATCCTAATGTTCTAGGACCAATCAGACTGCTGCATTCTGAATCCTATTGTTCTAGGACCAATCAGACTGCTGCATTTTGGATCCTATTCATCTCAGTACATAACAGCTGTGTTCTACCTCCATTGTCAGTATGTCTCTGAATGCCAGTTTCTGGCAACCACAGCTGGAGAGAGTACTGTTGCATTCAGCTCCTTCTTGTGATCTTCCGATAGGTGTTTGGTACTTTGAGGATGGGCTAGGCTGGATGCTGGATCCAGCAGGCTCTCCTTATCTTCTCAGTGTTCAACAGAAGCTAGAATCAGGCTTTTAATCTTTCCCAAGTTCCCTTTGGTGATCAACATGTGCAATAAATATATTTATGGGGGAAAGCATAATCCTGTCATTCGCAGGGCATTAGCAGTTCACAACTTGTTGGACCCAATGTTCATTTTTCATGCACATATTTTTAGAAGGAAATCTGCCTCTCAGTTTTTCTCTCTCTCTAGCACAGCTTGGCAAGCTGTGCTGCCTGCTCCCTGTCATGTCTTCTTTTCTGACTTTTGTGTGTGTGCATCCAAATTACTAAAGCATTTGTTCTAAGTGATTGGATTGTTAATTTAGATAAGGGAACAGTGCTCTAAGCTAGCCTACCGTTGGCAGCCAGATCTTGCACTCACAAGATGTAATAAGCTTGGAATTATTTTTATGGTGAGAAAACATGTTTTATTCATCTAATTTCAGCTGTCCTTGCATCTGTTAGCTTCCAAGTATAAAAACAACCGCAAGTGTTATTAACTCTGATCCCGTTCCCTTATATAATAAAAAATTTAAACCCTGATTCACAGACTTCTTCTGTAGTTTGGGATGCACAAGGCACTCACGCAGCTGCCAAAGAGCATAAGAGGATTTCTGCTGGATGAAACCAACGGACTATTTAGTCCAGCACCCGGTTTTTCCACAATGGCCAATGAGATGCCTATAGCAGGAATGAAGAACCTGTCATCCTCCAGATGTTGTTGGACTTCAACTGCCATCCAGCATGGCCAGTAGCTGTGGATGATGGGAGTGGAATCCAGCAACATCTGGAGAGTCACAGCTTCCACATCCCTCTCCAGTAGGGACAAGCAGAACATAAGCATACTAGCCCTCTCCTCGCCTCCTGCTGTTTCAAAGCAACTGGCCTTTCAAGGCATGCTGCCTCAAATTCTGAAGATAGCACAGTGACCATGACTTGAAGCCAGTGACAGCATCATTTTCCATGTACTTGTCTAATATTCTTTTAAAGCCATCAAATTTTATGACCATCACTACATTTTGTGTGAGTTAATTCCATACTTCTATGTGCTGTACGTTTTTGTGTTCTGAATATCCTGCCATTCAGCTTAATTGGAGAGCCCCAGATTCCCGTATTATTAAAGGGGAGAAATGTTTATCTCTATTCACCTTCTCCACACCATGTAATATTAATTTATTATTTATTATTAAAATTTATGTATAACGTATTTATGTATGTATGTGGTGCTGTAGTCTATAAACCGTGGAGCCTCTTGGGCTTGCCGACCAGAAGGTTGGCGGTTCAAATCCCTGCGACGGAATGAGCTCCCGTTGCTCTGTCCCAGCTCCTGCCAACCTAGCAGTTCGAAAACACACTAGGGACCACTGTGGCTGGAAGGTAAACAGCGTTTCTGTATGCTCTGGCTTCTGTCATGGGTTTCCGTTGTGCCAGAAGCGGTTTAGTCATGCTGGCCACATGACCTGGAAAGCTGTCTGTGGACAAACACTGGTTCCTTCGGCCTGAAAATGAGAAGAGCGCTGCAACTCCAAAGTCACCGTTGACTGGACTTAACCATCCAGGGGTCCTTTACCTTTATGTATGAATGAATGTGTGTGTGTGTGTGTGTGTGAATGTATCTACTCTATCATCTATCTATCTATCTATCTATCTATCTATCATCTATCATCTATCATCTATCATCTATCACATCTATAGACCACCTTTATCTTCCAAGGAGCTTAAGGTGGTGTACATAGTTCCCCTCTTCACCATTTCATCCCATGGTACGCAGAGAACAAGAGTTAAGAGAAGTAAACATGGCAGTCTTTAATTTAGTGAAACAAGGAATTAATTTTGAATAGTGTACCAGGTAGAAAGAATCAATTGAAACCAAATTGTGTAGTGTTACCTAATGGCTGGAGAGGATACAGCCCACAAAATCTGAAGTCGATCTTCAGCTGATGAGAAATCATTGTCCTCTAGGTTTAGACTGTGCCTTGAACTGCTAGGTTTGGTATTCATCAATGCACATGCAAAACAGAGATCTCTGTGCTGGTGCATAACAGCTTGCCTAATGAATACTTCCGGAGAACTCAAAAACCGGCCATGCTTTTGTGACATTTTGCTTGAGCCTAATAAAGGCATTGTTCCACTGTGCCTTTTGGAGTTTATCTACAGACCAACACAGCTACCTTTGCTTTTATGTGCCTTGAAGTCATCCCACATTTACCCAGGAATCTCATTTTTAATTGGAACCCAAAGGTGCTTTACCACAAATTTTCAAAAGTTGTTAAAAAATAAAATAAAACTACCAGGTAATCATGACAAACGTCAAAGGGCTGAAAGAAGCAACTTGCCATGAGAACTTTGCTTGGTGCAAAGCACTTGACTCCCACCACTGGCACCGAAAGCAAGTTTTTGAAGAAGGGCGCAGGCATGTGGCTGCATTCTGTCTGTGGCCAGCGTGGTGTAGTGGTTAAGAGCAGTAGTCTCGTAATCTGGTGAACCGGGTTCGCTTCCCTGCTCCTCCACATGCAGCTGCTGGGTGACTTTGGGCTAGTCACACTTCTCTGAAGTCTCTCAGCCCCACTCACCTCACAGAGTGTTTGTTGTGGGGGAGGAAGGGAAAGGAGAATGTTAGCTGCTTTGAGACTCCTTCGGGTAGTGATAAAGCGGGATATCAAATCCAAACGCCTCCTCTTCTTCTTCTTCTTCGATACTTTATACTGAAACAAACTTCATAAAATAATTAAAGTAACATGATCTTGAAGGCTGGCTATTACTCATTCTCAGTCACACTTCTGACATTACATGGTTTGGGAAAAGCCAAGAAAATCATATCCCATATACATTCCAGAGAGACATTGAATTGGGAACGTTTTAAAAAATGTATCTTTTTTATTTGATTAGATTCACATCCTGCCTTTCCTCCCAAAGGAGCCAAGGGTGGCAAAGTGTCAATAGGTCACGTTCCTTTATGGGCAGCTTTCCAGCGGCCCCTTAGCAAGCAATTCGGTCCAGTAGCAGAAGTGGGTGGGACAAATGTAAAGTTTACTTCTGCGCCCTAGGTTAGCTTCTATACACCCATCCCATCTTCCAGGTGAGCAAGGGGTATCATCATACATGCATACACACATCCCAGTGAGGTTTAAAGATTCTGGGAGGATCTGAAGCATGATTATTTAGAGGCATGGCTTTGGGAGAGAGAGGTGGTTGTGACAGGGCCAATTCCACATGCATGTGTGCGCCAATAATTACTGGAACCAGACACAGAAAAGAGCATGACTTGCATTTGCTTTGGTTGCACAGAATCGCAGTTAAAGGTATTTGCACTGTCATATATATTGCTGCTTCTAAAGCTGTCAGTTAATTAAAGGTTTGTTTGTAGGTTAACTAATTGCCTTGTTTTCAAGCAGCACATTGATTAATTAAATTGTAAATTAAATGGAAACTACAGTACCATAATAAGGGTGGGTTTCTTTGGTTGTCGTTGAGGACACTTCATCTGTCAGCTAAGTGACATTTATTGTTTGGAGGGGGAAATCATCCTCCACAAATATATGTGCAGATTATGCTATTTTTGTAGGCAAGCCATAAACAAGAAGCCATTTATAGGGGCCCACTGATTAAAAGCAGATGGGAATTTACATTTCTAATGCAATGGATTGATTGCAATGAAGACGTGCTGGATGTAATAGGAGTGCCAGCAATCACGAGCACCATCCGCTGAATGTCTTGCTTGTTTGGGGGAGTGGCACTGTAGGGCAGGTGAATCACATGGCTTTCAGGATCCTAGCTTACACTTTTCCTACAAATATAAATCACTGGCAGGCAGTGTATACAACTGAAGCTGCAACGCTGATAGAGACCACACACTCATGTACAGAACACCTCACATGCATACTCAGCAGGCAATAGCCTTGCTCTTCACCTCTCTTCATACAAAAACACACACACACAGTAATGCACCACACAGAGAGAGAAGAAGAAGAGGAAGACACACAGCCCCATCAGCTCCTCTGCCAATTTGTGCCAGTCAGCAGAACAGCATAGGGGCTGTTCCTCCTCACGGCATAAGATGGCAAGCAAAATCGCCCTCTCCGCTCTTCGGAGACCAGAAGTTCAGGGCCACCCATGCCTTGGAGTTCCCTTACTTTGAGACATCCTTGGGGAGGTAGCTCCAAAGAGCACTTCTGCTGCCACTTGTTTGCTGTTAAATTTTAAGGCTGGAGTTGCCCACCTTTCCGGATCAGTGGGCACATTTTGGGTTTTGAGAGTGTGCTGTGGGTGCCAGTTACAAAATGGGTGGCATGGCATAAAGCATAATTAGAGAGAGTTACAGGCATGGTGAAGCTTTTCCCAAAAATCTATTTCCTTACTAGAAAAGCCTAGGCTACAATGCCAGGCTTTTCTAGTAAGGAAATATTGTAAGTTAACAGGACTCCTGGGCCTACTGTCATTATTGGCAGTTGCACAGCCTGAGTATCTCAGGCTGTCAGAACCTGATTGGCTGAGTTCGTAATACCACTGTCAGCCATATGCTTAAAATCCTTTCAAACAATGTTGACGGACCCCTTCTCAATCTTTATTTATCCCTCCTTTTAAACAAACAAACAAACAAATGGAATGAAGCAACATTGAATTGTTTTATCTTGTCCTTCTTGGCGAAAATATAAATAAACCAAATAGGAAGCACGAGGAACCAGAAATAAGGGAACAATGATAGAGCTGAATGCTTTATTTAGATAACTACTTGCTTAAGCTCTCCACTTTAATACTTATTTGCTGCTAAACTTATCTCTGCTTCTTAGTTCCTGCTCACTTATGAGAGACTTAAGCTAGGAATGGCTGTTATCTTTTGCATGTAAAATGTATTTTCAGAAAACCAAAATCTTCTCATTATCTCCTGGGAGTGTTCCACATTGCTTTTTCCTTTCACCTTCCTGTGGTTCTGTTGCAACACAGATTATCCCATTGAAAAAAAAAGGGGGGGGGACCCAGGCAGAATATTATCATCTCATAAAATCTGGGGTGGAAAATGAAAGCACAGCTTGCAAGAACCTTTTGTCAAAAGCAAAACCATCTTTACATTTGCAGGATGCAGTGCAAGCTTCCTTCTTATGGTGATAGTTAAATAAAGAAATGCTGCTCACCTGATTAACAGTTGCTTCTCCCGCCCACCCCCCGGACTTGCCCTGGCTACCCCCACGGAGACGCCAATCTGAACAAAGTTTGAATATTGGACTGCCGCCAAAACTAGAACTTTGGATTGGGTCAAACAAGTGGCTGAAGTCAAATTAGAAGAAAGAATCTCAAAACCTCCCCTACTGCTATTGTATTTCGTATAATCCCTTTCTGGACCTTCTCCCCTTTCCAGTTTTTTCTCCATCTTTCCCCTTTCCCTTTTCTAACTTTTCCCTTTTTCCCCCTTCCCTTTTTATTGAATTTAAATGATTTGAGAAGCAGGTCAACGGAAACCCCTTCTAGATCGTGCGCCCCCTTCTAGATTGTGCGCCCCCTAGGGGTCAGCAGAAAGAAACATTAGTTGGTTTATCCTTAAAGACTGGGGAGGAGGGACGGAATAGGCCGGGCGGATGGCGGGGAGAGACGGGAAAAAGTCGGTGGGAACACCAATAGAGAGGAAAATCTCAAGACAAGAGGAAATAAGGGACTTAGATGCTTTATGGTTGAAAATAAAAGAGGAATTCAGACAAAATGAAACCCATATGGAAAAAAAACTAGGAGAGATGCAGGAATCCTTTGATAAAAAAATAGAGGTTGTGGTAGGGGAACTTTCAAACAAAATTAAAGACCTAACGGTCAGAACAAAGTCTGTAGAAGACTCAAATAGGAAACTACAGAAAGATATGAAAGACCAGAGAAGAGAAGTAGAAAAAATTAAGGAGAACTTTGAAGAATTAAACAGAAGCCAAGATCAAGTGTTAGATAATTTAGCCATGATGGAAATGAAGCAAAAACAGCTAAATTTGAAATTTAGAGGAATAGGGGAAGCAAGGGATGAAGATATAAAAGGAAAAATGACAAAAGAATTGGCGAGATGGCTAGCATTGAGAGAAGAAGAAGTTGCACAAACCATAGAAAATGCCTTTAGAATAAAAATAAGATCGAAGCAAAACAAACAGAAAAGGACCCCAGGAGATTGCTTAGTGATCCTCAGATCGATAGAGATGAGAAACATAATTTTGAGAGAAAGCTATCAGAGGAAATTAGTGATTGATGGGAAACCAATTATTATTTTTAAAGAAATACCAATTAGGCTCCTCCGCAAGAGAGAGGGCTATAAACAGTTAGTCAACACTTTGAAAAAAAATGGCATACAACATAGATGGGAATTCCCTGAAGGGATCTCATTCTTCTACAAAGGGAAAAGATTCAGGATAACAGAGATTCAGGAAGTCAGTAAATTCCTTCGCAGATATGAAAAAGATCTTGGGGGGTTGTCGGAGAGATACGGGGGGGGCCGTGAGGGGGAGGGAGGAGCGGGGGAGGGGGGGAGGGGGAGGGTGGGAGAGGGTGAGGGGGAGGACGAAGAGGAAGAAGCGAAGGAAGAAGAGGTAGAGGAGGAACAGGAGGAAGCAGAGAATCAAAACACTCGAATTTAATCTAGTTAAAACTTAAAACCCAAACCGACAAATTACTGACTTTTCAATAGGTAAAAGTAAAAATGAATCTTAAAATTTTAACATGGAATGTAAATGGATTGAATGAAAAAACAAAAAGGAATAAAATTGTAAATGTGTTGAAGAAGAAAAAATTGGATGTCATTTGTATACAAGAGACCCATGTAGTCAAAAAGCATAAGCATGTATTAATAAATAAGAACCTAGGAATAGAATTCATAAACTCTGGGAGAGAGAAAAAAAGGGGAGTGGTAACTTATGTCAACGAAAAATGGGAACCTAAACTGACCTATAAGGATGAAGAAGGAAGAATACTGGGGGTTCAAATAAGTTTTCAAGGAGAAAAGATTGACGTGGTGAACATCTATGCCCCAAACTCAAACAGGTCAGAGTTCTACAAAAAACTGGAACAGGTGTTATTAGAACTAGGAAATAATAAGATGATACTATTGGGAGACTTCAATGCAGTGCCGACATTAGAAATGGACAGACAAACAGATAAGAGAAAACGAAAACAAGGAAAGTTACCGGAATCATTTCAAGATTTGGAGGAGAACATGGACCTAACGGATGTATGGAGACACAAGCACCCAACAGAAAAACAGTTTACCTTTTTCTCAGAAGTACATAAAAGCTGGGGAAGAATAGACCAAATTTGGACCTCAAGAGAAATCACTCTAAGAGTGGGAAAATGTGAAATTCAACCGAGAACTCTCTCCGATCATAACTCAATAACTTTGGAATTAAAAGGAGAAGCAAACGGAGGTTTCAGATGGAAGTTGAACGACTTTCTGTTGGACAATGATGAGGTGATCGAAAAAGCCAAAGCTACTCTAAAAGAGTATTGGGACCTAAATCTCAATACAGGAATAAACATAGAAACAGTCTGGGACGCTAGCAAGGCGGTTCTAAGAGGTTTCTTTATCCAGCAAAGTAACCACAAGAAAAGAATAAGGCAGCAAAAAACGGATGAAATACTTAAACAATTAAGGGAGTGTGAGAAGAAATTAATAGAACACCCGAAGGACGAGCAAAGTCTACAATCTATAAAAATACTACAAAGACAATATTCAATACTAACGAACCAGGAAATAGAATGGAAAATTAAGCTAATGAAGCAGAGATATTTCGAATCGGCGAACAAAACAGGAAAATTCCTAGCCTGGCAACTGAGAAAAAGACAGAAGCAGAACGTTATAAATAAAATAATGGTAGAAGAAGAATTAATAGTCGACCCAAAAAAAATACAAAAAAATTTTCTTAATTTCTATGAGGAATTATATAAGAAAGGAGAAGAAGACCCAGCCCAAATAGAAAAATATTTAGAGAATAGCTTAGGGAAAACTGTTACAGAAGAAGAAAAAACCCAATTAAATAGACCTATAAGTATGGAGGAGATTGAAAACGCGATAAAGAGAATGAAATTGGGGAAGGCACCAGGACCGGACGGGTTATCGGCTAAATATTACAAAGTTCTGGGAGGTCAACTTGCACAAGCACTCTGTGACACCATGAACAATATTTTAAAAGGAGGGAAAATACCCGAGACGTGGAGGGAAGCTTTTATAACACTAATCCCTAAACCAGATATGGACAAATCAAATATGAAGAACTATAGGCCAATATCGTTATTAAATAACGATTATAAAATATATGCAGACATCATGGCGAACAGATTGAAGAAATGTTTAACAAGGCTAATTCATAAGGATCAAGTGGGTTTCCTCCCAAACAGATTCCTGAAAGACAATGTGAGGCACGTCATTAATCTAATCGAATACCTGGAGATTAATAACAACATCCCGGCGTCCTTGATATTTGTAGATGCAGAAAAGGCGTTCGATAACGTCTCCTGGCGGTTTTTATTAAAATCGATGGAAAAGGCAGGGATTGATGGGGAATTCTTGAAAGGAATACAGGCAATATATTCAAACCAACATGCCAAACTGATAATAAATAACAATATTACGAATAAATTTAAAATAGAGAAAGGAACAAGGCAGGGATGCCCCCTCTCCCCGCTCCTGTTTATTTTGGCATTGGAAGTCCTGGCGAACAAAATAAGGTCCAAAACAGAGATAAAAGGGATTAAAATAGGATTTAAAGAGTATAAATTAAAAGCTTATGCGGACGACCTGATGTTATCTCTAGAAGAGCCGCAAGAAAACGTGGGCAAAGTATTGGAAATTATGGAGGAATACGGCAAATTATCGGGCTTCAAGCTGAATAAGACTAAAACAAAAATGCTAATAAAGAACCTGAGAAACGATGCGAAGGAAAGACTAGAGAAACAATATGGAATCCAAGTGGCCAAAAAAATAAAATATTTAGGAATCTGGCTTACATCCAAAAACATAAACTTAATTGAAGACAACTATACGCCAACATGGAACAAAGTGAAAAAAGATTTGGACATTTGGAATAGGGTAAAGCTTTCATGGCTGGGCAGGATAGAAGCAATAAAAATGAACATACTCCCTAGGATGCTGTTCCTATTCCAAAACATACCTGTTATCAGAGGGCTTAAAATATTTAAGGATTGGCAGAAGACCCTGTCAAGATTCATATGGCAGGGAAGAAGGCCAAGGATCAGATACAAATTATTAACAGATCGAAAGGAGAGAGGAGGACTGGCAGTACCGGATCTAAAAGTATATTATGAAGCGGCCTGTCTGTGCTGGGTTAAAGATTGGATAACCCTAGAGGATACAGACTTATTAGATCTGGAAGGGGCAGACAACAGACTCAGTTGGCATGCCTACCTCTGGTCAAAGAAAGAAAAAGTACACAAGAGTTTTTCTAGCCATATTATTAGAGGCCCTCTATACGAAGTCTGGGAAAGAAACAAGAAATTGTTGGAGTGGAGAACCCCCTGGTGGCTGTCCCCAACAAATATCTTATCAGTAAAAAAAACAAATATGGAAGAGCAAAAACTGACATATGAAGATTTGTTAGTAAGATCTCAAGATAGCTGGAAACTAAGACCTTATGAAGAACTAAAGGAGAAGTTATCGGGATGGCTACTGTATCACCAATTAAATGCAAAATGGTCAGAAGACAAGAAAATAGGAATGAACGAAAAGAAGTCCAAATTTCAGATTGAAGTAATTGAGAGCAAATCGAAGATATTATCCAAGACGTACAATATACTACTGGAATGGGAGACTAAAGATGATAAAGTCAAAGAAGTTATGGTTAAATGGGCGAAAGATCTGGGACATAATATAGAATACGAAAAATGGTCAAAATTGTGGAGGGAGGGACTAAAATTCACGGCGAGCGCGGCAATTAGGGAAAACCTAGAAAAGATGATTTACAGATGGTACCTTACACCAGAAAAATTGAATAGAATGTATAAAACTGCAGACAAGGCTTGCTGGAAATGTAGAATAAAAGAAGGTAGTTTTATACATATGTGGTGGACATGTGAGAAAGTTAAAAATTTTTGGGACCAGATATATAACGAGTTAAAAAAGATTCTTAGATACACATTTCCCAAAAACCCAGAGGCCTTTTTACTAGGGATGGTGGGGAAAGAAATCCAAGAGAAAGACATAACTCTATTTCAATATTCAACCGCAGCAGCCAGAATGTTAATTGCCCAAAATTGGAAAAGTACAAATCTCCCAACAGTGAGGGACTGGCAACTAAAATTATACGACTTCATTGAATTGGCAAGACTGACACAAAAAATTAGAAATTACAAAAATACAAAGTTAAAAGAGGACTGGAACAAATTTATAGTTTATTTTGAAAGCAATTTTAAAAACTTACCAAATACAGCAGGTTTGATTTAAAACTTCCGATGTTGCAAACTAAAAATAAATACCAGCGATAAAAAAAAGAAACTATTGAAAGTAAGAACCCGAAATCAGTAGGGAAGGAAGTCAACAGTTTTATACGTTGTATGTCGTAGTTCTTTGTTTTGTCTTTTTTTTCTTTTTCCCTTCCCTTATTTGTTTGATCCTAATTTTTCTTTTCTCTTTTTTTCCTTTTTTTTCTGTATTTAAGTGACGGGATATTCTGTTGAATGTATGTGGTTTTTTCTTTTTGTGTGCATAAAAGGAATTTAATAAAAAGAATTTAAAAAAAAAAAAAAAACAGTTGCAGGGAATCCGTATTATCCCTAACCTTGGAGTCAGGGGTCATGTAATAAAGCATCCTGGAGATTTAAAACAGCAACCTCAGGACACTGGGCTGATTGGGACTAAAACTTGTGAGCTTTCTCTGTTTTGCAGGTGTCACCTGAAAGCAACTCCTCTGTAGTTGAGAGAAATACTGCAGCTGTAAAACAAGGGTACAGTTGCTAGCAATCTCATGTCTTCCCTTAGCTGAACTGAATTCAGGCACTGAAGCAACTGCATAGTATGGGGAGCTACGGTCTGGTGATAATGGGAAACTAATAAATTACTTGACCTTAATAATGAAAAATGCAAAAGGTGCTTGCGCATAGTTATAGTTCTCCCACTCCTGAATGTAGTGGTAGCAGAGAATATATTAGAAACAAAGGAACAACGACTGATCTGATTGCCAAACTATTGTCCTCGTTTGATAATCTTGTACATTGTATATACTAGCAGTGGCGTGGCGTGGGGGGTGCCAGGGGTGCCGTCCGCACCGGGCGCAACATTGGGGGGGGCGCGTTTGGCCGGCCCTTCGCAAGACGAAAGTCCATAGGGAAATCTCCGGGACAGCGGGAAAGCACAGCGCGTCTTCCCCACTGTCCTCGGACCTCCTCCGAAGGCTGGCGGTGGGGCGGAGAGACCTCCTCCGGCTGCCAACCTTCGGAAGGCTGCTCCGAAGCCTGCGGAGGGGCGGAGAGACCTTCTCCCCGCGCCAGCCTTCAGATGGCTGTCCTGAAGACTTGTGGTGGGAGCAGTGGCGTAGTGTGGGGGGTGCACCTGGCGCAACATCTGGGGGGCGCGCGGAAGAGACTCGAGTGCTAAAATCCACGGGTTAGGGGGCGCAAATTACTTGCCTTGCCCCGGGTGCTGAGAACCCACGCTACGCCACTGTATACTAGAGCTGTGTGCCTATCAACTCTCAAAAATTATCCATCCTATTTGTAAGCAGAAAAATAGCCAAGGGGGTGGCAGGAGTAGTGGGTTAGTCGCATACAACTTCTGTTCTCAAAGACATACTCTGGTTGCCAGTTACTTCTGGGCAGCCATTCAAGATGTTTATGTTGACATGAACCATGAGTTATCTGGGGCCCAAATATCTGAGAAAACACCTTCTTCTGGGTGTCTCTGCATTAAGATCAGCAGAGGAGGTTTTTCTGGTGTTTCACTTGTTAAATGAGGTATGGAGGGCAGCAGAAGGACATGAGAGGATGGTTCCCAGGCTGTGCCGCAGTTTAAGGTTGTTGCGGCCATGCCTACTACTGGCACTGATTGGACAGTGGGGCCGCCCATGGGCGGAGCCCCACCTAGTGCCAGTGAAGCAGCCGGCTGGCTACGAGGAGGGTGTTAGTCTCCGCCCCCAGCCAGATCATTGCAGGACCCAATGCCCAGCCACAACACCGCCCACCAAAAAAGGTATTCAGAAACGAAGTGTGGAGGGTAGCGGAAGTGCCTTTTCAGTGCTGGCTCCACATCTTTGGTGGTTCCACACAGCGGCAGAGGAAGCCACTCGAGCGCCTGGGGCACGCCGTCCATAGGAGCGGGGCAAGCCGCCCATAGGGGAAGGGCACACCACAGTGCCAACGGAGTCTGCCTGCCTCCTCGCACTTAGCCGCCCTACAGCTGGGGGGGGGGAGGGGAGGCAGCGGGCAGACCATTTGGGCAGCACGGAGCCTGCGCACACCCAAGCCACTGTGTCTCTCCCAAGAGAGATGTGTGGCTCGGGCGTGCTGCAGGCCCCGCGATAAGTGCCGCCCGGCATTTTGTCACCCCCCTCAGTGGTGACACCTGAGACGGCCCGCACCTACTGCACCCCCCTTCCCCCGCCCCTGGTTCCACATCACTGAAGTGCATCTTGTTTCTTATATTCTTTTAGATGTCAGAGTTGGGAATGGAATGGAGGAGATGACGGACTGGAATAGTGAAAAGGAGCACTTCACATTGTAACATTTTAGGGCAGATTCCAGTTGTCCAGAATTGTGAAACGCTGGGGTACTGCGTTCATGTGCGCAACCAGTAGCATGCGAGTCTACTGTAGAGATGTAGCCTTATAAAAGCTCATTGTGCTGTAACAACGCACCACCACCACCAAATACCTTAAGCATATCTGCCATTTCTGCAGGTTTTAAAAATGAAAATAGGAACTGGTAAATGCACATTAATTTCAAACTGCTTTATGCCAGAATATTGTTTTGTTCTGTTTTTTGAGTGGATGCAAAGAATGCTGTCACCGTATTATTGTTACCGCTTTCTAAACAGGAAGGCTGGGCCCATGTAGACTTAATTCCCCCCCCCATTTTAGCTCTCAAGTGTTCCTAAGCATTTATCTATTGCTTTGCCTCCAGTCATTTTTATCAATAGGAAAAAATAAAGGCTAACCTTTAGATGTCATCGAGTTATGAAAGGAACTGCAGCAGTCCCTGTCGTCTCGTTTCTAACCTATTCGAAAACAAAGATTGTTAGGCTGGCACGACAACAACATTGTTCTGTGTTTCTTTTCTCCTCCTTGGATCACCAATATTGCTATATAATGTTTGCGCATTTCTAAAAAATATTCACTTGGAGACACACATTGCAGCTGGGCCAAAACACGCAGGGAGAGTGTTAAGCAGGACTTGTGTCTTGGGTGACAGTATCCTGAGGACCTGAGAGAGAAACTTGGAGGTCCTCATCTAGCCTCTGGGCCTGATATGCATACCAGTGTCTCAGGAGGCCTACTATGAAATAGCCAAGCCGGGAAAGCTTCACCCCAGCTTTAGTAGCTTTTTAACAATAGCCTCACCCTCAAGGCACACCATGAAGTACTCATTTATCTTATTTATTTATTTTTAAAAAATAATATTATTTATACCCCACCCATCTGCCTGGGTTTCCCCTGTCACTCTGGGTGGCTTCCAGCAAAATATTAAAATACAATAATTCATCAAATATTAAAAGCTTCCCTAAACAGGGCTGCCTTCATATGTCTTCTAAAAGTCAGGTACCGTATTTTTCGCCCTATAGGACGCATCGTCCCATAAGGCACACCTAGTTTTGGGGGGGGGAAATAAAGGGGGGAAAATTTATTTTCCCCCCAGGCTTCCCCGAGCTTCCCCTGACCCCAGCCCCCAGAACAGGCAACTCTCTGCAAGCCGCGGGAGCCCAGCACAGGGCTCCCACGGCTTGCAGAGAGGTGCGCGAAGTCTGGGTGTGCTGAGCTCAGCGCGCCCAGCCTTCAGCATGCAGGCAACTCTCCACAAGCCGTGGGAGCCCAGAGAGCTGCTCACCGACCCCTCTCGCTCTCCAGGCTTCAGTGAAAGCCTGCATTCGCCCCATAGGATGCACACACATTTCCCCTTCATTTTTGGAGGGGAAAAAGTGCGTCCTATGCGGCGAAAAATACGGTAGTTGTTTATTTCTTTGACATCTGATGGGAGGGCGTTCCACAGGGCGAGCACCACTACCGAGAAGGCCCTCTGCCTGGTTCCCTGTAACTTTGCTTCTCGCAGTGAGGGAACTGCCAGAAGACCCTCAGAGCTGGACCTCAGTGTCCGGGTAGAACGATGGAGGTGGAGACGCTCCTTCAGGTATAATGGGCCGAGGCCGTTTAGGACTTTAAAGGTCAGCACCAACACTTTGAATTGTGCCCAGAAACGTACTGGGAACCAGTGTAGGTCTTTCAGGACCGGTAAGCATGGATGAATCTTGTCAATATATGTCTGTCAATTTCTCATTTTCCCAGTATTAAGCTCAGTTCTCTACATTGACACATGGGGGGATGCACACACGTATGCATGCATGGGTGTGTGGGTGTAATCACTCCTTCACACAAACACTTGTGCACCTGTAGAGACCAAGTGTACCTGCACTTAGTGTGTGAACAACCCTACTGATGCCATTAGAAACTTCCCTAAGGGGACTAATAAGAGCAGGGCGGAGGAAGGCAGTGTTCATTGGGACCATGGAAGGGAGTGAAACTCTAGCATGCCACAGTCATGAACCTGATTTCTAGACTCCATGCTCACTATTTAGCATTTTAAAAATTAGCCACAGAACGATGAGCCAACTGCATTTTAATCCTTAGTTAAGGATTCAGGCATCGGGACACGGGTTACACCACAGAGCCTAGGACTTGCTGATCAGAAGGTTAGCGGTTCGAATCCCCACCACGGGGTGAGCTCCCGTTGCTCGGTCCCTGCTCCTGCCAACCTAGCAGTTCGAAAGCACGTCAAACTGCAAGTAGATAAATAGGTACCGCTCCTGCGGGAAGGTAAACGGCATTTCCGTGTGCTGCTCTGGTTCGCCAGAAGTGGCTTAGTCATGCTGGCCACATGACCCGGAAGCAGTATGCCGGCTCCCTCGGCCAGTAAAGCGAGATGAGTCCCACAATCCCAGAGTCGTCTGCGACTGGACCTAATGGTCAGGGGTCCCTTTACCTTTAAGGATTCATGCATGTCCCATAATCTTTCTGTAAAGCACTTCGAGGGTGTGTGCAGTTCGAGTGCCCCATTAGCACTAATGGACCATCCTCCCTTGGGATTAGGTATAGGTTTTCTTTAGAATGAGAAGAATGTTAGGGTCTCCCCCCCCCCTCATACTCTAGAAGCATACAAATTCTATGTTAATCTATTTTTTAAAAAAAATAAATGTAAAAAATTGCTTCTTTCAGCATAACTACCCGGCCAAAGATGCTTCCAGATTGTAGCTCAGGTTTTCACGAGTAACCATCCATGGCAGAGAGGAAAGGAGCACCCACTGAGATTAATGGGTAATATTTCCAAAAGCTTGGTCTCAGCAGGAAGTTTTAAATGTTTCACTAAGGGCATTTGTATAGCAAGCGACAAGGCCCCCCTCAAATCTCTCATTAAGCGCGGGAAAAGTGCATAAATTTTTATCGGCTCCATTGTTAAAAAAATTATACCATTTCTCACTTCACTGGGAAGAAGGATTGGGCTTAGCCGTTCTTGGTTTGGCATCTCATTTGCAGAAGGAGTAATCTTTTATGGCAGCATTGCACTGTGCAGGTCACCTGCAATAATGTTTAGGTGAAACCTCTGGAACGTTTTGAGTGCAGGAATGGCTGCATGGCGCTTAGATTCACAGAAGCGCAGAAGCCCTTGGGGGATTGAATTAATCACTGTTAAATGCTAAGCACGGTGAGGGCGGGAATCAGCCTGTCTATTCCTGAACAGGAAACATTTATTAATTCCACCAGGCACCTTACATTTGCCACTGAGTTTCTTAATGCTCACCCCAACACATTTTAACACTTAAATAACAAACCAGCACTTCCCAAAACATTGTAGAGGAGGCCATTTGAAAGTTGTATATTGCATGAAGATTCTATTTCTGCTTCTCAGGAAGAATATTTCAGTTAGAAAAAGAGGTCCATGGGTAGACAGAGTTGGAGTGGAGCACAGAGAACCTGAGTTTATATCTATAATCATGAAAGAAGCTGATGAGGGTTAGGGGAGACTGGCAGAGAAGACTTTTGGATAAATCTTTCTCTAAGCTGTCTGCCCATCCATGAAAGACAAGCTACAGATGTCAGTCCAACATCTGGTGCCTTCAGATGTTGGACTGACATCTCCCATCATCCCTGAGCACTGGCCATGCTGGCTGGGAATAGTAATTATTATTATTTATTATTATTTATATTCCACCTATCCAACTGGGTTTCTCCAGCCACTCCGGGCGGCTTACAGCATATCTAAAAACATTAAACATTAAGCATGAAAATCTCGATACAAGGCTGCCTTCAAATGTCTTCTACAAGTTACGTATTTCTTTCTTTCTCCTTGACATCTGAAGGGAGGGTGTTCCACAGGGAGGGCACCACTACTGAGATAGCCCTCTACCGGGTTGGAAGTTAGAATTCGCAAAATCTGGAATTGCCATGTGTTTCCCATTCAGACCCCACATCCATCCATGAATGTGGGAGAAAGCAGTTTGGGGAGGGTGATGGTGACATGGAAAAAGCTACAGTCGCTTTTCTCCACTCCCTGCCTTAACTCATATTTGCAGCCTGCTTTGGGTTTTGGATTAAAAAGAATATGGAGGCAAGAGTCACATAATGTGCAAGTAGAAGTTCTCCCCCTTGGGATTTCAAGAATGTTGATGGAGCCAGTTTGAATGGAGGGTTGGTAGTGGAAGCCTCAAATCTAACTCTTAGGAACACAGGAAGGTTCAGAATACTGAGTTAGACCACTGGACTATCTAGTAATTACTGACTGCACTGACTAGCACTGGCTTTCTGGGGTTTCTGGCAGGGGTCTCTTCCAGTCCGTCCTGGAGAAATGAGAAGTGAGAGGGCTGTGTGCATTGGCAAGAGGAATTATTTTTTCCACGGTGTATCCAAAATCTATGCAGCCTCCCATTGTGTAACAATTGAACATTGTAAACAAGGGCAACACCTTGATTGCATTGACATTCCTGTAGTCAGCCACTGGTCCTTATCTGTCCAAAGTGGAGCTTGCATCAAAAAGCTGCACAGCCTTCCTTGCATCTAAGTTTCTGATTTAAACTACCCCTTTTGATGTCACAAAAGGTGCCTGTTGCCACCTCTGGGAGACACTGCACAGGTGAGTGTTTTCAACATCCGTAGTCACTCAGTGTTTCCAGTGCCATTGTATAAACAGTGGAAACAATGAGCAGAGGTGATCAGGGCCTCTCTGAGCAGGCAGTGGTGCTGGAAGTGATCCGGAATACACAGAAGCACTCAATAATCTTAATCAGAACATTTATAACTGAAGCTATTGTGCTTTGGAGAGATAAAGCAGTTGCCTGAATTAAGCAGAGATACAGCTATACCTGCGTCGAAAGGACTTATCAGTCTGTTTGGAATCGTAAGTGTGTCGCGTGGCACCTTTATAGCACACCTCAGAATTAAATCAACACCAAGGCAAGGAAGATGGCGCCAGAAAGGAGCTAACTTCTACTGCTTGCCTCAATTTAGCTCAGTTTCAGTAACAAGTGCTCTTGTAGCATCCCAGATAGAGTGGTGCAATTCACTCTGTGTTGAGCTACCCCTGAAGATAGTTTGGAAGCTGGTGGTGGTGTGGAATGCTTTAGTCCAGGAGTAGCAAGCAAGGATCATATCGCTCCAATCCTGAAAGTACTGCCCTGGCTGCCAGAGAGCTGCCAAGTCTAACTCTAGGTCTTACGAATAACATAAAAAGCCATTAGTGACTTGGGATCCTAGTACTTGAGTTGCAACCTGCAGGCAATGCCCTGATCCTTGCCCCATCTGTGGAAGAGACTAGGAAAGTAATGACAAAAGAGAGGGCATTCTCAGTGCCACCCTCTGCCCCCCCCCCAGTTATGGAACATCTCATTGGCCCGCACAGTCAAAACTTTCAGGCAACAACTGATTACATTTTTATTTAGGGAAGCTTTCAGATCACAAAGCACATTGATTTCCTGCATGTGGTTCTGCGGATATTCGTGCCTGCTGGCTTTTTATATTTTCTATTGTAACTGTTATTTTAACATTATGTTCCATTTTATGGCTTTATTGTTGTGCTGCTTTGACATGTCAGAGGATTTTGCAGATGGTATCATCTACCATCAAGCTCTTGTTGTTGACACTCAGTGACAGGTCTCAGGTTCCATCCTTGGGGTCTCCACCAGGTGTTACTTGAGTACTTGCAGAGCTGCTGCCAGTCCATATAGACTATCTTGGCCAACGTGGACCAAATGATCTAACTTGTTCCTATATTGCCTATTACATTCCATTGCTAGCCCTGCATCTCAACATGTGTCAGTTTTTCTGACAGCCCTCAAAAGTGTTGCTTATTTGGGAGAAGTACAGATACGTTTTACTTACTTGAACATGTTTGATTTTAGCCTTTGAGATGCATAGGACAAATGTAGGTATGTAATTGTTCTTGTATACTGGCTTCTCTTTGACTTGCAATTGAATGGAGTATACCTATTACCTAATACCTTTGTACTGATAAATGTTCTTCTGCCTGAGAGCACAGCAGGATATGGATTTTATGCCAAACAAATCTTCATTCCTTTCTGGGTTCTTTAAACTTATCTGCCACTACCATAATCTTACATAGTTTGGGGGAACAAGGAGAAAAGGAAATGCTCTATATCATCTGTGTTTCTGAAAACATAAAAATTGTACTGCTTTTTCCTGTATTCTTATATATATTGTTTAGGAAATCTGTATTGCGGATCCTAAATCTGTCTGTGCTTGACTTAAAATGCATCATATCATGCCCAAACCTTCAATTCACTAGATACACACAACAGATGTGAGCACTACTCATCATATTGAAATGTTGCAGTTTTCCCCCTCTCTCTTTTCTCTTCTTCCAAATGCTTTCCTACACATGGACCATAAACTACTCTCTTTTCTACATCAAAGGTGATGATCTCTATCAACCCAAAAAGATGGTTTTAGGGTTGTGCGACTGGTTCAGCTGCAGTGGGTGCCATGCTGCAGGGGACACCACAACAGTGCTGTAGAACAGAGTGAAAGAGGTGGAGGGCACCAAATTTTAGTATCGCACAGGTCGCCACTGAAATTTGAGAGCCTAAAGTCTTTCCTCTGCAAATACAAAACATGAAAATCTAAGTCCTCCTTGGGTGAAGAATGAAACAGAAGAGAGAGGGAGTAGGACAAGAATGGGCAACCTGTGGCCACCATAACTCGTTGAACTACAGTTATTGTTGATAATAATAAAATTTCTAGACCGCCTTTCATTTGAGGACCACAGAGCAGTTTACAAGATGCATACCATAGTAACAAACAATAGCCCCCTCCCACAGTTTGAAAGACCATAGATTGTTTAGTTAGGGAAAGGCTGGGAGAAGGGGAGTGTTTTGCCTGGCACCTAAATGTATGTAATGAAGTCACCAGGCGAGCCTACTGGGGGAGAACATTCCACAAGTGGGGAGCCACCACAGGAAGGGCCTGTTCTCGTGTTCTCTGGACTTCTCATGGAGGAGGCACAAAAAAGGGCCTCAAATGATGGCTTACAACTCCTGTCATGCTTGATCATTAGCCATGCTGTCTGGGCTTGATGGGAGCTGAAGTCCAATGATATCTGGAGGGCCACAAGTTCCCCGTATCTGGCATAAGAGGTATGAGGCCATGCATGCCAGCCCCAACCATGCATTGAGTGGGAAGGAGGCTTCCAAGCATGTTTGGATGAATGAACTTAGATGCCTCTGCATGACCAATAGCCCTATAGTGCAGCGTTCCAATCATGTAGAGGCATCTAACCATGTTGAGAGGAGTGTGGTTAGAAGCCCACTTCAGACCTTCGTGTTCAGTGTGCACCATGTGAGAATGAGAGCGATGGGAGTGGGTCTTGTGCACATTGTCCTACTGCCCTTGTCACACATTCACTTCCAATGCCTGAAGAGGACTCTAAAGAAGGATATGCATGAAATTGATTTAGCAGTCTTACACCTACCTATCAGGAAGTAAACCCCATGCAATTCAGTCAGGCTATATATATATACAGAGTGGTGCCTCGCAAGACGAAAAGAATCCGTTCTGTGATTCCCTTCATCTAGCAGTTTTTTCGTCTTGCGAAGCAAGCCCATTGACGGATTAGCGGATTAGCGCTTTTAGCGGCTTATCAGTTTATCGGATCAGCTGATAAGCGGCTTAGAAAAAGGGGGGAAGGGAAAAAACACCGCAGGAACTCGCAAGACATTTTCATCTTGCGAAGCAAGCCCATAGGAGATTTGTTTTGCAAAGCACCTCCAAAATGGAAAACTCTTTCGTCTAGCGAGTTTTTCATCTTGAGAGGCATTCGTCTTGCGGGGCACCACTGTGTATACAGACATATGTATAGGATTTTCTCTTTAGCTTCTGTTAAAACAGATTTCCCTAGCTGAAGAGAAGCCTTCATCTTGTTTCAGTGTTGCCTTTTTCACTTGGTCCGTCAAAGACATATCTTGGAGAATAGCATGAACATCATGCCAGTGTCTGCAAAAAAAGAAAAATGGGGTTGATTAAAGAGACAGGCTGCTATGTAGCAGACACCACTTAACAAATAATAAAAATTGTTAAATGTGCAATTGCATTTGTGCATGGCCATTAAAGGCTTGATTACATGCTCGTAGCTACAATGTATTTGGATTTATATCCTTGGCATCTAGGCAAGAGGCTGTAGCATTATATTAGACTATTAAAGTAAAGAGTAGGCACAGATTCCTTCGGGGTGGGGGGGTGGGTGGGGAGTCCACTTAGCAGAACATATGGAAACGGAGTGTATTTAAGTAATTTATTCACTGGCTAACTTTAGCATTAGGCTTGATATGGCAGGTAACATTTTCCATAATATTTCCAGTGAAATATTACTGCGTCTGTAACCCTTTGTGTATCCCACCACCAAAGCTATATTTTATTATTGTGTTTAAAAGTGTGGGAAGACTCATTTAGCCTTTTGAAGGTGCTGTGTCAGAGGCCTATGTGATGGTTTTCCCAACGGAAGATTAATATGTTGACTGAGACCATATCTACATTATATACTTCAGGCACAATTATAGCACTTTAATAGTCATGGTTTCCCTCAAAGAATCCTGGGCAACGTAGTTTGTTAAGGGTGTGGAGAGTTGGAACCCCGTTTCCCCTCAGGGAGTTACAATTCCCAGAGTAGCTTAACCATCGTTCCCTCTTCCTAGGGAACTCTGGGAATTATATTTCTGTGACGGAATAGGGTTCTCTTAACAACTCCCAGCAGCTTTCACCAACTACAGTTCCCAGGATTCTTTGCTGGAAGCCATGACTGTTAAAGTGGTATATGCTGCTTGAAATGAATGGTGCAGCTGCAACCTGACTAAAGAAGATGTTCTGACTAGATCTTGTCAGGTTCTGTAACAGGGGTGGGTGACCTGTCAAATTTCATATAGGGATGGTGGAGAAATTGGGGTCAGGGGAGGTCAAGAGTGAAAAAACTACCAAAAGGTTATTTCCACCCTTGAATAATATTGGGTTGTGTCCAATGTTAGTCATACTCAAAGGAGACCCATTGAAATTAATGGACATGTCCAACTTGGGTCCATTGACTTCGGTGGGTCTATTAACATGGCTGGATCCAGCTTATTTCTTGCTCAACAAGAGGCCAACATCTCAAAAGCTAGGTTGCCTTCCAATATTCTCGTGCTTGAAATCTTTTGGCATATACTCTGAAAAAGAAGTCCTGGGGTTTGAGATGCCACTGATTCCTTATTAGCACAGCATTCAAGTAACAAGGAGAGAATATTTGACTAAAACATATCTTTATTGCCATACAGGATAGGCCTGCAAGTTAAAGATTGTCAAACTGAGACCTCCGCAAACACTAGGTTACAGCATATTTTACTTAACTTCTCACACTGCAAATGCAAAGTTTGTTCTTTTATTGGGGTTTTTTTTTTAATGAAAAGCTTATACCTTGGACAACATATAGATAGATTTTCAGTAAAAACCAAATGCAGTGCTTGACATTTCACTTTATTGCAGAGTCGTTTTTAGCACTGGCTTTAAATGTTAGTCTGCTTTGGCTTCCTTTTTATTTCTTTTTCCTTTAAGGATGGTAATGTAGTACTTACAAAACTAAGACAGGTAAGATCCTGAAGGAACATATTTGGGGGTGGGGAAAATTCCCCCAAATGTGTCTGACATCCCTTCAGTCTTGATCTTTAATACATGCATTCCATTTTTAAACCCTTCAAAACTATACAGTATATTGCTCATGTGAGAAACAATGGTTTAACATAGCAAAATCACAATGCATAACAGACTGAAATAAGTCTAGCAACTGAATTTCCTTAGAAATATGATTTATGACTATAGATTTTCACAATTTGTGGGTCTACACCACTGCATAAAAAGCCTTATCTCAACAGAATAGTACTACACTGGCCTATGTAGCTTCAGAGTTCATGAATGAAAATAGAATTATTTCATTTATGATTTATACCTTAGTGAAGCAGCATATAAAGAGATGCTGGACAGAGCAGTCTATTTCCAGTCTGTGTCAGTTTCACACATGTTCATTCACAAATCCCTTCCATCTGGTTTCCAGCTTAATTTGTGCATTTCCATCCCAAGCATATTAAAATGCATACTCAGAGTTGACCCACTGAAATCAATGGGCAATTGGACTTGGTTGGTTCTCGCCATTTTATCGCAACATGTACGTTATCTGAATGTTACAGTTATAAACATATTTTATCTTAAAATATGCAATTTTTTGCATATTGGTATATTTTTGACACATGAACTTCCTGCAATTCAGAAAAGTATGAAATACAAAGAATAATTACATTTTTGACGATGAATTAATCAGGGAGGTGCAAATGAGGTCAGTTTGGTGGCAAATGTTGAAAAAACAAAATTTCCTTTCATCCCTCCTAGAAAGAGAAATAGTCAATGTCTATGCAGATTAAAAATCTGGTTGATTTCTAAATGTATTCATATCCATGATATATAACATGCACATGTACCAGGTGCACATAGGTCCTGTTATCTGTCACTTTTTCTGCACAGCCACTTTCTCTGCGGAACCCCCATTTTGAAATAAAACAAAAGCAATTGTTAGGCAGAACTGCCAGTGATCTAAAAAGACTCCAGTGTCCATGTGTGATTGCCAGCGCATGGGAATATCACGTCACATCCAGCCTGAAAAAAAGGGTTTCATCTGTTTAAAATGTGGGTGGAATGCAGTATTGTTGACTGAGTCATTTGCCAGCCTATATTTCAAGTGGGAAACTTCAGCCCCAGGGGCCAAGACTTACCCAAGGCCTACAGCACATGCTTTGCACCTTCTGTGGGTAATTTTGCCTGGCTGGAATGTGTCCTTGGATGGGTGTAAAAACCTGCATACTACACAAAAGTAAAACCCCCATTTCTTGCCTTGCCCCCTTTTGTCTCTGGCCCCCATGATATTGGTGATATTCACCAATACCATGCATTTGCTCTATTATTTTCACTAACAGAGGTGTTTGCACACACACTTTACCCTATCCTATGCATTTTTACGCATGTCACTCAGCTGGAGAGCTGTATCGCAAAATTCAGAGAAGTGGGAATTTCAAAGTGCCTGTGTTCTGGTTTTGCGAATTTATTTGTTTATTAAAATATTCATACGCCGCTGTTCTAGTCATACAAAAATACCAGTGTGGTTTACAACAATTTTGTATCTGAAACCACACTTTAAAAAAACCACACACAAAAACATACAATAAAAATTTAAAAACCAGCTAACTATTATGGAACTATTATGGAAAGACAGGACAGAAAAGTTTTCAACATACTGTTTTGGAAAGTGCTGCTCAGACAGGTCCACCCTTAAACAGGGAACTGATTCCAAAATCCACCTGCCCCCATCCCTGCTCTTCAAACCCCAATTGCTGCCTTCATCTATACACTCTCCGCCAGCCCATGTTATGACAGCAGCTGAAGTAGGTGGCTTCACTCCACTGCACAGCAGGCCCAGCCCTGAATAGGTTATACATGGGCAGTTGGACCTCTCATGTTCACCTCTATAAGGATTAACACTGGTCTGATTCAATAGAAGGCTGCTGCAAATGCACTGATGTGAATAACCAGGTTTCTTCATATTTTCTGAGCTGAGTGTGAAGTCTTCTGTCCCTCACAGGAAATGCTCCTGATTTCCATTGCATTTATGCTTTCAGAAAGTAATTTCTCTCCCCCCTCCCCCTGTATTTAGGCCCCATAAGCAGCGTCTTGGTGAACAAATATGGCAGCCGGCCAGTCATGATTGCGGGCGGGGTCCTGGCTTCATTTGGAATGATTAGCTCTTCATTCTGCAACAGTGTCCTAGAACTTTATATCTGCATAGGTGTCATTGGAGGTAAGTATTAACCTGCTATCCCAGACAAAGCCCCTGGGTTTCAATTTTTTTAATGATAATTCAACTTGTGGTGCATGTTCTTTGCACCATTCTTACTGGGTCATGTGCAATTACAGCCCAGGCATTGATTAGCTCATGGCAGCACTTATTATAGTCATCAGTACTCCATTTTTCTACAGGTTCTTTTAGCCTTTAATCATGTCACCATACACAGCAAGGAATACAAATCCAACTGTACCCAAAATGCCCCAGTTGCTGTTTGCCATGTTATGAGTTTATTCACAGTGTGGTAGAGTTTTATGTGGAAATTCTGCAAGCTCTAAATGCAGTGTTTCCAAAAAAACGGGCTTCAGTTACAAGAGTCTGAGGATCGGGTTTGTATGATGTAACATCAGCAAAAGCCCTATTAATAGAATGCCCATTCTATTAAACTTCCATTCATATGCATGCAGCCAGCAGACAGTTTGCTGTTCAGCACCCACCCTAACAGAGCCTCTAGATGGCTTGTTTTCTAGGCTTAGTTATACTGCCTAAGGCTGGTGCACACATGGTGACTGCACACTCAAGCGATGGTCTGCCTTTGTGAATGAGAGACCACACACAGATCAAAAACGGCACACAGGATTGTTGTCTCTCAAACACAATACTTTTCACAACACGATGCTGTTACCAACCTACAGGCTGAAGTTGAGGCTGCAGTTTGTCATGTCCTGTCAATTCTTTCAGCCTTGAGTCACAAAGATGCAGCATGCTGACCTGGCTGTGCAAAGTTAACTGAAAGATGCATGGATCAAGTTATGACAGGCAATCCTGTATGCTTTTTTTAAGAAATAAAAAAATCTGTAGCAGTAGGCATGCACTGAGTAGACATGACAAGTGGACTTCTGAAGACAGAGACTGATTCAGGAACTAGCAGGCCATAATGATACTGGCCTGTGCTTGAGCAGCTTGGAATAGCTTCACCATTCCAGCCACCAGACTTACCGTATTTTTCCATGTATAAGACATCCCCATGTATAAGACGTATTTTGAGGGACTAAATTTAAAGAAAATGAGGGGAGATGGCCCAAAGTTCTTGAGCTTTTTAAGGGGGGAATTGCACTCGTGCCATCACCCCAGCAGGGCTGTTGCTGGGGGTTGGCAAAGTGGGCAGCCACTCCCCCCGCGCCCTGGCAGGAAGCTCCCTAGAGCACGGGCCACCAACCAGCTGGCTGGCACGCACAGCTTCTCCTCCACACCACTGCAGGAAACGCTCCCTAGACCTAAACCTCCCGCAGTGGCATGGGGGGGGGGGATTTCACTCCCGCCAACCAGCTGGCTGGTGTGCACAGCTTTCCCTCCATGCCGCTGTGGGAGACACTGGAAGCCAGTGGGGTGTAGTGGTTAAGAGCGGTAGTCTCATAATCTGGTGAACCAGGTTTGCTTCCCCGCTCCTCCACATGCAGCTGCTGGGTGACCTTGGGCTAGTCACACTTCTTTGAAGTCTCTCAGCCTCACTCACCTCACAGAGTGTTTGTTGTGAGGGAGGAAGGGAAAGGAGAATGTTAGCCACTTTGAAACTCCTTCGGGTAGTGATAAAGCAGGATATCAAATTCAAAACTCCTCCTCCCTAGAGCATGCGCCTCCCACAGTGGCATGGAGGGAGTTTCACGCCCGCCAACCAGCTGGCTGGTGCATGCAGCCTCCCCTTCATGCCACTATCCAGCTTTTTGACATGATTTTTGAGTCAAAAAACCTTGTCTAATACACGTAAAAATATGGTAAATTCATTCACCTTATTCTCCCAATAGCTTTGTGAGGTAGGTCAGCCAAAGAGAAAGCAGGTCACTCAAGCCATTCCAGCAAGTTTCATGACTATATGAAGATTTGAAGCCAGGTCTCTCCTGCTCAAATCAAACCTGCTAGCTGCTGTGCTACCGGTATGTGAGGACTTAGAATTAGGCTGTAGACTGAGAAAGAGTGTTATCCACATAGGATGAGTAACATCCATAGAGGAAAGACATCTTTGCTCAGCGAATATGACATGACTGCATTCAGGGCTACTCTTCCTTCTGGTCACCCAGCTGTAAGATTGCTAGAGGCAGATTGGCTGCCAGGCCTATTCCACTATATTCTTCCTATAAGGTTCCCAGTCACAGCACCAAACAAGGAATCTGAAATGTTTGTGTGAGTCTCTTCTCCATGGGAAACCTCGGGACCCCGCAATGATGTGGGAGGGTGTCATTTTCTGTGTAACGGCCCATGTCCATTAAGCATTTTAAGCCTTATTTTTATGTGTACCTATTCAAACCTAAGTAAAGGATAAAGCTAAAGGCAGAGGATTTATCCTTCTAAACTCTTGCCGTTTTCGTCGAGAAGGTGACATTTAATAACTTCTGTGAAATGAACCAGGAGCAAATTGGATTATAGCTTAGTAAAATACAGAAACAGTGTACTCAAGGTCTTGATATCATTGTTCCTCTGTCACTCCGTTGTCTGCAACATGAATCGTGCGTTGCAGAGCTCTCGCTTTTATTGCACTGCAATTTGAGGGAAACGAGAGAAATTTTGTGTGGCATATCAGTGACATTAAAGCACATGGGAAGCAATGAATGCTCCCGTTTATTTGCCAGCGCCAACAGCTTTTTAATATTTCTGGAGAATTACTAGCTGGCATTTTGGCTGTTTGTTGTTTATATGGGGTGCTTGGAAGGTGACAATTTGGTACTATTCTAGGGGAATGCTCTATTTTTCATGCTTGTGTGTCTGTGTGTGTGTGTTTTCTTTCTTCCTTTCTTTTAGGTTTGGGCTTGGCATTCAACTTGCAGCCAGCTTTGACAATGATTGGCAAGTATTTTTACAAAAAACGCCCCATTGCTAACGGACTGGCCATGGCTGGGAGTCCAGTGTTTCTAAGTACTCTGGCACCTCTCAATCAGTTTCTCTTCAATGCTTTTGGCTGGAAGGGAAGCTTCCTCATTTTGGGAGGGCTTCTTTTGAACTGTTGCGTGGCCGGGTCTCTTATGAGGCCCGTCGGACCCACACCAGCCCCTGCGGTCAAAAAAGACGTAGAAAAGGGGAAAGGAGATTCTGCCTTGCACAAGAACGACAAGAAGTCCGTTTGGCAAACCATCAACACATACTTAGATCTCTCCCTCTTCAAACACAGAGGGTTTCTGATTTATCTATCTGGAAACGTCATCATGTTCCTTGGCTTTTTTGCCCCCATTGTATTCTTAGCTCCTTATGCCAAGCACAAGGGGATCGATGAATATTCCGCTGCGTTCCTCCTCTCCATCCTGGCTTTTGTTGATATGTTTGCCAGGCCGTCCATGGGCTTGCTCGCAAACTCCAAATACATACGGCCCAAAATCCAATACTTCTTTAGCTTTGCCGTTTTGTACAATGGCATCTGCCACATCATGTGCCCGCTGGCCGAAGACTACACAGGCTTGGTTGTGTATGCGGTGTTTTTTGGACTTGCCTTCGGCATGGTGAGCAGTGTCCTTTTTGAGACCCTCATGGATTTGGTTGGTGCTAGCAGGTTTTCCAGCGCTGTAGGACTCGTCACCATTGTGGAGTGCTGCCCTGTTCTTTTAGGCCCTCCGTTGGGAGGTGAGTATATTGATGATGGTCATGATAAGAAAATGGCAAGTATGCATTTGAACTGTTAAGAGACCTGCAACCAACAGCTTGGCTGGTTGGTGCAAGTCAATATATGGAATTTAACTCCGTGCGCACCTCATTCAGATTTATTTATAACTTTCCTGGCCCCACCCTTCTGGAATCTAATGTTTCCTTGTCCACACATTTCCTTCTGTCCTTAAATCCTGTGTGAAAACATTTTGTTAAATTTCCTTTCTCCTTGGCCCTTTGGTTTCCTTCACCCACCCTCCCGCTTCCTTCCATGTTTCCACAAGTTCCCACCTCTCAATCAAGCAATCCATATCTTCTGGTCACCTGTCATCCCAATCAGATTTCTCCCCTCCCTCCATTCTCCACTGGCTTTCTTCAGACAGCACACAGTCTTATCGGACATGGTGAGCTTTTTCCACTGGCTCCCCTTTCTTCACCTTTCTCTTCCACATAGCATATGCAAAGATCCTTCCGTCTACCATTTCCTACTGTACCCTACAATATTATTGTTGGTATTACAGGTCTATCCTGCATTTCCACCATGAAGACCAAGGCAGTGTACATGCCTGGTTCCTGGGAATCACAAGTTCGGGGGATGCTGTTGTGGGCAATCCCACAAGATGCTGTTGTCCTTTAATGCAATGGTAGTCCTGTCTGAATTTTCTTTAATGGGTATAGGGAGGGAAGAACAATGGATCACCAGATATTCTTATGGCTTTTATTTTCATTCAAAGTTAGGTGTGTAGACATTGATATAATTTTAATTTGCCCTGGTCTAAGTATAAAAAACCATTGAACAGAACACTGAATTATTGCAATTGAAATCAATCACTACCTTTAATTGCCATGTGAAAAGAGCTTTCTTCAATTAGAAACTGGCTACTCTAGCTCTCAGTATGCCACCTAGTGGTGTATTTACCTCCTGGGTTAGTAATGATCAGTCCTGCTTAGACTGCTAGTTTCTCATTGAAGATTCCCGAACTTATTTTGGCATATACGCTTTCAGAGTTTCTGCCCTTCTTCTCTTACACCCATCTTGCCATTTACTTTTATTTAATGGTGGCAAACACAGCATTTCTTTCTGTTGAATCCCTTGACAGTCCATAGATGGGAAGGATCCCATCTCCCATTATATAGTTCACTTATTCTGAACTTTTTACACCAATGCACAGTCAAAAGGACAATTCATAGCAGCTCATAATCGATCAGCTGCATCTGTGTTGTTCTGGATTGGTCATTTTCCAGCAAACAGCACCTTTCCTAATATGAGTTCTCTTCCTCGTTCACCGCATGCACACACACACCTCCAACCTTGCAGTTCTTGAAGTAAGAGCCTTACACCAGTGAAGCATTTCCAGAGAGGTAGTTATGTTAGACTCTTGGAACAAAAGAGTCTTGGGACACCTAAAAATCTGTCAAAATTTATTCTAGTATAAGCTATTGTGTACTCAGGCTCACTTCATTAAATGCCTAAAGTGAAATCCTAGTTAACAAGTATGCAAAGGAGAAAATTTGAGGTAAGAGTCAAATGGCAATGCAATGCAAAATTACAGTCAGTGATGAGCAGAGTTTAAATATATGTTAAATTTAACATATAAGAGCAGCAGATTGATGATGATTGCCTTAACTCTTGAACCATTTGCAAGGAACAGTCAACGATAGCACTGAATTCCTGGCACTGTTGAGCTAAGTAACACTATTTCTACTTGCAAAAGTTGCATATGGACCTTCCTTTCTGTCTGCCATGAGAGAATGATTTGTTTCACCTTCAGTATTATTTGCAGGGATTCTCTTTTTATCTTCCAGGTTTGCTCGTGGACATAACGAAAGATTACAAATACATGTATTTTGTCTGCGGTGTCATTGTCATCGTTGCAAGCATCTGGCTATTTATTGGGAACGCGATCAACTACAGACTTTTGGCAAAGGAGAAGAGAGCGGAAGAGGAGCGGCAGAGAGCCCTCAAGCATGCCGATTCCAAGGAAGTGGAGCCCTTGACCCACAAAGAGAGCGAAGAGACGGTCAGCAGATCAAGCAAACTGCCAGAAAACCCGTCAGAAAGAGAAACTAATATTTAATGCGCGCACACAAACAAAAAAGAGATGTGGTTCAAATACTCATATTTATAACTTCCATTAGAAGTATTTCTTCCAAGTACAGGCCAGGTTTTATAGAAATAATAATCAGTTGCAATTCTGAAGGGGGGGGAGGAGTTTGCAGAACATAAAATAAAACCAGTCGCTTAGATCCCAATCCTGCCCCTTCCATGGAGAGAGAGAGAGAAGGTGCAGAAGGATTCGCCGTAGAAGATCATAATTTCTCTCTCTCCCACTGCGCTGCCCCAGAAAAAGGTAACCATGGTGCATTTAGATTATCTGAAACTCTTGTATTTAGGGGGGTTGGGGGGAGCTCTTTAGAAGGGAATGCTTCAAAAAGTGGTAAGCTAGATCTGCGGCATTTGGGACCCCTCCTGCTCATTGGTATTCAAGCCTGGCCCTCGCAGTTTCAATGGCTGTAACATGGCCAACCACTCACAGCTAAACGAAGCCTTTCTGCACCTTGCCTGAAGCATCTAGCACCTTGAAGCTCCTCAGATGCAAAATCTGTATCCACCAGCAGTGCAGAAGTAGCACGGTGCAGCAAAGGCGTAGGTTATGCTGTAGTTCTCTGTGGATCCAGACCCCATTCTGTTCTCCGTACAGGGACGGAATAGGATTGAGGCATTATATTGTGTTTTGTTTTGGTGTCAAAAGTATTAGGTCTCCTGTTTTTAACTTGGTGTGAGTGAGTCCGTTCAAATGCTGACTCGAATCAGGGTAGAACTTGGACGGCAAGGTCTTCCAAAAAAACCAAACGATTCCTGCTACAAACATGTGTCTAATGCAAAAATAGGTGGTTGTCTAGGGATGGAAAACAAAGGTCTTAATCCTTCAGATATTGATCAATGCCTATTGACCTCTTCGCATGGTATGTTTTGGGCCAGAAGGAGGAAAGCATGTGAAAACATAATTTTAAAAATGAAAGGTTACTGTTAACAGCTACCTGAGCAAAAAGCGCACAAAGCAAATTACTCTTTCATAGGGAACTTTCAGTGGATCAAAAGCTGTTTTCTTTCTGATCAAATTTTACTATGTGGATTTTCAAGGACAAACAAAATCGGATACAAGAACTGGTGGGTTTTATTGCTAAGCGCAATAGGTGTTTTAATTGTGGCAAATAAAGGGTCATTTCCCTCTGCTGTAATAGATTTGACACTGAAATATTTACAGCCTGATCCTAAGACTTGCAAAATAATACTTAGGATGGGTTGTGTCCAACTGCTGCATTGTTGCAATATCACAAATATGTAGATATGCTGGCACAGACGTTTAGGATCAGGGTATAACTTCTGAACAATACGTTGCCTTGTGCTCATCACTGTATTCCAGACATGTTTGAAATCTGTTTTACATTTGTAGTTGTCACTGCCACTTTACCCAGTTACCTCTGTTCTTGAGACTCTGGACTCAAAAGTGTATTTAGATAGACAAAACTGACCCCCGCTAACAAAATTCCTGCCAACTAGGAGTTAGGGTGAATCTACACTGGTTGGTTATAATGTTAAAAAATACGTTATAAAAATGTGACACGAGAGGGTGCTGCAAAGAAGTGATCCATTGGCAATGGGAAATTGCATGGAGAGCTATGTAACTTTTTTATAGTGTTTAATAGCGTTTTTCCAGATCAGTGTAGATTCCAGCCTTAGTCCTTTACTACTGTAGACCATGTGTGCTCAGGCACTCATAGGGCTAACAGGGACCAGATAAAATAAATGTGGGAGCTGCATACAGCTTAGTTGGCCATCATGGATTTCTCCCTGCTGTCAATATCAGAGACAGTAAGCTTTTTTGTCTCTGTAGGTAGATCAAATTATTTGAAGGCCAAAGAAATCTTCTGGTGGTTATCAGTTCCTTATGGACCAACTTGGTCCAGAGATTCAAAGCTAGTCAGTTGTTTCAGCCCAGTGTCCACAGAAATGTACCTATTGGTCATGCAGAACATTTCCCAATACTGATGAAATTGAAGTAGCACCAGATCAGGTCAAAGTAGTATGTATTCCAGCTGGTATGTTTGTCAGTCTTTGCAAAGAAGTCCTCAGCCTCATCCCAGCTGCATTTCTGAACTCAGTCTGGCCAATGCATCCCCTTCCATAAGCCCCTTTCAGTGCATGTGGCCAGATCCTTCCGCCATTTCTAAGACCATGATGGCAATGCAAAGCAAGACTGTCAATGTTATGTTCATGCAGAGTATGAGGTGAAACGTGTGTTATGCACGATAGCGGGGTCAAGCGTTATGTCCTGCAGAACACCACTTTAACTGTATTTCAGTCTTTCATCTTTAACAGGCATGACCAACCCCCAGGAGACTGCGATCTACTCCCAGTATAATTAAACTGGCAGTGATCTACCCACTGTCATTGCCAAGAGTTGCTGAGGTTTTTTTAGGGGATAATGGAGGATTCTACGGAGTTGTTTAGCTTTGGGGGTGGGGTCGCAATCGACCTGTATTGCCCCCTCGATCAACTGGTAGATTGCAATCAACCGGTTGGACATGCCTGATCTATAAGGTCCTATAAAACCCAGTATTTGATCTGCATATAGATATGTTGTTATATTTTCTGTAGAAAATGAAAACGAGCCACCAATTTACAGTGTGCTCCCCACCCCCATTATGCCTGCAAAAGACAGCCATTCTTTCAAAAATGGACAAGATGAACTGTAATCCTTGTGCTTGAGATACGCAATACATGCTGCTTAAACCAAGAACCAAAAAAGTAGAGTGCCCTCTCCATTCTGTGCCCCTTTAGCATTGAGTTTAACCTTTCTGTCCAAGAGAGGGGTGGAACAAAGAGAAACTTGTTTTAGCTTCATGGAATCAACAGCACCCAACCCTGTTTTTAATATGGATCACACTCGGGGCCTGTTTGTTTCAGCCGGAACTTTCCAGAACTCAGTTATGGCACCTCTCAGGTGGTTGCCATTGCCATCCTAAGAGAATGAGGGAGGTGTTGATGGTGAGTTCTGGCACCTCTTTTTCTAGGAAAAAGGCGCTGGTCACACCCAAACATCAGTTCACAAATGTGGGGGGGGGGCTTTGAATGAATAGGCAGGATGGAGCAAAGGTGGTGGTGGGGGTTGTCCTATGGTATAGCCCCTCTCCACCTGTAATCTGCTATACCAGCAACTTAATTGAACAGCAGACTATCCTACACATCCAATGAGACTTCTTTTTAAAGCAAGGATGGCTTCAGTCCCATACTAGGAAAATGTTCTTCATTATGACAGGTGGAACCAGGGTGAAGGGTTGTATATTGAAGGGTTCTATTTGGGATTACAATGAATCTTGTACCACCATCCATGGGCTCCCTATCAGTCATGAAAAGGCCAACCACTCTCAGAGCTGGCGGTCGTGTTTTTGTTTGACAGGAATATTTCCCCCCAAATGCAAAGCTTTATTTTCCCCCTGGTTGAGTGACTAGGAGTCACTCACTTACATAAGAAAAATTGTAGTGGTGTCTTCAAGGACATAATTGGGACGAGGGTTCAATTCGATCCTTGTTGACCCCAGATTCTGGGATGAGGGATCGGTTTCACCTCTCCACTCTGCTGTGCTGTAGGCCATTTATTTTATCCTATAGGACTCAATTACCAGCCTTTAAAAACCAAGCCAAACTTTATCTGCATAGCCCGACCCTTCACCTATTTACATATATACCTTGGGTTCCTTTGCTTGATGTGACACATAAATATATACAGACGGTTGCCACTTTTTCCTCCATATTAAGCCATTATTCATAGTTAAGCACACATGGTATAAATTAAGTGCATTGCTGTTTAACATTACCTGCCTGCAAGGAAAATGGTAATTTGTTTTTTTAAAAAAAATAAAAAAACCACACACGAATCTCACAATGAATGTAGTTCAAGACAATGTTTGTTTAATATATGAGGAAGAGAAGGTGCAAAGCTCTCGGGTGGATATTTTAGAACAAATGTTTTAGAAGTGAAAATTCAGGGTTTGATTCATAAAATATGTATGCACTGTTTATGCAGCACTCCTTTCAGAAAAGTAGGAACATTTTCAAATTCATTGAAGCTCTTTTTTTTATAACCTCTAAAAATTTGACTATTTGGCAGATTCTCAAGCATATTAAATATGCTAACACCTCAAGGGTTGTTTTTTTGTTTTAAAAAAGAAGGGAGAACAAGGTGACACATTTGCCCCCACTCTCTTCTTTGCATATCTTATTTGCTGTTTTGGGATAATTTCATTATGTTTGGTTTGCTTGTCTTTATTTACATTGGTATTCTACGTACTGTAAAAGGAGAATGCAAAGCTGATCCAAAGCATCACAGCCTTTTTTGAGACCTAAGGCACTTAAAGCACGTGTAACTCAGTCTGCTCAGAGCTGAACTCGTTGTCCAGGATCTGGATAACGATGTGGATCTCCTAGATCCTTTAAGGTCCTTTAAAAATAACTTAATTTATGAAAGTTAGCCAGGGCTGGCCCAACAGTTTTTTTCAACCTGAGGTTAAGGAAAGATTGTGCCTCCACTCCAAACCATGTACTGGCTGGCAATTGTATTGCAACGCTGGCGATGGGATAGCATCCTCAACCACACCTGAGAAAGCAGGCCAGGTTAGGGGGCTCAGGAAAGGTCATGTGACATCAGAGAAACTGGGAGAACTCAGCAGGAACAGCCATGAGTGGCAACTGCCCCCAATATTTGCTGCCTGAGGCACTTGCCTCACTTTTCCTAATGTTTGGGCTGGCCCTGAAGTTGACCATTGTGCAGTTCAATTCTATTAAAGTAACATTTTAAGATTAAGCAATCCCTATCAGTGCTATTTTTCTAGAAAAAATAGCCATGAACATCTCCCTGGTTCTCTTAGAATGCAATATGTCTCCTCCACTTCCTCCTCCTCTTCTTTTCCTGTAAACTAGAGACATGCCTAAGCCAAATTCAAGTTCTGAATATTCTTGAGCTCTGGGAAATTCCATATTTGGTTCCTGTCAAATTATTTTATGGACATTTATGTCAATTTAATTTATGGACATTTCCTTCTTGCAGGGTGCTCTGAACTTTTTGTGGTTCCTAGATCTTATGCTAGATGATCAACCTTGGTGAAAGGACCACATATTTGGACCAATTCCCATCCTTGTGCCATTCTTCTTGCTATCGCAGAGCTGAGACAGAAAACCTCTGAAGCAAAGGGCCTGCTGTATAGGTGGAGGCGAACCCACATGACTTGGAACCCTGGGTGACCACAGATCTAAATCATGCACAGAGCCTGGGAGCCTCATCTGCTTCAGCTGTCTCAGCACTGATGGTGAAGGCAGAAGGAGCCACACAACTTTGAGAGTTTCATGCAAGTAATACCCAAAGAGCTCAGCTGAGTATTTCTCTTGAGCTCCATTGTAGGATAATAATGGCATACCCTTTGGTGCTTGGATTGTCTTTGCCATGAACTATTGGAAGCATTTTCTTCCACCATCCCCTTCTTTTTATGTCTTAGTGACTGTTCTTTCCTGCTAGAGTCTCCTTTCTTGCTATTTCTAAGTCTGAAGATGAGTACAAAACCTCAAAAGAGCACCTATAACATATATTTCCAATGCAGTCACCAACCAACCTCCGTCCACAATATGCAGCCATTTTGTGTACTGTAACACTGTAAATAAGAACAGTAGCCCACCCCGCCTGATTTTTTTAGCTGTAAGTGATACTATATATCCAACTTTACATCGTCAGAGAAAGAGGTGTTTTTCTGTTGTCCTAACATCAGCCCTTGTTAGGAGATAGTTGGAATGGAAGCAGGGTTCTACATATACAGACCAAGTCTGAATACCTTGTGGCAACCAGCACAATGCCTGCATAATTTTCTGAATGAATCAACCCCTAAATTTACACACAGTGGCTGGGATCCAAAAGTAAACTCCATGTGCAGCCCTGGTGGCGCTTGCTTTTAAAAAAAATTAACCACTGCATTTCCCACTGCTAAAGAGACAGCCCATTGGTCCATATAAAAAATAGCTTACCTCTTCTGCAGTGGAATATGTTATGGCCAAAACAGTAAGCAAAATCCTCACTGCGCACAATTCTGTTCCATGCACATATCTTCCTGCTATGGATCCCAGCCAATATGTCTAATTTTTCTGGAATGTGTAAATAATGGCATTAACATGAATGTACATGAACGTATTGAAAAGGTATATATATATATACCAGAACAAATCCTTAGTCCAAAAGAATCAAAGTTGCCTGGTTCTTTGCAAGCCTTCCTTTATCAGAATGTAATCTTCATCATTCATATCTGCTGGGAATGTTTTTCTTTTTTTAATTGTGTTTGGTAAATAAAATTTATTTGTAACAGATGAAAAATACTTCAACAAATTATTATTTTTCTGCAACGCAGTACTTGATTATTCTCATCTTCAGTCTTAACTTCAAGTATTTATTAAAAGAGAGAATTGCAATATTTTATAACATTGCTGTACTACGCAGCCTCAACAATTCAATGTGGCCTGAAATACTGCTGCATATTTTCACTGCTGTCTGAGTGTAAGGAATTGCCTTTTTTAAAATGCGTGTGTATATGTTGTATAGATGATCTCTGAACAAATTGTACTCTGGGTTGTCTTTAAAAACAAAAAAAACCCTGAGGTCTTGCATCGGTTTGCCAATATGGCACCCATGGGCACTAGTGTGCTCTCCAGCACCTTCTACGGCACCCACAAAATATTTCCTTTAGAAAACATTAAATATCTCCTCCAAAAAACACAACTCACATGAGACTGCTTGTTTTGTCTCCTCATTTCCTGTTTTACTGGTTCAGCCTCACATTGAGCACACATCCTTAAACTTGCCCACATTTCATTGGATGCCAGGAGTGGACACTGACTCTCCTTTCTGTTCTGAACAGAGGAGGAGTATAAAGACCTCTGTGTGTATGTGTGTGATGGTGACTGACAAAGGTGCCTTTTCCCCAGTGGATGAGGTGGCAGGCCATACCATTTTGTGGTCTCCTCTCTCTTGTTTGTTCTTTTGGCTGTGGTAGGCATTTTGCGTGATGCTCCTGCGGCAGCCATTTTGTGGCTGCCACCAACAGTACGTTCCAAATGTGCCCACTGGCTCAAAAAGCTTGTTGACCCCTGATCTATGGCAATATACAGCCACAAACCATAAGCCTGTGCTGGGGCAAAGAATTTGCCATCTTGCTTCTTGGAAGTTCCGGGTAAGGAAGGATGCCTTAGCCATGAAAACATATGCATGAGCATTGCTTTTTTAAAAAATAAAAAAGTACTCATATTAGGATTTTGAAAGCATGAAAACCAAATCCACAAACCATTTAAGCCTGATGTCACAGGATGGAATCACAGAAGAACTTGGAATCTAGTCAATGCCTCCACTAAAGGCTGGAGATGTGGAAGTTGCTGTAGGGAATTAGGGCAAGCCAGGAAAGAAAATGTCCTTTTTGCTTCCATTAATGAAGGCACACACTAGATCAAAATCATTCCATGAGTGTAAGGATACCAATTAGATCTCACCCATAGCCTTCTTTATGGTTGTGATATGACAGTGATGAATGAGTAATATCATTGTCAAGACAAGCCTACATGAAGCATTTTCAAGTCTTGTTGATTCCACTGAAATTGATTTTAAAACGCTCGCATTTGTCTGGAGTCTGTCCACTTGCAACAGCCCTGCATCTTACTCAGGTGTTTACTCAGTAGTTGCTTGGCTTCAAAAGCACCTAGGTGATTCTGCTATTTTCTGCAGGCCCTTCCAGTTTGGGAGCACACCAGGAAGTCTCGCTAGCAGAAGGCAGTTTTCGTTGAACACAAAATAACAAGCTTGATTTTGTATGTGGTTCTGCATCTAATGTGCAGGCAAATAAAAAATGAACAGTGCACTGTAAAGCATTTAGTCTAGAGGTTTGCAGTTATGTACTCGACTTTGTATTTTTGAGGGTCTGAAAAGATACTCACAGTTTGACCCCTGAAGTGGGCCCATCTCATACAGTTTAACATCATTCACTTGCCTGTCCCTCTGGGTCCAATCCACACCACCTCTCAGAAGAAGGGACAAAGTGTACTCCAGTTGCTGCTCCTTCATTTCATTCATATTGCTTGCTTGCTAAATGAAGGGATGTGAACAGGTAATAACAGCAAGAAGAAGGAGCAATAAGGCCTGGTGACTCTGGAATGGTGGGGAGACACCTGTGGTTCTCCAAAATACAGGGATGAGTGAAGTGGTTGGACAACAACTCCCATCATCCCTCATCATTGGCATTGCCAGCTTGGACTGATGGCAGTTAGGAGTGCAACACTTATCTGCAGAGCACATTGTTGGCTGTCTCTTCTGCCTTTTCCCTCAAGCCCTTTTATCCTTCTCTTAACTGTTTCTCAGTTTGTTGCTGTTATGTCTACCGGCCTGGTTGCTTGAGAGCGAACAGGCAAGATCCCCACTGGTCTTTTCAAAGGCTTTATTATCGGTGCAAAAACATTTACAGTGCAGAACATCTCAATTCCATGTCTTGCTCGGTCACCAGCAGAATCTGAGAGTGGGCGGTCCTTAAACTTTCACCAGCAGAGTAGTCTCTTGACCCCCATCTGACGCCTCCCCTCCCTGTGTGTAAACCTACTGCGCAGGGAGGGCATGGGTAAAGGGGGACCTGCCTCCTCCCCCCCCCCGCTTTGCTCATGCACGGTGCTTTGGCTCTCTCTTGCATCCTCCTAGCCCTGCATCTCTTCCCCACTAGAGGCGGGGCTTCCCTCCACCGCAGAGGAAGTGCTGCTGCTCACAATCTTTGGAGGCTCTCTGTAACCCAACTGCCCTTCCACCTCTTGCCTCTGAGCTGATAGCAGTTCCCTGACAGTTGCCTATTCTGAAGCTTTTCTTTAGACACTTCGGGCTTCCCAGTCTTCATCCTACCTCACAGAGCTAGCCCTGTCCCTAGGTCCTATGAGAAATGTTAACCCCAGTCATTTACTTAAAAATGCTAAGGTTACAGATATTCTGCCTGTCTGTTCTCTGAGCACTTGGAGTGCTTGTGAGCATTCTGTGTCCTTATACCACTTCAGCTCAGCAAGCACTATAGATTGCATATAGAGTAATGATGAAAATCTTTATGTCAATACATTGAAATAGGAGGAGCTGTCCACAGATAAACTGACTTGCAGTAAACACAATCCAGCGATGCAGGACTTCCTCCATAGCAATTCCAGTCTACCATCACTGAACAAAGCAACCTCTAAAAAGAATGAGGACAGAGAAGGCAAGGATATGTGATGTTCTGTAGCCAGAAAGTTGCCCTTCCTCTGTTCTAATCAAAGACTCAGAGATAGGAAATTAGCAGCCGCTGGGCATGAAATACACTGATGAACTGTCTTTAACTTTCCTGAAAAGATGAAATGAACTACATTAGAGTTTCGGGGTTGGATTCTTGGCAGTGAAGACTTACTGTGGAGATGGTGAAGCTACAATCCAAACTTTCATCTAGTGGACTTCAATCCTGCCACTTTCATAGGCTCCCACGCCTAACTTCGCAAAGATCTTTGTGATGATGTGCTAATTTAGGAATCTGGGCATAAGGTAGAGAGCATTTAGATAAATGTCACACATGTTTCACTGTCCTGGAAAGCAAGGAGTAGAGGGGATAGACCCTCAGATATGGTTCTGTGAATCAACACCTGCTCTAGATAACTTGATGACCCAGGCTGGTGCAGAGAAATGTCCCTTTTCATGCAGGGCTTTAATAAATAAGTGTCTTTTAGTAACCCCTTTGAGAAGGAAGGAAGGAAGGAAGGAAGGAAGGAAGGAAGGAAGGAAGGAAGGAAGGAAGGAAGGAAATGAGAGAGAAGTTACTATTGGATTCAATTTAATCTTGTTCAAGATAGTGCAACTGGATTTGTCTGAGGTATCATGGCTTGGTTGGCTCTGGTCTGGGTTAGTTATGTGGCTTCCAGTGTTTAATATTCATGAATGCCCAAGCTAAAATGGCAGGGTTGCAGTTTGTCCCACCCCCATATATTTCATGTTTCTTCCATACATTTCCAAATCTGTATGCAGGTATTTGGTATGGATGAATGACTGCTTGCTTCTAGGATGCAAAGAAAATCCATTATCACAATCTAGAGACAGGTGCTTTAAGACTGTCTAGGGCTTTCAATGCAGACCAGAACTTTTTAATTTTTATTTTATAGAAACACTTCCCCTTGAAAACACCCTGGATCTCCAAAACCTTTGGGTATGTGGTGCGTGTGGGAGTGGCAGGGTGCTGCTACTTGAAAACATTTTTTTTTTCTTCAAGAAAGAAAATGAAAATCTATTTGCACAGATTAAGTTGTTCAATTCTCTGGATTATGGCCCCTGATAGTCATCTGAATTAATCACCTTTATCATCTCTCCTTTCACACTCCACTTTGTAAACATAGTCTCATTCCTCTTTGATATTTTCAAAGCAATATGAAGGCACATGGTAGCTATATTTACTGTTTTATTTTTAATTTGAATGCCAGCACATTCTGTTTTTGATGAAGTTGTTTATTTCAACATATTGGCTAGATACCTTTTGACAACCATGGTTTTTTTCTTTCTTTCACTAGAGGTGCTATTCACATTCCAAAGATGTTCAGACCAACAACAAACTTCTCTCTTTCTTGCCTCAGTACGCTGTTTTGACATGACAAACTTTTGCTGTTTATACTGTTTATTAATGTTGTATAAAAGCATACAGACTGTATTATGTTCTATTTAAATGCATATTTATTCCTTATTTCCTGTTAATTCCAGGCCTGTATTAGTATCTAATATGTCTAGAATCTCTCTATATAATTTTGAGAAGAATACCCACAAGAAGCAGATTAAGCAAGTGGAAATAAATTTCCCGTGTAAAGTTTCTGAATGGATTTGTCAGCTCTGACTGTTCTTTGTGCATATTTCTGCTACCTGGGCTGTGGTTCACTGGAGAGGGTGCCTTTGTTTCATGCATTGCTTACACATAGCAGATGAGCAGATTGCCATGGGTGCAAAGACTGTGTGACTCAGTGGTTGAGGGTGCCCACCAAGTTACGTTCTGCATGCAAAAAGTCATTGTTTTCATCTTTGCCAGGTAGGGCTGTTTAGGACTCCTGCATGAAATCTCGGAGAGCCATCTCTAGGCAATATGAACCAGAGGGAGGCAATGAGTTGCCACCCAGATGTTGTGGGATTATAACTCCTTTTATCCCTGCTGGCTAGAGGCTGGGGCTGATGGGAGTTAGAGTCTAGCAGCAATCGAAAAGAATTGTGTTGGTTCCCCTGGTATGCATACCATGGAGTTAATCAGCAAAGCTAACAGCTAATGTAAGAGAACTTAACAATGACTGCTTTATGGAAGAATAGAAGCTTTTTTCAGACTATTTAAATAAATATTATAATACGATGAATTTGCCAGCAGGATCACAACTATGAGCAACAGATAGAATTAGAGTTTATCAGTGTTAATTTTCTAGAAAAAGTGGTGTCAGAACTCACCACAAGCGCCTCCCTTGTTCTCTTAGAATGGCAATTCAGAGATGCCGGAAGCCACCTCAGAGATGCCAGAACTGAGTTCTGGCAAGTTCCGGCTGAAAAAAGCCCTGGAGATAATTGTACTATGGTTATGATATAGAAGAAGGAAGACAGGGTACAGCAAAGTGCTAGTAAAACAAAAACAAAAACCAAACAGCAGAAAATGAGATGGGAAGTCAATAAAAGAAAAACATTATAATTTGTTGCAATTTCATGTGGAAATGGTGGAAATTTAATAAAATATATTTAAATGAAAACACTGAGTTAGATAAGCCAATGCTTTGATTTGGTGTAAGTCAGTTCCCTCTGCCATTCCTTCAGAATTCTATGCATTCATTCTACTCTGTGTTTTGCTTTGCCTGAATTTTAGAATATAACAACATGCAGTTTGCTGCAGCACTTGGTTTCTTTCGCTACTTTGCATATCCACCCCCCCGCTATATTTCAAAGTGCATTAATAAGTCCATACAAAAAGTGACATTGGTGTGATCAGACATAATATTGCACCCCAATTCTCCTTTGTGCTGTGTTTTGCAGCACATACGCTTCAGAGGGAAAGCCCCTCACAGAAACAATTCTCTATGCAACCAATCATGCACATAGGAAGTTGCCTTATGTTGAGTCAGGACCATCAGCCCATTTACCCCAGTAGTGTCCACACTGACAGGCAGAAGTTATCCAGCATTCTGAGAAAGAGTCTTTTCAATCCTACCTGAGGAATGAACCTGGGACCTTCATACAAGGCAGATGCTCTATCGCTGGGCTATGGCCCTTTCCCCAAGCACCAAGATTACATTTTTGTGGTGTTTTATTAACACAAACGTGTGTTGTTAATACATAAAGGGGACCATGTGGCAAATTGTGCATGTGCAGAAATCCTTAAACAATTTTAATTTCTAAAATAAACCTGGATAATGTAGTATTTGAGAGCCAGTGTGGTGTAGTGGTTAAGAGCGGTAGTCTCATAATCTGGGGAACCGGGTTCGCGTCTCCGCTCCTCCACATGCAGCTGCTGGGTGACCTTGGGCTAGTCACACTTCTTTGAAGTATCTCAGCCCCACTCACCTCACAGAGTGTTTGTTGTGGGGGAGGAAGGGAAAGGAGATTGTTAGCCGCTTTGAGACTCCTGAAGGGGAGTGAAAGGCGGGATATCAAATCCAAACTCTTCTTCTTCTTCTTCTTCTATTTCTGCTTCATTGGTTTCACTTTAGAAACAACTACACACAATTGGAACTCCAAAATCTGGAGGAAATTCAGAGACCATCCCTGCTCTCCAAACACACACATTTATTTATGTGCCATCCACAGCTCTTACGAAACAGCTGTGATCTTTGGGATTTGGAGAAAAAATCTCTAATCAGCCAATTGGTAGAAAGTTATTGAAATGGACATGAACTCTAGCTGCCTTTGCATAAGCTGCAATACTTAGCAACGTGCCTACCTAATTAAGTCTACTATTCTGTACACACTTACCTGGGAGTAAGACCTGTTGAACCAAGTGGAAACTATTTCAGAGAGGCTATGCATAAGATTGTGCTGTAAGGCTGAAAAAGAAGCCACAGACACGCCTATGCTGAGCTGAACACGACGACACTCAGTAACATTTACCCCATCTTTACCGTTTCCCATCTTGAATGTCCAGGCCAAGGAAGAGTCATGCATAGTGAAGACCTGCCTGCAACATTTTCAGTATGGATTTAATATATTAGGTATTAGGGCCTAATAAAAGGAACCTAAATGATTTCGCATGTTTTGTTATTTACATCCAGCTTAGAAGGCTTGTGAAGCAATGCAATGTTGCATCACTGTTCCTTATAAAACGGTGATGGTTTGTTGTCAACCAGCCCTCTTATGAGTCAATCAGACATTTCTAGTGCCAGATTTACGTATAAGCTAAACAAGCTATAGCTTAGGGCCCCACTCTCTAGGGGGCCCCCCAAAAAAATTAAAGGAAAAAACAACTGGATGTACATTTCCAAAATAATAATAAATTTATTTATACCCGCCCTCCCCGGCCAGGGCCAGGCTCAGGGTGGCTAACACCAAATATAAATTACAACAAAACACAATGGTGGGAACAGTTAATTGAAATACTGCTTAAAATACAGCTGTATTTTAAAATAAAGCCTATATGCAGCAACAGTGTTTTGTGTTGTGTAGGCTCCTATGATATAAGTAACGGGCCTCGCCTGCTAGCCTGCTCCCTAAAATATCACTGGTTTGCTCATTTCTATATATAGGGTGCCTACATTATGCATGGATAAAATACATACGGTATTTTGTTATGTGCAAATGGCTTTAGATATCTATTAGGTCCATAAATTACCATATAACATATATTCAACACGATTTCTGTTCTCATCCTTATACAAAGTTCTTAACCCGAGGTACTATTTCTGGGTTAGCGGAGACTGTAACCTGAAGCGTCTGTAACCCAAGGTACCACTGTAATTTGTTGTTGACAAAGGTCAGCTGGACATATAAAGGGCCCCATTACCTTCAGCAGCTTAGAGCCTCATCAAACCTAAATCCAGCCCTGGACAGTTCCATGGGATCTCCTAGTGACGAATTGGGAAAAAAGATGGGGCAGTCAAGCCCCTTTAAGCTACATCCACCTTGGCTCTATACTTTCTTGCCATTTGCCTCTCATCTCCTCTGGCTTACTTCATAACATCTGCAGCAGACTGGTTCCCTAGCTACTCGCAACAGTGTATGCTCGCTTGATCATGGAAATTATTTTCCTGTTACCCAATGAGCCAGGCCAGATGCTCAATTTGGATCCACAGGCACATTTAGTATTGACCATTAATTGTGCTCCTCACAGATCCATGGAGATCTAGGCTTTTTCCAGCAATTTAAATGGGGGAGGGAATAGCACATTGCCATCCATATTCCCCCTCCCCCATGTAGGCTGTTTAAGAAACATCGCTTTTAAATTAGGATAGGACAATCCCCTTAAGGCCATGTTGTACATAAGAATTTAAAAATGCAATCAGAACAACAAGCAAAGGAAAATTAAATCTCAAGTACAATCATCACACAATCAAGGTCATATGATCAAGTAATTGCGATACCTGCTTAGGGGGGGGGGAAGTTTGCATAACATTCCCTGTTTTTAGAAAGATATGCATGCTCTGAGAAACAGGTCAAACTGTTTATTGTGTATATGGAAACTTCCTTGATGCACATGATGTTGTTGCAACACAATGAATGGGCATGCAAGAGTTACTCCTCTGCTGAAGGGAAGCAAATAACAACAACAACAACAACAACAACAACAACAACAACAACAACAACAACAACAACAATTTATTATTTATAGCCCGCCCATCTGGTTGGGTTTCCCCAGCCACTCTGGGCAGCTCCCAACAGAATATTAAACAGAATAAAACTTCAAACATTAAAAACTTCCCTAAACAGGGCTGCCTTCAGATGTCTTCTAAAAGTCAGGTAGTTGTTTATTTCCTTGACATATGGTGGGAGGGTGTTCCACAGGGCGGGCGCCACCACCGAGAAGGCCCTCTGCCTGGTCTACTTGTGTAAAATTGTGTGTGTGTGTGTGTGTGTGTGTGTGTGTGCTTATGGGCGTTCAAACAAAGCTCTGGATTGGGATCTGAGATGAGAAGTCAATGTTCTTCTGAGGGCAGGGGACCTTCAAAGCATGTGTCTAAGAATCCCACAAAGTGGTGTTGCTTCAAGACAGCTGAGTGCAGAATATGCAGTGTTTTGTGCTCCTTTATTGTGCAGAATGTGCTCCTTTATTGTGGTGGCTAAATCAAGCACAGCTTGGTGTGTTGTGCTCCTGGTGAGAGCTGTGGTCATTTGCCTCAGTTACTGGAAGCTCATGCTGATTTATAAGGCATCTATCCAATTCTCATCATTTCCCCATGTGCTCGGTTATAAATCCACCACTAGAGGGGATCAAAGTGACACACACATCTCACACATCTTATATAGTGTGGTAAATTAACGGCTATGTGAGTTTGCATGGTATTGACACACTCTTACTAACAGAAGTAGGAAATCATATTAATTACAGGTGTTGAAAACATTGGTTCACAGAATACTGTACTCACATGCATGAACATCACTTGCATTGTCATCAGATCACTAATCAAAGTAATCCTTGATTATGTACAGGTGAATAGATACCATCAAAAAACCTTTCTTTGAAATGAAGTGTTGTGATTGTGAAGCTTGCAATTGCTCATTCACATATGGCTTGCCACTTGGGCTGAAGGTGCTTTCAGTCTTCTGCAGAAGAGTTAAGGAGTTGGGCTACTTTTCATGGGACTGGAAAGCTGGGGTACACAGGCTTCATCGTTAGCAGAGAAAGCATGAAAAGACAACCATGCCACTTCCTATAATGTTAACTTATACACAATATCATTGTGGGCTTGGTGTCTGATAGTTGTCTCACACTAGGATTTTGCCTTACAGTGATGGCTGATCAGGGCCTGAGATTTGACCAAATTGCTAATGTTTTGTCTTCTTGATGGCCCTTAATGGTGAGAATGCAGTTTCTTGATACAGAAATCTCTCTGGAATGTTTGACATGTGGAAACCAGTTTGGGAAAGGTGAAATATCCTGCCCTATCCAGCTAAAACAAGGTAGTTGCGTTTGTGTGTGAAGTAGATTTTTGAAACAGAATCAGGAGGAAACTGACAGAGAGAAAGAGAGGGAGGAGGGGGGGGAGAAAGTTAAAGGCACTGGGAAGTACTGGTCTCTCTCTCTCTCTGTCAACAGAGACATAAATGTCCATCTGGTCTAGTCCATCTAGTCTAGGAGGAGAGTGCTCATGCTGTTTGTCTCCACCTATTGCACCACCTTTATAACTGTAAATATCACAAAAAAGGTCTCCAGTTCACCCTCCCCTAAGGGAAACTGTGGCTCTGCCTACATAGCTTATGGAAGTGGAGAACACTCAACAGCTTTCTCCTCTCAAGGTATGACACAAATCAAACTCATTTCTTTTCAGAAACAAAATAGGATGCAATCTACATTCCATCACAGTACATGTTTAACATGTTCCCTAGACACACACACACACACACACACACACACACACACACAATTGTTTCCAATGGACCAGAATTGTACCCCAAATTATACTGATAGCTCTGCCTTTTATCTTGCCATTCTTTCAAAAGTCATCAGAGAACTTTTGAATGCTAGTTTCAAATAACCCCTGTAGCTAATCGAAAATACATTTCCTAAAAATACATTTCCTAAATAAAGGTAAAGGTACCCCTGCCCGTATGGGCCAGTCTTAACAGACTCTAGGGTTGTGCGCCCATCTCACTCAAGAGGCCGGGGGCCAGCGCTGTCCGGAGACACTTCCGGGTCACGTGGCCAGCGTGACATCGCTGCTCTGGCAAGCCAGAGCCGCACACGGAAACGCCGTTTACCTTCCCGCTAGTAAGCGGTCCCTATTTATCTACTTGCACCCGAGGGTGCTTTCGAACTGCTAGGTTGGCAGGCGCTGGGACCGAACAACGGGAGCGCACCCCGCCGCGGGGATTCGAACCGCCGACCTTTCGATCGGCAAGCCCTAGGCGCTGAGGCTTTTACCCACAGCGCCACATTTCCTAAAAATACATTTCCTAAATACATTTCCTAAAAATTCTAGCCCATTAATTGCTCCTGCACATTCCAACCCTACCCTGATCTTTTTCCCTTTCCCCCCTTTTCTGATTAGTAATTTCAATTACTTCAAAACACTGTGTTATTTTATCCATACCTTTTTTGTTTAAAAGGGGGAAAAGAACTACTTAAAGAGCAATGAGATTGACACTAATAACCCTCCTTTTCAGTTTCCTTTGAACAAGCCCGTGTTTATAGCAAACAAAACAGATCCCAGGTCTTTCGCTAGATATTAATAAAAGCCCCAGGCTGTTTGCTCTTGCTTATTTACATGTACATGGAATTTGTTGGATTAGCAATGCCCCGTGAGTCTCTCCTGCATTATTGCCTACTGTGGCAATAGATTTCCTCTCAAAAGTCCACCTCCAGAGAAAGGGCAACAGGCAGATATAGTATTGACTCACGAGTGGAAAAAACAACAGAAACAGGAAAAAAGGTGGTTATATGGATGATGAAGAATTGCCCCAAATATATCACTTTTCCACCTGACAAAGCACATTATCTTATAAACTAAGTGGTGGGTCTAAAGGCAGAGGCCAAACATTTGTATTCAGCTTGGGTTTTACTTTGGTTTGAAAAATTATTGACCCAGATCCTGAGGCCTTGACAGAAAAACATCCAGCCCAGTGCTTAGTTATGTTGAATAGATTCCTTTTTCCCCCAGACTGGGGGAGATGGGGAAATAAGGAATAACCCTAAAACTTTTGGTATCACTGCCCACAGTTGTGGTTTGCTTATTCCGTAAGAACATAAGACTAGCCCGGCAGGATCAGGCCAGTAGCCCATCTATTAATTCAATTCACACTTAAAGGCAATTCTACCCAGTTCACCTTTCTGAAAACAACATGAGAACAGAAACACAGCCACCTTTCACAATTTGCACTTCTCCAAGTTCCACAGCGCGGTTCTCCAACCAGCGCTAAAGTATGCACAATAATTCACATATTAGTGAAAATAGCATACCGAAAGATCATTATTATATGGGAAAATATGCTTTGCCAAATGTGTCTCTGAGGTGAAAAAATTGTGTCAGTCTGGAGAAATTCACTCTAAAATGCAGCTGCGTTTTCATGGGGATCTAAAAAAAACCATCGCAAGCTGACATGAAAATGCAGAAAGCTGAACAAAAAATTGGAAAAAAGAGAAACCAAGCAAAATCAAAATGGACAGATTAGCCCATCCCTACTCTCAGTGTACTCTGAGCCCAGGAAATTTATTTCAGCACCAGAATGAACTAAGCTGAGCTCACAGTCTTTTTCACATAGAACTTTCTTTCTCTTTCTATAACCTCCTTGAAAACACAGGAGCAGTGGAGGCTGATACATATTTTTTCCTACTGTATCTGAGGTTTAAAGTTACCCTTTGCCCCTACCATCTCTCCAACTCAAATGATCTCCCTAACGCTGCTGTTAACCATATTATAGTTATAGGAAGAGAAAGTTTTTCTCCATTCAAGGTGTTTCAGTTTCAGAGACATCAGACACTATTTGCTCTGCTCCAGCAAAGGTATCCAGGTGTTTACATGACAAAGATTTCACAGTAATTTCACAGCTCTGCCTTGCCATAACTCTGTGTGATAGCTCAGGTCAGTGTTCTTTGTTGAAACCATAGGTCATCACAAAGAAAGTCCCTAAATTTACAACATTTCTGTGATGGAATCTCAACAGAGCACCTACAGGGCAATTCAGGGGGCACAAAAACATGCTTTGAGAGATACAGAATCAGCATGGAATAAACAAGCTATAATTCCATATACAAAACAGCTCTTTCCCCAAGCTGTCTCTGTAACATATGAACCCCACCCTAACAAGCAACAGGAATTGATTGTATAACTTTTCTCCTCATCGTCCGGGCTTCTGGGTGGAGGGTGAGAGTGATGAACTTACTCTGATCAAAAAGGAAATAGCAAATCTTGCTGTATCAGACATGCCTTATAAACCCATTAAACAAATCTATGGTAACCCCCCCCCCCCGAGATTCATCCAGTGGGAAATTTAGCATAAAGTGAACAGTCTCCTCAACAATTCTTTGCCAAGCGTGATGATTTCCTTGTGTGTTTGAATATCTGTTACCCACATCGGCTGTTGACACAGAGGGCCATCAGCTTTCCTTAATAAGGAAAAATGTTAAGCAGTAAAAATAAGTGTGCAGATTGTGGTTGTGCTCTTTAAAGCAAGATAAATCAAGTAAGAGAAATAGAAAGTTGTTTTTATAATAAAAAACAAACAGTAATTTTCTTCCTAAGCCAGTTCAGCACAAGCAAATAAAGAACTGCATCTATTTTGTATGTTGTTAGGGTTACCTGGGACTCTTCTGTAGGGTGAAACCGACACAGAGGGATCTTCAGGAAACAATACTAAATCACTGCATTTTATGCTCTTCCAGATGGGTCATGTTTGTTGGGGGCAGGGAGAGAAGTATCCAACTGGTTAATATCAAGTCCCATAAATGACCGTCTTGACACTTGTTTTCACTCATGGAAGTAATTTGCAGGCTTGCAATCCTTTACATGCTTATGATCTCAGTGAAACTTACATTTGAGTAGACATGCATATGATTGCACGATGAGAGGTGTAAACTTGGGACTGTGTCCCCCTTCCCTTCCTGCTAGAAGAATAAGCTTCCTGCTTTGCATGAAGAGGAGGAAGAATCACCTTCACGTATGTTTCAAGGTGATTTACAGACATGCAGGTTCAATCCCTGGTATCTCCAGGTATAGCTAGAAATGTCCTCTGCCTGAAATTCTGGAGAGCCACTATTAGTACATGCCAGCAGAAACCAGAGCCAGCTAGACCAATGGTCTGACTCAGGATGAGGTAGAGTCCTATGTTCTATATAATCAAGTCCCATCTAGCACATGGAATCAATTGTGAACTTCTTTGGCTCTATTGTTTAAATAGCACTTAAATGGAAAGGGTGCTAACAGCAGTCCTGTCCGACCCCTTCTTGAGTCAGCACTATTCTCTGTTTAGTAGTACTTGACTGGTGCTCAAATGTAGGAGTTATTTGCCCAAGGCAACACTATGGCTTGGTCATCCCCTTAAAAGGTAAAGGACCCCTGGACAGTTAAGTCCAGGCAAAGACGACTATGGGGTGAGGCGCTCATCTCGCTTTCAGGCAAAAGGAGCTGCCATTTGTCCACAGACAGTTTTCTGGGTCATGTGGATAGCATGACTAAACTGCTTCTGGCGCAATGGGACACCGTGACGGAAACCAGAGCACATGGAAACGCCGTTTACCTTCCTGCCGCAGCAGTACCTGTTTATCTACTTGCACTGGCATGCTTTCAAACTGCTAGGGTGGCAGAAGCTGGGACAGAGCAATGGGAACTCACCTTGTCGTGGGGATTCCAACCGCTGGCCTTCTGATCGGAAAGCCCAAAAGGCTCAGTGGTTTAGACCACAGTGCCACCTGCACTTTATGCTCCCATGGTCCTTCCCTCACAGAAAGCCAAACAATGGTTTATCATGAACATGCAAATGTATAATCTCTGGGAGAGGAGACCACAGTCAGTTTTCTCTTCTCTGCCTTTCCCCTGCTGTTGCACCACCCTTAGCATGTCATTGGAACCTGAGGTTGTGGTTCAGCTCTCTCCAGACTAACCACAAGTTGTAAACCCAAGGACAAACCTTGGGTACAGCTTCTGATTAGCTGGAGAGAGCTAAATAATAAGCCTGGGTTTGGATGGTAATCCAAGCCTTGGCTTAGCTCAGTGCACTGCGGCAACAAAGCAACTGGGAGACAAGCAAAGTGGCTGCATGCTCCTGACTGGGAGCTCGGACCCCCAAGCATTCACACTAAACCGTGATTTGGCTTAGCATGATATGCAAACCAGGCCTATTAACGAGTTGATCTTTGGTTGCTCAAGTCCTTCCGACAGGCTCTTCACATGCCACACAAATCTCCTAGAGACATTTTTGTGTTTGAAAAAAAATACCGCTTATTTTGAATAATTTTCTTTTTTGATAGACAGTTCACTGTGAAGAAGAAGAGAATAATATTTGAAACAGGATACTGGGCACTGAATGCTCTATCGGCTAATTGGGCAATGGCAGTCAGAGTATTTGCATCCCAAAATATCCTTAACTCCCCTGGCTTAAATCTCTCCTGATATTTGCTCAGAAACCTTGCTATCCCTTGATAGAATCTATGGTTGAAATGGGCTCTCTCGGTAATTATTAAAATGACTTTGTTCTCCCATTTTTCTTAGCACTTTTGAAGAACCACTTCCAGCCCAGAAAATGTGTGCAAAATAAATTTTCAAAGCCAAGGTGCTAGGTCCACTGCCCCCAAATGTGATTGTTGCAAAGCAGTTCTACACCTGCTCTCGCACTTTCGAGCTGCAGACTTCAGTCAATATACCAATGGAAGTCAGTCAGATGCTAAATTAAAAGCAAAAAGGTCTATTACAGTCCCTGATTTCCAATGGAGATGTATAAGCAGTCGGCGATAATAAATATGCACTCTTGCAATGGTGCTAATAGAGTATGTGCTAGGAATTTTATGAGATGGAAATGGGATGTAAATAATAATTGGTGATAGGTAGGTTAGCATATATCAGCAACCGACGACAGGAGCTAAGCATGTTCAAGTCATTAATATGGTTCACTGTCACTTTGTTTTGTTTAGGGGGCTGGCAAGCTACCAGAGCAAGAGTATTTGAGGACTTTGTGTGGGTTTTTCAATTTACTTGTTTATATTGTATGACCAAGCAGGCATGTGCCTGCAATCCTATCATTACTGTGGCAGCCAAATTTTGTAGTGGGCCCTTGCGTGAAATACATTTGGCCCCCTTCCTCCAAAATTAGTTTGATTATACACTGGTATCCAATTACATTCCTTTTGATCAGTGATGGAACACTATTATAAGAAGAAATTAAGTTAAATATTAAATACATTCTTCAGCTGCCTGGATTCCTATCTGGCTCTCAGATCCCTCCGTTCCTCCAGGGCCACAGGAGCAGAGGAGGTAACAAGCCAGAATAACAGCCTAAGGAGAAGCTCACTAACTATTGAGTGAATTTGAGTGCTAGCTTTGGAATAGTGTCAGTATAAGAGGTGATCTATACAAGGGACAATGAGCCACTTGTCAACATGCTGTATACTGGGTGCACAGTCCAGTGGCAGACCTACATTGTCGAGGCCCTGAAGCTATAACTTGTATTGTTTCCCCCTTTGCAACCAGCAACCATGGCTCGGTAACCACTGTTGTCTTCTTCAATAGGGTTGTTCCACGAACAGCTTTACAACACCTGTGCTACTGACTCTTAAACTTTGGGATGGTTGAAATGCATACAACAACAAAATATTCCATTTGAGTCGTGGGACTCAAATTGGGTCTGCTAGATAAAAATAATAATACTTAATCAATGTGGACTAAATTTGCTTCTGGGGAGGAAGTGAGGAGCCATTTTGGCTCAGGCGCAGCTCTCTGTTTCCCACAGAAATCCCAAGCCAATGGGTATCTATAAACTTTGGAAACTTTGGAGCATGTGTGCAGGGACAGGGACTTTCTTTAAAAAAGAAAAAGATTCAAACCAGAAAATTTGATTCACACAATCAAATTCCATCCAGTGTACTGAACTCTGTTAGGGTCTAAAAGAGCAGTGTTTGTGACGGTGTGAGAAGACTCCACTGAGAAGTGGGCCTTGGTGAACTGCTTAAATCTGAGAGAAGAAAGAGATCTAGCATTATACAACGTGTGTGCGTGTGCGGGTCACATTATCTGATTTATATATTCTTTCCTTTTCTCCTTCCACGTCTTCTCTAGAGCATCGCCGGGAAAAGGTAATTTGAAGTAGAAAGCAGCTCCTTGTAATGGCTATTTACTCAAGGCCTCCGACATTTAGGGAGAACAAGGATGTCTTTAAAGAGTCAAGCAGGTTTCATATCTGTGTCCAACAAATGGTTTGCATTTAGATCAAACAATAGTTCTGAAAACCTATTCATTTAGCTTCTTCTAAAGATATTCTTTACCTGAGCTTTTATGTCCCACAGCTCGGTAATAAAAAGGGTTCCAGAGGCATCGCTTGCTAGGGCGTTCATTTCCTATGGGTCTCCCCAGGTAACTGTCGGTTAAATTCTCATCTCGCTTATTTCCATTAAAAATCTTTATTGAAACACTTTCATATTTCCATCTTATTTTCATCCTCTGCACACTGGGAACAATTCTCATTTAATTCAAGCTATTTCTTGATATACATAATTAACTGTGTATTTTATGTTTCATCTCCTGAAGCCTTTCTTGTAGGGAGACAGAGATAGAGAGGGAGGGAGGGAGGGAGAGAAAGAGAGAAAGAGAGAGACAATATGGCCACAAATGAATGTGTCAGGGGTACAGTCTGACTGCAAATATCTGGAAATGGAAACTTTATCTTCTTAGCTCATCAACAGCTTCTGTTCCACAGATTTAAAAAATGGCCCTGAAATGTGACTTGATCAAAGTCAATGCATGCTCAAGATACGCTTGCAATTCTCTTCCTGGAGACTTAGTTTCACAAAAGGAATCGGGTGCTCCTGACTCTCTCTTGATTCAAGGTTCCACTGCTGAGAAAAGAACTCGCAACACTTTTTTTACAAAACAACAACAACCCTTCAGGAGGCAAGCTTTTTATTTTGTAAATGCAACTGAAAAATAGCCCCACATCTTCAAGTGACACTTAAGATGCGCCTATGGACAGATTGGGAAAAATTCTGGAAGAATGACTTAAAATTCATGGCTTGTACTTCATTTAAATGTTGGAAATGTTAAAAGAAAAGGAAAGGAAAAGGCCGTTTGGATAATCCTAGCTCAGTCCAGTCCCAGCTAAAGAAGACTGGTAAATTAAGTTAATGGAATATGCTGAAATGGTTAAAATAATTGGGAAATCTAGAAATTAAGATGTCAACAATATAAAGAGGAATGGGAGATGTTTATTGCATACACACAAAAGCAATGCACATAAGTAAATACATTAGCAGGATTTCCAAAAACACTTGTAACACGTTAGACAATGTATAAAAAATGGAAAATAATAGAAGTTAAGATTTTTTTGGACGCGCGTAAATGAAAATAATAAAATGGAACCAGGAGAGGGGATGGAGGGAAGTCAAGGGATTCAAGTAATCCCAAACTAAGGATTTATTATGAATTGGTTTTGTTTTTTAAAAAAACAACCTAGTAGTTTATTTTTGTGTTATATTATTATTATTATTATTATTAGTAGTAGTAGTAGTAGTAGTATTTAGTTTTTCTGGTTTTCTTTCTCTTTCAATGAAACGTTTTTGTTTTTTGTAAAAAGTCAATAAAAATATTACTTTAAAAAATGCACCTATGGGCAGGCTGCCATACAGAGGAACCAGCGGCGTAGCTAGCCCATGGGCAAACTGCCCATGAAGGCAGGGCAAGCCACCCACTGGGCAGGACGAGCTGGGGCAGGGCATACTGCACAGAGCCTCGCTGCTGCCTTCCCCTCAGCTGTAGGGCAGCTGAGGGGGAGGCAGTGGGCAGATTCAAATCCCATGCTGCCGTTTCGGGCAGCGCAGAGCCTGCAGCCACCCGAGCCACTGCATCACTCCCAGCATGGCTCAGGCGTGCTGCAGACCTTATGGTAAATGCTGCCCCCCACAGCTCAGTCTCCCCCCCCCAGCTACGCCTCTGAAAGGAACTCATTCCCATTGTGTTAGGACAGTATCAAGTTCAGAGGTGGCCTGAGCTGATCTTCTTCCTGAAAGTATTAATATCACTTGGCTAGGTTCTATAGAACTAATACCAGTGTACTGGAAGAAGCAAAGATCACCAGTGTTGAAGCGATCAACTTCGACATCAACTTCGTTGGACTGGTCATGGTGTTCAGATGCCTGATTATTGTCTTCCAAAGCAACTACTCTATTCCGAACTTAAAAATGGAAAGCGTGATGCTGGTGGTCAACAAAAGAGGTTTAAAGACAAGGCAAATCTTTAAAAATGTAGTATAAACACCGACAACTGGGAAATACTTGCCTGCAAGCGCTCCAACTGGAGAACAGCCTTTACCAAACGTGTCACGGGCTTTGAAGACATTCAGGACGCAAGGGAGAAACGTGCTAAGAGGAAGGCATGCTTGGCAAATCCATACTGTGATCAACTCCTGCCCAGAAACCAATGTCCCCACTGTGGAAGGACGTGTGGGTCCAGAATTGGCCTCCACAGTCACTAACGGACTCATTGTTAAAACCGTGTTTATGGAAGACAATCTTACTTGGCTACAAGTGATCGCCAAAGAAGAGCATCACATTGATGGATCATAGAATTGTAGAGTTGGAAGGGAACTTGAAGATCATCAAGTCATCTAATCCAGCCCCATCTAATGTAGGAATCCCTGTCTCATGCAGGAATCAAAGCTGCAATCTTGGCAGTATCAGCACAATGCTCTAACCATCTGAGCTATCTCATGTCCTCATTGTCTGAATCTATCCCTTGAAAGTTTTCTCTGCACCCATAGGTAAGGCATTTCACAGCATGAGCCAGCAGTCAAAGGCGATTCTCCCACTTTGCCTCATTTGGCTTTGAACTGTATCATTTATGCTCAATGTCGTGAGCTAATGTTGGCATACCCGCCTACCTACTCTGCCTCAATGCTGAATTTAAATTAGCATTTTCAAAAGATTATTAAACTTGTTGTGATGGAGCTAATCCATTGATAGTCTAGAGACAAGCCTATTAGCTTAGCTGTCCAAAAGGTCAGCTAAATGAGAAATGCGACATCATATGTGTTTTAAAGTAGTTTTTCTAATTGGCTCACAGAGGCGTAGTTCAAAAAACTACTTTCTGATATAAAGAATATATCATTAGGAGGCATAGCACCAAGGTCGGGCTTAGTGAACAAAATAAGACCTGTTTACTTTTCCTACTTCATTCGGTTGAATGCTGTCTCAAGCTGCAAATATTTTCTTCTCCATTTTCCAAACAATTCTCCAGAATTCCATTTTTCACCCTTCGTTTTGGCACAACAGTAAGATATACGGAAAACCATAAAACTTTATTCTTCTCAGTTTTGTTGAAAAGAGGCAGTCATTGTTCCTTCTTTAAAATTGACAGAAAAAGGATACCTGGAATTATTCAGAACTCATGGAATAAAACTGCCTAAAACTAGTCCAGGAAGTCATCTATAAATGGGTGGAAACTTGAGTTGTGAGGCTAAATTTAAAACCAAAACCAGAGTTAAGAGGAGGGTTGTTTATACAGAATTCTTTATTAAAATAAAATAATGATCATAGATGCAAAAATGCCAATTATAAATCTTTAATAGGCCAAACCCATATTTCAACGTAGTCCAGATAACACAAAGGCCTTCTTCAGTGGCCTAAAGCAACATCAAAAGAAACACTGTGCCCATGTTTCTTATACAGTTTCATATATATGCTATATTTGTCCTGTTAGAACTGCACAGTCAACCTACCATCTGAGGGATTTATTATCCTTTTAAATGTAATACTGTTGGGATCCTATATATTTGCTATTTAATCTATTCTCCTTCTCCTGAAGCCTTGAGGATGAGGTTATGTCTCAAGTTAAACAAAAAGAAATCTATTGAACAGTGGATAGCCTCAGTTTGCACAGGCATGTAATCCGGGAAGGTGTATGATGGATAACAATAGGTTGCATTGAACATAGTTATACTCAGATTAGACCAATTGAAATTAATGGATGTGCCTAATTTAGCTCCATTAATTTCAATGGATTTACCGTGAATAAAACTTGGTTGGATGGATGCGAATATGGCAATGCTTTCTGTTTTTGTGAACTTGAAGATGTAAAGCATCGTTCCTGCTTAATTAAATTGTTTTTAACTATACTAAAATCTGCCTGAATGGTGCCTGTGCGACAAAATGCCCCCTTTCCCATTCCTTTTTTTACATCTAACAGTAAAAGCAGTACCACAGATAAAATGTAATGTTTCCCTCTGTAATATAAAAGCTGGTATAATCCCCTGGCTAAAACTATAATCAGAATTGTAGCTGTGATCTTCAGACACTCATGAAGATGATGCCTTGAAACCGTCCTCCGCCCAACTAGCTCTACATGATTTGGGTTTTAACTTTAAATGAATAATTTAACATTGTTTTCACTTGGGTTGTTAACAAATTGTGGAAGCTGTTCCTCTAGCACTTACAAATTCAGATGTTTCCCCCCTCTGTTTTAATATTTTTTAAAATGCTTTTATTATTAGTCAACTGATGAATAAGGGATCAGCCATCACTTGCGAATCTTGGACTCAGAGGAGATAAGTTTGCTTATTTTATTTTAATGAACTTGTTTATACAAAATGAATAATTGCTTGGAAGAAACTTGTCTTCCCCTGACCTGAAAGCTTTTGATGCATTCTTATATTTTAGCTATACTTCCCCTTCTTACTTTTGCTGGCTGAATTTTAAAAGAGGTTTTTAATATGAGTTATTTTAATATGTGCAATCCCATCTGTGTATACTCAGAAATAGGTCCCACTGGGTTCCTTAGGGTTTTCTCTGAGGAAATGATGTGTAGCAGGAATAGCTAAGCTATCCACTTTCTAGTCAACAACTCCCATCATTATTGCCTATTGAGCCTGGGTTGACTGGTACTGATTTGACACTGAGGTCTAAGTTTGTAGTCTTAGACACTTATTTCCTTACTAGGAGCTACTCTTCCTGGTTGCTTCACTCAAGCCCCACACCCCCTCACCAAACCCCGCCTTCCTCTTCCTTAACATGTCACCAACTCCAATCCCTCATTCCCCTCAACTGTCCCAGCTCCCCTTGAAATGTGACCAAGCCAAACCCCTTCCCCTTACAGCTCACCCAAACTGTGCTCCCTCCCCTTATATACTAAGTAAACTGTAATTAAAACCCTAATAGTTGGGAGGAGAAGCAACGCACAGGCTACCTGTGTACACCAACTTGTACACCTCTTGTCTGTTTGCTCCTCATCACTTCAGATGGACCCAAGCCAAGGGAATTCAGGGCTGTCTCAACCTGTTCCAGCCATATGCTGGATCAATTCAAATCAACCCAAAAATTGTCCAGTGGCACCTTAGAGACCAACTGGGTATAAGTTTGTTCTGGGTATAAGCTTTTGTGTGCATGCACACTTCTTCAGGTATATGCACACGAAAGCTTATACCTAGAACAAATTTAGTTGGTCTCTAAGGTGCTACTAGGGACGCGGGTGGCGCTGTGGGTTAAAGCCTCAGCGCCTAGGGCTTGCCGATCGAAAGGTCGGCGGTTCGAATCCCCGCGGCGGGGTGCGCTCCCGTTGTTCGGTCCCAGCGCCTGCCAACCTAGCAGTTCGAAAGCACCCCCGGGGGCAAGTAGATAAATAGGTACCGCTTACCAGCGGGAAGGTAAACGGCATTCCGTGTGCGGCTCTGGCTCGCCAGAGCAGCTTTGTCACGCTGGCCACGTGACCCGGAAGTGTCTGCGGACAGCGCTGGCCCCCGGCCTCTAGATGTGAGATGGGCGCACAAACCCCAGAGTCTGTCAAGACTGGCCCTTTCGGGCAGGGGTACCTTTACCTTTACCTTTAAGGTGCTACTAAAGGGATGTGGGTGGCGCTGTGGTCTAAACCACTGAGCCTCTTGGGCTTGCCGATCAGAAGGTCACCGGTTCAAATCCCTGCGACGGGGTGAGCTCCCATTGCTCGGTCCCAGCTCCTGCCAACCTAGCAGTTCAATAGCACATCAAAGTGCAAGTAGATAAATAGGTACCGCTTTGGCGGGAAGGTGAACAATGTGTCTGTGCGCTGCTCTGGTTTCGCCAGAAGCAGGCCAGAAGCGGCTTAGTCATGCTGGCCACATGACCTGGAAAAACTGTCTGCGGACAAACACCAGCTCCCTCAGCCTGTAAAGCAAGATGAGCACTGCAACCCCAGAGTCGTCTGAGACTGGACTTAACTGTCAGGGGTCCTTTACATTTACCTTAGAGACCAACTAAGTTTGTTCTGGGTATAAGCTTTCATGTACCTGAAGAAGTGTGCATGCACACGAAAGCTTATACCCAGTTGGTTTCTAAGGTGCTACTGGACAATTTTATTTATTTATTTTGACTGCATCAGACCAACATGGCTACCTTCCTGAATCTCAAATCAAACCAATTCATTTTGGGATCTGGGATCCCTACACACAAATACACATTTGCTTTCCCTGTTAACAAAATCACAGCAACCTTGTCTCAGTCCGAAATATGACAAGCCTATGTTTCAGAGCAAATGTGTCATTTTTTGTCAGTGGCAGAGCTGTATGTGAGTCAGGGAAAGGACAGAACTCTGAGAAAAGGCAGCATGATTGGAAAATGAAACCATGCTGTGCACCCCAGCTCTATAAAAAAATATTTATGCCCATCAGTCAGGGGGCATGGTACCTCTGATGATTGCCCTGCCGCCTTGGTTGATGGACATAAATATTCTTTTACAGGTTTGTATTCATGTAGCGCACAACTATGGTCTTCTAAAAAAAGATTATTTGCTCCTCTGAATTATTGTTGCTGAATAAATAATTGTGAGTTAGCAAACAACTACAGACCAGAACCATGCGAAAACATCTCAGGAAATAGATTTCTGTAAACTTTCTTTGTGGGGAGGGGGGTGGTCTTTCAACTTTCAGCTTCTTCTGAATTATTGGACAATGCCAGTTATCCCCTGGTGAATATTCAGCAAAATCACCTCCTTAAATTATCCATCCATTAATTTTGGGTACAAATGTGGGTCCAATTTTAATATTGTTTGCTTATTTATTTATTTTTTGTATCTCTGAAAAGGGGAAAAATGAACAGTCCCTTTGTGCACTTCAAGGCTGAAATCGTAGTTTGGAGGTGCATAAGTCTCACAGAGAGGCTGCACAAAAGGAGAGGGGTGAGACGTGAACATGAGAGTGAAGGTGGAAACAGAGGTCAAAGTGGGGCTGCAGAATAGACTAGAGAGAACAGGCTTCATAATGGGGCTGTGAAGATGGAAATGAGCTTATTAGCTGCCTGGGGTGGGAATGGAAAGTTCTAGTTGGTTAATGTGGGGAGAATGACAAGAGTTTGGTAAGCAGAGCAAGAAGGGCTGCTTCCCCTCGTACATTATATAACTGCATTATAAATTCTAGTTATTTATGCGCAGATTCACAAACACGACAAATAATTGTGTAAACAATCAATATATTTTGCCATTGGCTCCCAATTCAAAGTGTTGGTGCTGACCTTAAAAGCCCCAAACTGTCTCAGCCCAGCATACCTGAAGGAGCGTCTCCACCCCCATCGTTCTGCCCGGACACTGAGGTCCAACGCCGAGGGCCTTCTGGCAGTTCCCTACCTGCGAGAAGCGAATTTACAGGGAACCAGGCAGAAGGCCTTCTAGGCAGTGGCGCCCACCCTGTGGAACACCCTCCCATCAGATGTCAAAGATATAAACAACTATCTGACATTTAGAAGATATCTGAAGTTCAGGGAACTTTTTAATGGCTGGTGTTTTAATGCATTTTTCATCTTTTGTTGGAAGTTGCCCAAAGTGGCTGGGTGGGGTATTAATAATAATAATAATAATAATAATAATAATAATAATAATAATAATAATAATATCATAACAGTGATGTCTGTTTACCCTGTTTCCTTTATTTTTTAACCATTTATACAACTCTTTATGTAACAGTTATGTAGACCCATTTATGTAAATAAATAAATAAATAAATAAATAAATAAATAAATAAAGCAATGCCTTTGTATTTAGAGGCCTCTTGTAATCTGAAGCTATAAACTTCCATTTACATAGCTTGGGAGTAAATCTGGCACTGAGGCTAAGTTGTAAGCAAGCACAATTTGTGACACTGGACAACATCATTGCTGATCACAGCTTTCACTTCCACTTTCTCATCTTTGTGGAGCTTGAGTCGCTATGAGATGGCTTTAACTCTGATCTCAAACTGGCAGATTTTTTTAAATAACTGAATATACAGCCAGGCCCTAAGACAACCCCATGAAGGGAATTGTACTGGAAATGCTGTTAGTAAAATCCAGACCTCTGAGAGGGAGGGAAGTTCAATTCCCCACCCACTGTGTTCATTCTGCCATCCTTCTGAAGGTGGTGTTTGTAGCAAATAGCATCTTTGAGTGCAAATTGAAACTTCAGGGGAAATTGTCCAGGGGGAAATGTGGAAGGACAAAGGTTAAACACCTCTCTCCCCATGATGCAGTGCCAATCTGGATTGAGACCTCATGTGCCTGCTTTTTGTAAAGCGAGGTGCCCTCATTATGTTTTGAAACCGCATGCTTAACATGATACGTTTTTCAGCCCTAATAATGAAAGAACTGGAGTCAGCATATTAATCCCAGAATTGTGGTCAGTGTTGCACGTTCCTGAGCTCAATGCCACACATTACATAAATTTAGTCATACAATACCGTCTCTCAGACGAAGTGAGTGTTTGGTCCCATTTCCGGAGTATCACTGTTCTCGCATTTAGAAGCTGCTTGAAAACACTCTATTGGAATGCCTTTACTGCTGAAAGGGCAATAAATTGGTTTCCACAAACCACATTTCTTTTACAAAAGGTTCTGTTCTTGGAACGATTGTGTTTGAAATTTATTCAGAGGCTTTCAGGCGCATATTGTGGCAAGCATTTGAACAGTATAAATAACATAGGCCTGACATGTTTGGGCTCACCAGCCTAGCAACAGAGCTATTAATACCAAAGATATTTACTTCCACCTTCTGTGTACACTTGACAAATCTAGCATGAGTACATGGCTCCACATGCCACACAATCTATTTATACTCAGCCTTCTTGCTTGTGTTGTGATGAAAATTCTTAATCTAACAATTATGAACTAGTACAGCTATATTCATGTGACAGAGAGAATGAGTATATTACATTCTAATTTGATTTAACCAATTATCTTTCTCTCTGCTTAAGGATTTCCAGTGGAGAGTTGTGGACAAACCGGTCTTAGTGATGCCCTAAGAGATCAAAAATCCTCCCCCTTATAGAGATTTAGGGTTAAACTACAAAAAAGGTGCAGTTTTAATGTTATCCTACCAAACTCATACTCCTTAAACCGAATTCATAATTTCTGCACATTGCAAACTGAAACAGCTGTCATTTGAAATTCACACTTCTGTGAATTTTTTGGTGCAATTCGTCAACGAAATACTGTGAAGAACAATGTGCATATGAAGACACAGGAAAAATTGGATATTGTGAATAAATGTGAACATAATGTTCCCATTATGTGAACATAATGTAAAAAAAAAAAATGCATTCTGCTGGGGGGGGATTCTTGCAAAAATGCATATGGTAGGCAAAATTGTGCACACAAAAATATACATTAGAATAAATGGACATACATTCAAATTTCCGTGTGGGTCAGGAAGAGGCAGAATGAAGGTTCAGGCCACAAAGCATGTGACGCTATGCGGAGATAGGTCAGTCTGTACAGCATGAGACTCTTCACGGTCATGGGTTCAAGCCTCATGTTGGCCGATGGATTCCTGCATTGCAGAGAGTTGGACTAGATGACTCTCATGGTCCCTTCCGGCTCTACAAATCTATGATCTCTATGACCTCAATATAGTTACCAGTATTGACCTAATGCAGGCTAAAAGGAGTCCTTTTCAAGACCATCAACTGTTGCCTAAGGGGTTATCTCAAAATGCACTCCAACCCTTTCATAGCGATAGCTGTGAACTGCCATGACTCTTACACACTTGGGTTTCTTCTGAATTTCCTTCCTGCCACTGGTTCACTGCAGGTCAGCTGGGGTTATCAGGGGGCAGCTGAGTCTTTGGGCATGTCAGAGGGATTTCAGAGGCAACTGAGGATGAGGATCTGCAGACAGACATAGCGGTATGCCATACCTGATCCGACGAAGCATAAGAGGATCAAAAGAAGAGAAGCTGGGAGATAATAAGCTTTCCTTTTTTATGAAGAGAATTGTAACAATTGTTCTCCTGGGCCTTATCTCTCACTCTTGCTATGAGTGGAGAATTTGCCACATATAAGCTCCCCGAGTTAAAATGAATGGAACCTCGTTCCCAGAGCATTCCCACTGAGAATAAGCCTTGATGTATCCCTATCCATTTAAATCACTTCTATTGAAACAAGAACCTTACATAGGAGGGTACTTGAAACATAGGAATGCGACATTCGTAATGCTAGCAGCGTGAAGGTGAGCCAGGTGAATGAGGCATATTCTCACAAGAATTATTTTGATGGCTGTGTACTCATTTGCCTCATCGCCTCTGTTTCTTTCTTTCTTTTTAAGACATACTGTGTGGCCTTTCAGCTCACTACTCAAGGGTTGTTTTTGAAGGCATTGTAATCAGCGTGCCCTTTGTCTGTGAACTGTCAAGCCTTCACTGTGACTGTTCCTGACCGTGTTTTAGAAAGCTCTTACTCTGTGGGAGAAACAGAGCCGACATAGTCAACAATTTCATCACCGTTTTTAACTAACAGCTAATAAAGAGGGCAATCTACCAAGCTCAGCAAACTCCTTTCACTGAAGTGGGGCTTAGTGGTTTGGGATTCCTGCACAAGCTCTACTGAGCATTGCTTGGTGGATTCTATGAAATACTGTGATTTCTATTCATATATATACAACATACTTTCTTATCTTATACAATGTTTTGGACTTCCATCAACCACATCTTAAGATTTTTCAGCCTTTATCATTTAATCTGCATTTCATTATTTCACTATTACTTTTAATAAAAGGTAAAGGGACCCCTGACCATTAGGTCCAGAGTGACTGACTTGTGGGTTGCGGTGCTCATCTCGCTTTATTGGCCGAGGGAGCCAGCGTACAGCTTCCGGGTCATGTGGCCAGCATGACTAAGCCGCTTCTGGCGAACCAGAGCAGTGCACGGAAATGCCGTTTACCTTCCTGCCAGAGCGGTACCTATTTATCTACTTGCACTTGACGTGCTTTCGAACTGCTAGGTTGGCAGGAGCAGGGACTGAGTAACAGGAGCTCACCCTGTTGTGGGGATTCGAGCCGCTGACCTTCTGATTGGCAAGTCCTATGCTCTGTGGTTTAACTCACAGCACCACCCGTGTCCCTATTACTTTTAATAATCCTTCACTAATAATTCTTTTCATACTTTTCTCTGCAATATTTCACATAGTTCTCCTTACAAAACTGCTTGCAATCCTACTAGCGTAATCTGTTAATTACAATTGCTTTTCAGATAATTCACATATTTACTCCAGTCCTCTGAGAATCTCTGATCCCGCAGGTTTCGAATCCTTCCTGTCTTCTTATTTAATTCTGCATAGTCCATTAATTTCGTCTGCCATTCTTCTTTCATCGGTAGTTCTTCTTGTTTCCATTCCTGTGCCAATAGTACTTTTGCTGCCGTTGTTGCATATAAAAACAGTTTATTATCCTGTCTATTAATATCCTCCCCTACAATGCCATGTAGAAATGCTTCTGGTTTTTTTTTAAAAATGTATATTTCAACATCTTTTTCATCTCATTATATATCATTTCTCAGAAGCTTTTCACTTTCTTACATTCCCACCACATGTGATAAAAAGATCCTTCTTTTTCTTTACATTTCCAACATGTATTACTTGTTTTATATATTTTAGCTAATTTCACTGGTGCAATATACCATCTGTACATCATTTTCATCACATTTTCTTTCAAAGCATTGCGTGCTGTAAATTTTATTCCTTCTTTCCACATTTCCCCCCAATCTTTTAACTGTATGTTATACCCAAAATCCTTGGCCCAGTGTATCATAACCGACTTTACTTCTTCATCTTCCAAATGCCAGAAGGACTGTGATTTCTAAATGGTGCCATCTTAGCTTCAGATAAGCTTATTTCTTTCACCTGACTTTCTTGCAAAAGTAATCAAATGACACAATAGAAGAGCAAATACACCAGAACAAAACAAACAGCACAAGTTGAAACCATTCAGTGCTACCAACAGATAAAATGAAACACAAAATTGGATAAAAGATCCAGCACTGCTGCCTATCCAAAAGAATTAGTTCACTAATTATTGCATTTACCAACCTACACAGGAGTATAAAGTGAATAATTTTGGGTTCATGTCTGCTACCTTTGCAAGACACTTGTGAAAACAAGAGAGATGAGATACTAGCTTTTCTAGAAATGGAGCTTTATTCAGAAGGTAAACAAAATAGCAATTTAATCATTAAATATATGCACTCTCATAGTGAGTAGAAAAGATGAAAAGTGATGCAGGAAAAATTGGAGAGAGGGAGGGAGAGTTATATCTTTCATTCCTTATGTTCTGTATGAAACACAAGGAAGGAGAGTGAGGATCCTTAGTGTCAGGTCAAATTGAAAAAGAATGCAAAAAGGGAAGACTTGCTTGGTGATTTCAAGGCATTGCTGGGTGGAGTCCACTGGAATTACATCAAGATAGTGGAGACAGAGGGGGAAGGAAGTAAAGGTGTTGATCAAATCCAGAGGAATCCAAATTCCCAATATGAGGCAGGGTGCCTCAGAGTGATTTTCAGCTTGTCAGAGGTGAAGTTGATAAATACAAAGAAGCATGAATAGAAGCGTGAGCAGTTGAAGTGCTAAATCGTGCCTCAGTGATCCAGCCACCAAAATTAATTAATTAATTAAATAAATAAAATGCTGCAGACAAATTAATGCGACCACAGCACCAGTGTGGCATGACGGGAGAAGGGAGAACACACACCAGAGTGGGGAGAGGTTGGAGGGAGAGCTCTATTGTGACAGAAAATCACTGTATTCAGAGGGAATGATGTGGAAAACAAATCCCAGTTAGTTCTTCCTACCCCCAAATAGCCTAGCATGAATGCCTGTGTACACATTTGTCTCCAGTTTTCTTACTCAAGGAATCCTTTCACATGTATGGAATTCTCAGACCAAGTGCCCCAAAAAGCTTGGGATAATTAATTTTGCAGGCTTTGTATCGTCTGGAGGGTGTGGCATGGCTACAAATTTCACCCCATTCTGTCAAAAGGAAACTATAGGCAGACTCAACCACATACAAGTAGAGACTCAATTGTACATAGGCTTCATCCTTCCTTACTAGGGACAATCTCACCAAAGACCAGACAACAGCCGTCCTCATTTTGAAAAGCTCCCTACCTTTTCAAGATATTTTTTTTCCAGAGGTTGCGGGACATCTGTGCTAGCCGAAGGCTCCATGTGAAGTGTTCAGTCATACAAATTGAGATGTTGTTGGAGAGACATCAGGGGAGGATTTATTAAAAGAAAACGATAGATATAGGGAAATGAAAACAGCTCAGGGGAAATTATTGTAATTGCATATTGAAGAATTCTCTGTGTCGTTAATTTCAATCTACACCCACATTATTAGCAGATCAATACAACAATCAAGACAGTATTGACATGTACTTTTTGACAGATGATACACCATGGGGAGAAATCCCTCCTCCCTCGTTCTCTCAGATTCTTAGACTAATCTCTCCTTGCCTGAGCTATTGAGACTACAAATATGAGCACTAAGAGCTTATTCTCTCCCTAGTCCCGCTTAGAAGAAGCAATGGACAGATAGAACAGCCAAACTGATACAGGGAATGTTCATAACACATTGGCATTCAGTAATAAGAGCAACTTCAGTGTTATTTCAAGATGAATTGCTTCATTTACGACAAAATACATAAAATATTAGGTAGAAAATGTTAATAGTGTATATATACACACACAGAGAGAGAGGCATATATATACACTATTATGCTATTATACTATATTCTCTCTCTCTATCTGTGTGTGTGTGTGTGTGTGTGTGTGTTTGCAAACAAAGAATCTCAGAATGCCTTCAGAAGTGGTGAATATTGCTTTTGTTTTCCTGATTATAATGCTAGTCCTTCTGTCCTGTTTTCTTACATTCCTTTCACACTGCAGTACCTGTTGCATTATGGACCTGTGGCCTTTTGACTGATAATATTGGTACAGTGGTACTTAATTTGTTCCGGAGGTCCGTTCTTAACCTGAAACTGTTCTTAACCTGAAGCACCACTTTAGCTAATGAGGCCTCCTGCTGCTGCCGCGCCGCCGGAGCACGATTTCTGTTCTTATCCTGAATCAAAGTTTTTAACCTGAAGCACTATTTCTGGGTTAGTGGAGTCTTTAACATGAAGTGTATGTAACCTGAAGCGTATGTAACCCAAGGTACCACTGTATGTCATGCTAAGTTTCATCAACCCCACAATAACAAATGTCATTGGACAGCATCAGTGCTCCCCCACTCTTTCCACACAAGAGGACTTCTGTTTCCCCATGATTCCCCCATGAAAAAAAAAACCAGGAACGAACTGTGTGCTGGTATACTGCCCCAGATTTTGTCACTTTACTCTTGCGATTTTCTGGGTTTACTGGGCTGCAAATGGTTTTTTCCCCTGGAAGCAATTAACACAGAAATGAGCACTGAACTTTAACTATATTTTGCTAGATTTCTGAAAGTTGCTTCTATTTTGTGGGAAAGCACAGACATAATGCAGAATTTAACACCTAGGGAGACGTTGGGAAAATGGAACAAACTGCCACGTGAATGCAGCCTCAGGCCCTTCTCTGCTGCAGTGTGTAGAGAGAGGAATTATCCATCTCTGAATTTCATATTGACATCTGTAGTACTGTGACTCATTGCAGAATCAAGACTTCCATTATGAGTTTAAGTCTCTAGGAACACTTCTGATATACCCAACAAGGAGGTTCTTCAGCTGACTTATCCAAAGCAAACTATTTGGAACGCTCTGCACAATGTTTTGCCCCTTTCAGGATTGTTTCATTCTTCATTTCCATAAATGCTAAATTCACTGTGAAACTAATAAGTAATAAAAAAATAAAACCATATGCTGCAATAACAAGATAAAAGTATCTTTCTTTTCCCAATGGCCTTTACTTAGGACAGTTAATATTTGGCAATGAATCAGACACATTACATTTCTTTTCCACAGATGATTGAATGTGGTTTGATGTCTTTTCATTAGACTCAGGACATGAAAGGCTTGTAGTTCTGAATATAATTTTCTGGTGGCAAAGGGAGAAGTCATTTTCCTTGACCATGGAACTGCTAAGAAGTCATATATGTGAAGTACAAGGACACAAGGCTCATCATCGTGTCATAAATGTAGAAGAACACACTGATTGCTCTACTTAATATTTACTGATTGGCAACTGAATGTGTGAACTCACCCAATATACTGTATGCTATACTGTGGTACAGGCTCTGGCAATGGCGATGGTGCTGGCAGTGGTAAACGCTCTGGCAGTGACCTTAAGAACGTAAGAAGAATCTACTCGATCAGGCCAATGGCCCGTCTAGTCCAGGATCATGTTCTCACAGTGGCCAACCAAACCTCAAAGCAGGAACTGAGTGCAGTGGCGCTCAGCGATTGTCTCGAGTGTCCTGATTTCAATGAGATGCACAGGAAGTATTTGAATTGGCTGATCCAAGAAAGGGTCAGAGCAAGCTCTGTGGCATTGGAAGAAGCTAGTGAAGTCCCTGTTTGTTTTGTCAGGAAGGAGGAAGGAGAGGGGGGGAGAGAGAATGGACTCAAGGTGGAACAGAGCGGAAGCAGCCATAGATCCAACATAACTTTCAATTTTTCAAAGTAGCATTTCTTTGGAAGATGTTTTTAGAACAACCAAGAGTCCTTCAGCAGTAGAAGCTCGAAGGAGGCAACAGATCAATTCTCTGGTTCATCTTGTGTGGGTCCTTAGGCAGCAGAACCCACTTTCCATTCCCCAAGCCTCAGAGAATTACCTCTCCCACCAGATTCTGATGGCTGGTCCACAGACTCCTTAGAGGATCAAGAAAGCCCTACTGAGAGAGCTCCACAGCTGCAAATTCCATTGCTGCAAAGGAGTCAATGGCTGCTGCAGCAGAAAGCCCCGGTCCTCTAATTAGCCCAGATGTAGCACTCAGTAGGGTGGGGTCACCAGTCATTGACTATCTTGCTCTGCTATAGTTGCTCCAGGACCTTGCTATAACAACTTGGATGTTTGGCCCCAGCTACAGGAGCACTTCCTGCCAACCTAGCAGTTTGAAAGCACGTCAAAGTGCAAGTAGATAAATAGGTACCCCTCCGGCGGGAAGGTAAACAGCGTTTCCGTGTGCTGCTCTGGTTCGCCAGAAGTGGCTTAGTCATGCTGGCCACATGACCCGGAAGCTGTACGCTGGCTCCTTCGGCCAATAAAGCAAGATGAGCGTCGCAACCCCAGAGTCGGTCATGACTGGATCTAATGGTCAGGGGTCTCTTTACCTTTACCTTTTACAGGAGCACTATCCATGGTCCTGAATCCACACAGTCATCTCTTGCAAAGCTGATGATTCTTGCCTTGCCCTGCCTTGCCGCCCTTCTTGCCTGGTTCCCGAGACAAGACTTTTGTTGTATCCTGTACTTGAAATTTATGTTCAAAACCCTTTGGGAAAGCAATTTGCTTTTGTTTCTTCTGTTCTGCAGGGGCACATTGTACAATTACAGTAGTCTATAATGTCCAGGTCTGTTCCAATTCTACAGACAGAGACTCTCACCTAAGAGATCTACAGCAAACCTTTTCAGAACTAAAATACCCAGCAGATGAAGTTAGACAACAGATCAACAGAGCCAGACTGATACCCAGAGAGAACTTGCTGCAAGACAGACCCAAAAAAGAAAATAACAGAACACCTCTAGTCATCACATACAGCTCCCAAGTTAAAACAGTACAACGCATCATCAGAGATCTACAACCTCTCCTGGACAATGACAGTTCTCTTTCTCAAGCTCTGGGAGGAAGACCTTTCATTGCCTATAGACAGCCACCCAATCTTAAACAACTCCTAACCCACAATAATACTACAACCAGACTTAACACGGACACTGGCACCAGAGCCTGCAATAAACCCAGATGCCAACTTTGCTGCCACATACACCCGGACAACACCATTACTGGCCCCAACAACATCACACATACCATCTCGGGACTATTTAATTGCTCATCGTCTAACATTGTGTATGCCATCAAATGCCAACAGTGTCCTTCAGCTCTCTATATTGGACAAACAGGCCAAACCTTACGCCAAAGAATAAACGGACATAAATCTGACATCAGGAATCACAAAACAGAGAAACCAGTAGGAGAACACTTCAATCTCCCAGGACATTCTATACAAGATCTCAAAGTAGCTGTTTTACTACAAAGGAATTTCAGAAATAGACTGGAAAGAGAAGCTGCTGAATTGCAACTCATTACCAAACTTAAAACCATGGAGAGACCTGGTCTGAACAGAGACATTGGATTCTTATCTCATTATACATGACTAAGCCATTTCTCACCTTCTCACCCCTTGCCTTTTCCTGTAAGACCTATTACAATCGTTAAGAGTCGTCAACAGACTCATCTCAGCTATCTGCCAATCTCCCATACCCACCACCCTTCTGAGTAATACCCCTCCCCACCTTCTCACTATATAGAAGGATCTGGCAACTTCTGTTTCAGTGTATCTGAAGAAGTGTGCATGCACACGAAAGCTCATACCAAGAACTAACTTCATTCCTATATTTATGTGCCACTTAATACCAAAACAGTCTCCAAGTGGTTTACAAAAGAAAACTAACATAATATAATATAATATACCTCAAACTATGACTCTAAAATGAAACAATACTCACAATAGTACATAATACATTAAAATCCCAGAAAGGCAAAAAACATAGCAGCTTTAAAAACACATTAAAGAGTCAAGAGAAGGACAGATGAGTCTTGAATTCTCCTTTGAAGCTCATTGCATTTGGTGGCTTCCATACTGTAAATTATAAGAGAAGGAATTTTTAACAGAAGGAGGAAATGGCCATTGCTCCACAGCTTAAGACTTACACTTCTAACTCATGGGCAACAGTGACAGCTACATAATCAGTGATAGCTTTTGCCAAACCCTGCATTTTCTTTGCAGTTCATCCATTTAAATACTGAGCAAACTAGATGCCACTTAGCTTGTGAGAGCTAATGAGATCACAGCTCAGAGTGTGATAGCTGCAGGCACTGTGCTATAACTGCTAATTTGCTGAAAAGTGAGAAATGACTATAAGATTTGGCATGTTGTGGTAACTGTTGCAGTACATGTCTCTTCCCTTGTGGCAGCTGCTACATGAGGTGATAGTATTGGCCTTCCCATTCTGAAAGATCAATCAGATTCTACGAAACTTTGATTTTGAAAAAGAGGCATTTCAAAACAAACAGAGCAAAACCCTGATTAAACATTCAGCTGGAAATGGGGAGAAGGAAAGGCATTTCTCCTTCTCCCTTCCCCCCCTCCTGGCCACATGACTGTGCAAATCCCCCCAAAATGGGTTCAGGGCCCAGATCCAGGTTGGGACCACTCAGCCCCAGATTGGCTCAGGTTTCAGTAGGGCTACTACAAAGCACTGGATCTTGATCCCTGTGCACAGCCCTGACTGAGGCCTTTCTGGAGACGCAAAACATTGCTCTGATACTGGCCAATATTAGTGGCCATCCTGCATAAAATGACTACCATGAAGAGCTGCTAGCAGTAACTACAGACCATACAGAGTGAGCTGGACCAATGGTCTGACTCAGTATAAGGCCCTTTTTATGCCTGTTGTTCCATTTCATAATTATTCCTGGGGTTTGCTCTGCTCTGGCATTTCATTTTTTTTCTTGAAATCCAGTTTAAATTGTAGGAATTGGTAAAAATAAATAAACAAATCTCAAATTGGAAGTATGTGCGAGTGGAAATAAAAGGACAGATCTTTCACATTACTAATAAAGCCCTCAAACCACGCAAAGTGCATTTTATTTCATGCATTTCCCAATTGCCTATTAGGCCCGAGGGTCGGAAAAACAAGGAAAGCACTTACTACAGAGGGGCAGATTTTAACAAAGTTTTGAAATTGGCCTGCCGTGTAGAAAATAGTATTGGGTCTTCAATAATGGCACGAAATGAATGGTGTGTGTGTGTGTGTGTGTGTGTGTGTGTAGCTCACTTTGCTATCTCTACAGTGTGAACTTGATGGATTTATTTAAAGTAAATAAACAGCATTCTTCGCAGAACCAGATGTTATATATGACAATGTGGATTGTAGTTCCATTTGTGTTTCACAAGCTGGTCTCCGACCGTAAAAATAAATTATTATTATTATTATTAATGTGGATCATTCATTTTAAAAAGCATTTTTGTTATGTAAAGTGCAGCTTGTGTTATGTGAAGTGTGTGTATTTGTAATGAATCTGCTGTGGTGTAAACTATTATATGTCCATTTCATATTTTTATGTTGGTGTAATCAGTGGTCAAACAATAGCAGTTCAAAAGCATATCAAAGTGCAAGTAGATAAATAGGTACCGCTCCAGCAGGAAGGTAAACGGCGTTTCTGTGCACTGCTCTGGTTCGGCTTAGTCATTCCGGCCACATGACCCGGCAGCTGTATGCCGGCTCCCTCGGCCAGTAAAGTGAGATGAGCGCCGCAACCCCACAGTCGGCCACGACTGGACCTAATGGTCAGGGGTCCCTTTACCTTCACCTTAGGAACGGAAGAGGAATCTTTTAAACAGATGGATTTTGGCAGTTCTGTCCTGGTCAAGCTTTGCCTGCATTGGATTGCCTCTTGCATTAAGTTGCATTTTACATTGTAGTTAAAAACAACAACCAGCCAACTAACTTTATGCAAAATTATATTTACAATATGCATATTATAATACATATAAAACAGTCAAGTCTGATGTGGTACTACATTTCTGAACTAGGTATGGCTAGACAGTTGTATTGTTGTATGTATGAATTTATGTGCTCCTTCCTGTTGGAAACATGCAGTGTATAATATGGACATTATAATATGGACATTATAATATGTGTATAACAAGGCGTATAATATATGAAAATTTAGCAGAGGTGGTGGTGGGGAATGCTTGCTTCTTGCTGAGCAAAATGGGAATTAGGAAAAATCCATGAGGATAAGCATTGGGATTTCCAGAAAATTGCCTCCCTAATAAAAATAAAAGCCTCTCTAATAAAAATATTCAAAACTGATTAGGACAGCAAATAGATTGACTACTAAGCACTTAAGGTTTCTTTTCTTACAGTGCTTCTGAAAGGTACAGATGCACTAATGGACATCACATTTTTTTCTAATGACAGCCTGGCATCCAGCTACTGGTTGAAGTGCCTTCTTCCATACTATCTGCCCTGTGTCCAACAGTCGGTAATAGAGCTCTTTTCACCATCTTGTTGGTGGGCATGGTTTGCAACACAGTGAAACATGAAAAAGGCTTCCCTGTTGTGGCCCCTTGTCTACGGAATGCCCATTCCCTGGAGGTACAGATATAATACTTATTCAAGAATGAGAAATCATCTTTTCCTTCCAGGCATTGGGAGAAAAGTAGTAAGATTCAGCTTTAGTATTCTCAAGTTGTTGTCCTTATTGTAAGCTGAATTTAATTGCTTTCATCATTGTTCTGATTGCGTTTTTTTGCATTGTTGGAAACCACCTGGATGTGCTAAAGAGTAGTCTAGAAATGATGTAATTATACACTACAATATAATATGCTCCTAAATGATCTGATGACCCCTGCTTATCTCTACATAGAACATTGTACATGGGGCTAAGAGGTGCTACCAAAAACATACCTTGATCCATGAGAGGGTAAAAGTTATTGCCCAATGGCTAGTCTTCTCTCTTTAGGAAAGGTGCTTTAGTAGCTACCATAGAATTACGGGCCCTCCAAAATAAGTGCTGTTACGTGGATCCATTTCTATCAGGCATCAATCTGATGTTGAGCATCGTGTCATAAGAAAATTGGGACTTCCCACAAACTGACTCTAAACTGATGATTTCATAGGAACAACTTGTGATCCAAGAGCTTCGTCCCAGTACCTTGGTGACATTCCAGGAACTCCTGAGTTTCTCTTCTTAGATCATACTCCCCTTAATTATTGCAGTGGACAATGGCTCAGGACTAGGACCCCATTGCAGATGTGTGATGTCGAATCCACTGATGTCTTTCCCATGAGAAGCAGTTCTGAGCATGAGTCATATTTCAGAAGCCGAACATTTTTCTGCATTTGCTACTTCCACTATAAGCCTTACTCAAATGGCAAGTTCTTAAAAACCAACAGATTTTTTTTAAAAAAATCTTCTGCTAATAGCAACTTCACAACATCTTTCTGAGCTGAAAAGTGGCACCCTCGACAGTGAATCAAGTTTTCCGACAGGAGCTCTCATTAACAAACGCTGTTCATTTTTTATAGCGAGAAAGGCACGAGCAAGAGTGTGAAACACTGTCAACCACAGAAAAAGAGAGATGGCTGTAAAGTGCAAGTCAGTTTTATAGCTGGCATTATCATGAACAATGTCCCCATTATCTTTAGGTAGGGGAATTCTTATCCTGTTATTTTGTCTTGAGTTTGAAGATCCTACATATATTATTCTGGCATTTCAGATGCTGGGGTTTTTTGCTTCAGCCAAAGGTTCTGCTGAAGTTTTCCCTGTGAAAATTCATGATTAGGTAGGAGGACATATTGAGGAATTGGCTCCCAGTATGTTTCTGAGCACAATTCAAAGTGTTGGTGCTGAATTTAAAGCCCTAAACCAGGGGTCAGCAAACTTTTTCAGCAGGGGGCTGGTCCACTGTCCCTCAGACCTTGTGGGAGACTGAACTATATTTTTTTGGAGGGGGATGAAAGAATTTGTATGCCCTACAAATAACCAAGAGATGCATTTTAAATAAAAGCACACATTCTACTCATGTAAAAACAGGGGACGGATTTAGAAGGCGATTGGGCTGGATCTGGCCACCGGGCCTTAGTTTACCTACCCATGCCCTAAACGGCCTTGGCCTTGTATACCTGAAGGAGCATCTCCACCCCCATCGTCCACCCGGACACTGAGGTCCTCCTCTGAGGGTCTTCTGCCAGTTCCCTCACTGCGAGAAGCAGGTCTTCTTCTTCTTGAAACATTCTACTCTCCATTCCACTTTCTCTTGGCCATTCTTTCACCCCCCTGCAATCTTTCACTAAGGAAAGTTTTGGAGAGTCCTTTGTGAAGCGTTGAAAGCCTTTCAAAAGCCTCTTTCTCCTTGTCTAGCATTTCTTTTGGGTCTTAGCTAGCATAATGGTCCATGCCTTTGCTGGACCCCCTGAAGAGCTACTGCCAGTCAGGGTAGGTGATACCAGATGTATGGACCCATCTTCTTACCCAGTTAATATAAGGCAGTCTCACATCTTAGAATCACTGCTTGCTGATTATGCACATGTGCTAAGCTAAAGAAGCTTATGTGATGGTCTGCTATGAACCCAGCAGGGTTTATTATAATCACTTTGCTTCTAAAAATCCAAATTAGTGAGAAGTAATAAAGAGAGGCAACAATTAGCAGCATGATTTTCACAGATTTATGAAACTGTTGAAGTTTCCATACATTGTGAACTATATGGGCATTAAACGATTCCAAATTAGGAATCTGACGAAAGAAAAATATATTTTCATAGGTTTGTGTGAGCACCTGTTTATGCTTCTTTTCCCTGGAGAAATTCTATCCAGGAATTATAAGACAGGTACTGTGCTGTCCTATGTTGATAGCAGTATGTCAGCAGCTTTGTGAATTTTGCCCTAGTATCTTGCTCCAAGCCTCTGGCTAAAGTAATTGAGACTCCCCCAAGGGCACTTGAGTCTTTGAACCTTTGGAGTCCCTTGAGGTGCCTACAGTTCACATTCCAAGGAATACTGATCTTTCCCTTGATGCATCTATCATTGTCAAAAATACTCTGGACCTATCCCAACACAGAGACAAAAATTTGCTCAGCCTGATGTTCAGGAATAAACCAACAAACATTTCTGGAAGACGCAGTATAGTAATGTGTATGTGTACATAAAGTACACACCTGCTAACATGTGTCAACATTGTGAGACGGGAGAGAATTCTTTGAAACAGGCACACTTTTTATATGAGCCAAGAAAGCTCATATATATCAAATTGAGCCAAGGTCACTACACTACTGTTCCATGCTGTGCCTGAACAAATCTCTGAGACCAGGCAAATTATTCTGGGTAACAGCTCACCAAGTTAGGCCCCAGACCATGAGGTTCTTGGTTCAAGCAGAAGGACCACGGATTCACAGATATCTAAGGAGATACAGTAATAACATGTTGATTAAATTTCTCAATATTGTATTATTATTACCCCATCTTTCCCCTGACATAATAAAATATGATAAACATTGAGATGAAATATCCTCTGAGACACCCAGCTGATAACTGGCCTTGCATCTCTAAACAGCTTGCTGCCTCATGAATAAGGGAATTGTGAAATTAATATCATACCATTCCAAGCCTGGTTCAGATGTCACAATCTTGGCCTGATCTGATCCTAGATTCATATTCTGGAGGTAGCTCTTGAACCAGTTTCCCCTCTGAGCTATGGTAGAGAACTGTGGTATAAACCAAGATATCTTCACCAAATATGTGGGTATGAGTGGAGGAAAGAAGAAGACTGGCAGTGGGGCTGGGGCATGAACTCATTCCTGGTCCAGTAACCATGGTTTGTGATTCGCTGAGCTGGGCTATGCAGAGCTATTGAGGCATTTCTGCCATACCTATCAGAGCTCAAAATGGCACATGATCACAGCTACAAACTTAAAGTATGCTTACTTGGAGGGAAGTTCCATTGAATTCATTGACACTTATTTCCAAATTAGCATGTTCAGACTAAGGGCTGTTCTTTGTCTCAGAATGTTAGACTTTCTCTTTTTTTATCTTAATCCTAGCAGCTGAGGAAGAGTTTCATACTACACCAGCGGAAGCAAAATAAAAACAACATGATAAAAGTGCTTCTCTCAATTACCCCAACTTTGCATCTGAAAGAGATACTTCATTGCGGATTAGCATGGCCTACCGAAATCATCTTGATCCTCTCTTCCCAGCTCTTTGAATTCCAAAAGAAATCCATCCCTTGCGTTCAGCACAAACTAGCCTGTCACAGATATGTTTTGCTTTCTTATCATGGATGCTGTTTGCCATTAGAAAGAACAGCAAATGGAAAGAGAGTGCCTGTAAACTAATTAAGCCAGATGGATGCTCTCCATTCTAAAGCCAGCATGATCAAACAGCAAGCACAGTGGAAAGTGCAGTTGACGGAAATCCTCTTTCCTGAATCTCAGCCATATTTAATGTGCTGAATGGCGCACATATGATAAAGGATGAGACATTCAAATAAAAACATATAAATGATTTAAATAAATAAATAAATAAATAACAATCTTGCTTCTTATGCTGGAATCTTGCCAATATAAGTCACATTGGCTCTGCCTGTCTGGAGTACATGTTTCCTGCTCTTGTGATATGGATTGTAGGAGTGGAGCAGGCCTCCAGAGAGCAGGAGGAAAGGCACAATTGCAGCGACTATTGGTAACCTCTTACTTGGGAAAAGGAATTAAGAAAGAAGTAAGACAGGGATCACATCAGCTTCTCTAACTAGAGTTTGCATGTAGTCTAAGGTTACCAGATTTTTTTCAATGAATCTGGGACACTATAAATAAATAAATAAATAAATAAATAAATAAATAAATGCTACATGTTCGGGATGTTGATGCTGCAGTGATGGCGGTGGCAGAGGGGTGGCCACAGCCTTGACCTCAACCACCATGTTTCCCCTTACTCTGAGGCTTCTATCTCCTTTCTCCATGAGCCCGGGCAGCCCCTGAGTTGTTGGTTCTTTGGTGGTGGTGGTGGGGAAGCAGTGCGTGGTGGGTCAGGCATGGAAGGCAGAGAAGGAGGGCGTAGAGCGGTGGCGGCAGCGAGGCTTGGGCAGCGCAATGCCTCCCTTCCCATCAGAGCAGCCCCAATCCTATTCCTACTTGTGTGCAAACAGGAGGGGGTGGGGATCCCTCAGCTGGGAAGGGAGGCTTCCCGTGGCCTAACTGAGAGATCTCTGCTCCCTCCTGTGAAACCTCCCTTCACAGCTGAGAGATCCCCACGCCATTCCTGCTTGCACGCAAGTAGGAGTTAGGAGGCTGCTCCGATAGGCAGCATGAAGCTTCCCTTTAAAACTTAGTTGCTGGGGTCGGGGAAAGTGGAGGCAGCCCGGAAGCTGCTTCTTTGAGCCCCTGCACCGGCATCATATGGGGACTTCCGAGCAGCTCCTGAAGCCAGCCAGAGCCAACTGCTCTGGGCTGCTGGGATTGCTGCTGCTGCTGCTGCGTTTCCCAGGGACATTAGATGAAATCCGGGGACATTAGATGAAATCCGGGGACATTCTGGGGATGAAATTTGTCCAGGGATTTATTCGCAAATCCGGGGTCTGTCCCCGGGAAACGGGGACGTCTGGTAACCCTAATGTAGTTCAATCCCTAAAATGCAATAATCTTTATGTAATGATAAAATATTATGAATTATGGAAAGGATTTGCTGTGACAATTATTAATTAAGATACAAGAGATGGGAGGCGGAGGAGGTCATGGAAAGAAGGTAACGGAAATTGGAGAATTTGAAAGTGATGGTTTTATTTTCTCTTTTTCTTTTTGTGTTTCTGTCTTTTTTCTCTTTTTTGTAATGTTGTCTTTTTTCTGTGCAATTTTAATTTTTTTTGTGTTTCAATAAATATTATTTAAAAAAATAAAAAATAAAATGCAATAATCTTTTTGCCCAACATGGGGCACAAACCCACAACCCTGAGATTAAGAGTCTCATACTCTACCGACTGAGCTATCCCAGGAATGTGGTGACATTTCACAGGGTGCCATCTATCTGTTGGTGAGGTGCTCCGCTGTGGGCCACAGGTAGGGCAGGTGGTGACACACATGCATTTCATCATCATCATCATCATCATCATCATCATTTTACCATCTGTTTTGTGCAAGTATGATATACAGTTTAACTTGTATCTCACAGCCTGACTCCCTCCTTTGGCAATCTTCACAGAATTTTAGCCTAATGGTTGCCATCAATTTGATTTGAATTAATTTTATAATGAAATGATTTTAGAATGTTGTACTATTTTATTGTTGTTAGCTGCCCTGAGCCTGGCTTCGGCTGGGGAGGGCGGGATATAAATAAAATTTATTATTATTATTATTATTATTATTATTATTATTATTATTATTATTATTAAACATTAAAAGAAAATTGCCATGTGCCCAAGTAAACAAATGCCTGGGTGCGTGCCCACAATGGACCTCAGGTTTTCAGAACTGAGGGAGGCAGTACTCATTGAGGGGAAGGGACAACAACACACAGGGAAAATCCATCCTATCAAATGCCATCCACCAGGTGGATGAGAAACATGGAGAGTTCAACTTGAATTGCTTATACATGGCTGAATATGCGCAAAATAACAAATAGAAAAATTGCATCTGTTGCAACCCAGTTTTGTGTTTACATTCTGATGTGTGCACAGACGTCTTCCCCTTAAGACTTAAAGTATCCAGTTCTATTTATAAACCAGATTTCAAATGTTCTGTAACAAATGTTTTTCCCCCTTTAATATTTGTATATGTGACAGCATATGTATGTAAATCTATGCTGGCCTTTGTTGTCCATGAGACAGATTTCTATATACGTATACTGGTGTGTTTAATGCCATTAAGGCATTAAGAGCAGAAAGGTTATTTTGCGTTTGTGGAGTTGAACTCTCACTATATCTGTCAAGCTATTGAAACGTCATTTTCCTTTTATTAGAAACCTCCTCCCCCAAATATCTTCAGTGATATATATACCGTAATTTCCTAGGCAAGAGACTTCATTCAAGAGTGTGATGCTCATTTCTTCAGCCTAAATGAGTTTCTGCGGATTATTTTACAGACCAGCGATAGCTAATGCAGTGTCCTCCAAATGGACCACAACTCTAATGATCCCTAGCCATGCTTCCAGTCCTCATCCCCACTAATGGGAGGGCTTTGGCTTCCTTGATCTGCCCCTGGCATGATGATAATAAGAGCCTGCTGTGGATCAGGCCAATGGCCCCCTTGGCCAGCGTCCTGTTCTCCCAGTGGCCCCCGAGTTGCATATGGTAAGCCTTCAAGAAGAACCTGAGCCCAAGAGCATTCTCCCCTCCTGTGGTTTCCAGGAACGGTCATTCAGAAGCGTTTCTGTCTACAACCATGAAGGCAGAACATAGCCATCATTGCTAGTAGCTATTCATAGCCTTATGCTCCACGAATTCGTCTAATCATCTTTTAAAGCCATCCAGGTTGGTGGCCATCACTGCTTCCAGGTGGAGCAAGTCCCATAGGTTAACTACACACTGCAATAAGAAGAACTTCCTTTCACTTGTCCTGACTCACCCCTTTCCCTTCATATCACTATTAGTCTAAACCACAGAGCCTCTTGGGCTTGCTGATCCAAAGGTCGGTGGTTTGAATCCCCGCAATGGGGTGAGCTCCTGTTGCTCTGTCCCAGCTCCTGCCAACCTAGCAGTTCGAAAGCATGCCAGTGCAAGTAGATAAATAGGTACGGGAAGGTAAACGGCGTTTCTGTGTGCTCTGGCCACTCATCACAGTGCTCCATTGTGCTCTGATAAGGCTCCAGGCATGTTCCCTCATTACGCAGAGTATCCAGCAGCAGGGAAGGACGAGAAATATGAGCTACATTGCAAAGGGTTTTATTTCTAGTTACGCAGACAGAAACGAAACATCCTCTCTGTGAAAGCAGAGAGACAACTGAAAACAAAGGAACAGGAAGCCAGTAAACATCACATCCGTCTCCCATCTCCCATGAGACTTCCAACAGTCTGGAATCCTTGGAATGTAAACAGAGTCTTGTGACTCCAAGCACTGCACAGTGGCATAAACAGAAACCAACAGTTTAGTCATGCTGGCCACATGACCCGGAAAGCTGTCTGTGGACAAACGCCGGCTCCCTCGGCCTAAAAGCGAGATGAGTGCCACAACCCCATAGTCGTCTTTGACTGGACTTAACCGTCCAGGGTCCTTTACCTTTACTATTAGTATACTGGTGGTAGAGGATATAAAGTTACACAAATGAGACTTCCAGGAACAATTTTTCCCTCCCTCCACAGCCCTCCTTCTCAGCACGCAGAAAGAGAGAGCCACAATATCCAGTGGCTTTTCAAACACACTCCCTGGGACTATTGGATCGCGTCCTAAATACTTGTATTGCTTCTGATAGCAGGCATGTGAAAAGTGTGTGCTGAATTAATAAGCAATGCTGGAGATGTCTCCCCTCCTTTTTGTTATATGACTAATTAACTTTAGCAAGTACTTGTCTCATAGCAACCCATATCTGATAAAGAACACCTGCCAGCCCATATGGTTTGGGAAGGAATTTTCTTGTTTAATAGAATAAAAGTACTGCTCCTCAGCTGTCTGTAACCATTAGTTAGCAGGAATTTTGCAAGGGAACTGGGGGGAAAATGAGGATTGTCAAAGCTCAACAAATCTGCCTTTCAAAAATGATCATGTCCAACTGTCATCCCTGGTAGACGCTTGTCTTCAGAGGATTGCTATCAATAATGCACAGCTATAATATTCCGGTCCTTCCATGCATGTTGCAAATAGCATTAAGTCCCTGTAGGATTGAACTCAGTGGTATGGCGAAATCAATACAGTCTTGCAGAATTGCAAAACAAGCTCTCATTATATTAACTGTAACTCATAGCTGCAGCAGCTGCGATGAATTCCAGGAGATTACCTGGATAAAAGTACAAACAAATGTTCAAACAAGCTAATCCTCAAGTATTTGTTAACATGACAGTCTCATTTTTGGCAGAGGAGGATGACCCTATGTCACTTTGAACAAAGTTTTGCCTGAGTAATTAGATGAAAGGAACCTGATAAATATGAATCTTCCTAGAAGTTTTTTTTTTAATCCAAATCATTTCTGATAGATAAATTTTCTCTTTTATAACACTAGAAGTTTGCCCACCTTTAGGTGCCAGGCAGAAATGTTCCTTTTTAACCAGGCCTTTGGTTGATCTTATTGACATCCAACACCCTTTTAGAATGTGGTTCTTTTGGGGTTTTTTTAAATTTGGTTATTGTTTTTGGTTTGTTTTTATATGTTCTGGTCTTGTTTGTGAACCTCCAGGTATAGGGCGGTGTATAAATTGAAATAATAATAATAATAATAATAATAATAATAATAATAATAATAGAACTCAGAGTCCCCCATTGAAATTCACTGGCAATAGATTCAGGACAGAGAAACGTAAATGTTTCACATGAGACATAATCATGATTATCACCATGTGATGCATGAGAAGGTCATATCACATGGGGGGGGGCGTTGTTGTTGTTGTTGTTGTTGTTGTTAAGGTCCCCAGGTGAGTTAAAACATTAAAGCACAATATTTAAAACAGTTTAAAATAACTTAAAGTCAAAGAAATGAGCTGGGTCCTAAATATATGTATGCTTTAAAAGGCAAAGTAAAAGGGGACATCTTCAGCATTCACCACAAGCTGTAGAAATGAAGGTGCTAAATAAACCTCTTTGGGGTGGGATTTCCACAATGTAGGGACCACCACAGAGAATGCCTTCTGGTCTACCCCCCCCCCCAGCTTCTGAGGGCAGTGGAGATACTAAGACACACTCTCCTCTGCACCCCACCACTGTTTGAGCTCTGGCCATTTCCTCAATCAGGTTGCAGTTGTTTCTCACAAAAGAAAAGGGGGAAATTTTGTGTGTTAAATTTTTGGAAACACCATGGCAACAGTGATTTGGAAGGTTGGGCACTCCCTTTATAATGGCATGATCAAACTCAGGATTCCCTGAATAACCGATTTGCGTCATATTTTTTTGAGTACACCCAGAGAGAGGGTTCACATTCTGTGTGTACAGACACATGTACACACTCACACCCAGATGACTAGGAATTATTTAAGTTTTAATTACATTTTATATTTCCTGCTATGAAACTCTGTGTGCTTATGCAAATATCTGGTATAAATGAAATCCATTTTCAGCCCTTGAAAAGGCTTGCATAATGTTTCCAAGATCTTAGAGTGAACTTGTGTTGCTCTGTAGATATAAAAGCTTATACCGCTGGGATAAGAACTGAGGAATGCATGTCAAATGTGATTAGGACTGAAGAAAGGGCAGTGGTTGGGAGGGGGAAAAGAAGGGGATGTTCTTCAAAGTTACCATTGACAGGTCAGTATACATCTCATATTGAGTGTGTGGAAATCAATCAGATTCACTCTGGAAATCAAGAAGATTTAAATCAGATTTACAGGAGCAGTTCATGAACCATCGTTATATGTTTCTACTGAGATCATCATAAAAACAGTGATCCGCAACTACCTTGAGCAAATGATTCAAACCTAAAGACTGAAGGTTAAGCCCCGTCATAGTATATGATGATGCTTACCATCAGTTAGAGGTGATCACTTGTTTCATTAAGGTATGAGATATATAATCGATCAGTAGATATCCCGGTGCTTGTTCTTCAGGTATAAGGAAAACTAACCTGAACATCTCTTTGGACAGTGAATCGGACTGAATACATCACCCTCTTAATATTGCATGGTATGTAATATTAATATTAATATTACTCTGCTATACCTCTGCTATGACTGTTCCACTAGATGTTTCTGCTTCACTTTGGCAGGATCATGCAGGCAGGATCTGTTCCTATGGCAGAGAGGAGATCTGATCTGAGGGTTCACACTCCAGAGCACTGGAGAAGGCTGTTAGGATGATCTGTATTGGCAGAGGGTGTAGAAGCAAAATTTAAGAAAGGCAAAAGCATCCACAAAACCTGCTCGTCGTATGGTGTAGCAGTCAAGCATGGGCATTTTCAACCAGCTTCCACATAAATGTCTTTTTCTGTGCTGACCCTAATCTTTTTAGCATAATAAAATGTGTGTATTTTTCTAAGAGTCATCCTCAGAAGTTGTCTTGCTTGAGATTGAATGGGGAAGGGGGGATTCTCACAGTAGGCATTACCTTCACTTAGCGTTGAAAGGTACTTGGAATTGCCTTGACTTGGCATTGAAAAGGCCTCAGAGAAGGTCCAGAGAAGGTCTTCTTTGGAGATGCTATTCCATAACTGGCGTGTCATTGCCAAGAAGACATACTTCCTTGTAGCTACTCAGGCCATCACCTAATATTTAGGTAAGAAGATAATGGGCTTGAAAACATTCTCAAGGGGTTTCGAGCATCAAAAACAAGACAAGGACATGGTAGATAGATAGTAACAATATCTATAATATAGATATAGAACCAACTTGTGTGATGTTTGATGTATGTGTGTGTGTGTGTGATTTTTATTGGTTTCAAGTTGGTTCTGGATCCTGCTGGGATGCCGTCAGTCCACTAAAACCCTACATTTATTTCAGTGACTAACAGAACAGAAATTTTAAAATTCTCATAGCAAAACGTATTTTGCTGTGCTGTAATAACTTATTACCTTCTCCTCTCCTGTCCTATATGGTCACTTAATAGCTTGTGGCCAAGCAAGATCCCTGATCTTGATCAGCCCAGCCACCTGAGTTCATTTTTAACTGGAGGTAAAGAAGTTTGAACGTGAGATGCTATGGCTTTCCCCTGGAAATTCATTCTCTCACCAACTGGTGGCAGATTTTCCCACCCCGAGACTGAAGTCTTTAATGGTTCTAAAGAAAAGATCCTTGTTAGAGACACTCATGGTTAAATTAGGATTAAGTCTGCATTGGCAAAGCTTGGTTATTTTCCATGCAGAATAGGTTCTGCTAAAATTATGTTGCTTTTCTAGTGTGAGTGTGTGTATGTGTGTTTTCTCTCTGTTGTGTTGCTTACATTAATTTGCCTTGGTGTGCTATTTCTTTCAGTGTTTACACTCACAATGTCTGTTCTCTATTCAAAATATTGGCAGCTAACTTTTCTGCCTTGTATGATTAGCTTGCGTTTCTGAAGTTGGACCCCTATTATAGATGCTTGGCTTTGCAATACATTAATCCCCCCTTCTGAAACGGTTCCTCCTCCTAATATATATATATATATTTAAACCTCCCACCTCTCAGCACCATTGTGTAATTTGTTATGTTCCGCAGACTGATCTGCTTCAAAGTTGTGAATATTATAAATAGAGATGGCAGTGAAATCTGAAGCAACAGATTAATTGCACTCCTTCTCTCAAGCTGCATGAAACATAAGGGAAGCTATTTAGTGTTCTTGGGTGAAATTATGAGCAGCTGATCTGAATTCTCTATTTCATAGTCCAAAACTCTAAAATTGCATGGATCACAACAGAAGAATTTGCCACAATTCCCAATCAGTTTTATAAATACTGATAATGTTGGAATGTCTCCCTTTCTCCTTAACACACCGTCAGGCAACCTAGTTGGTATTTGGTAAATGTTAAGTGGATGTTAAGTCAAAATCGACATATTGCATTTAGCATCCTGTGTGGCTTTGCTTCTCTTTTTCACAACAAAAGCACAGTGCATACATTAAACAAAATTGAAACTACATTCTTTATTGGCCTGTCTTATTCTTTTCAAATTTATGCATAGGTTTGCAAAGAAAGGATTGTGTGCCCCTCTACATTCAGACTACATGTCAAAGAAACCTCAGTTCTGCCATCAGAATAAGAACATAAGAATAAGCCTACTAGATTAGACCAGGCATCTTCTTCAGCGGAGGAGAACAGGCTTCAGACTTATGGGAGCTGCTTTGCTTTTTTAAAAACTAGAACTCCGAGATCCACCAACTGGAGCCAGGTGCAAAAGACAAACTTAGAATTAATGAATTTCAAGCCCAGCAATTTGTTTTGAGCAGCAGAGCTAAATTGGGCTTACAGTCCCTCCACACAAAAATCCACACCTGCTTATCATCCCACACACTTCTTCATTTCAGCAGCAGAATTTGGAGCTGTGTGTCAAGGGACTGACATTTTGTTGTTGTTGTCATTGTAAAACAATTATCAGAAATCATTGCTAACCTACTTCAAATCGCCATTGGCCATGCTATCTGGAGTTCAAAACATTTATAGACCAGGTTGGAGAGGGCTGGATCAGAACATATCAATCTAGGGATTTGTTAGCAAACCTCTTTGTCCCTGTTAAATGTTCTAAGCTGGGTCAGTCAGCCCCAATCTCTATTACTGTGCCAGCTCTGCTCTATAGTTTCGAACACTGACTAGTCAAAAAGCTCGGGCAAGTAGAACATGCAAACAAAGACCCTCCTCATTGTATGTCTCCAGCTTCTAATATTTAGAGATATGCAATTGCAAAAATGCTAGACTGTTGATGGGGACCAAATGCAGGCACACCTCATCATCCCTGATCATTGGCTTGGCCTGAAGGGAGTTGTGATTCAAGCATTGCTGTCCTCATGACTCAATTACTGCAATGCCCTCTGTGTGCTCTACATTTGTATCTGGTCTAGACCCCCAGATGATGCAAAATGCTGGCATGAACCTATTGCATCCTTCCCTTTATCATCTTTCCTTTAGAACTGAAAACATACACACACGGAGAGGGGAGAGACAGCTATTTAATATAGTGCTTTCAAAACTCTAGCTTTCAAAAATGTTGATTTTTTTTAAAAAAAACCACAACCACACAAAGCTGAAATGGCATAGTGACCGGCAATAGGGGAATGGAAGCATGCCAAAAGTTTGGCATTAAGTTCAGGGAGACAAGAAACAGTAAGTGTGAAAAAAGAAAAGAAAGGCTTACAGCTCCTCTTTCTTGATCAGAGTAATCAGCCCACCAAACCTTAGAAGACCTTGGGAATCCCTGAAATAATAGGCACACAGTAGTAAATTGCTCCAGATACAAATACAATAAAAGCAGCCCCCAATTGTTCATTTTGTAATGGATGATAGCTGGGGATAACTTGCGGCTTCTCTTCATGACTTTAAACTGAGGAATAAAATCTAGATAGAATTAAGCCCTTGAAAACAAAATAATTTGAAATTCCAGTACTTATTGTGAAGACTTATGAACGATAATGGATTGAAAATAAAGAAAAATGCAAAGGATGCCTTCAAATAATTAATTTAATGTTAGGCAGAACACAGCTGTTTTGGTTGCTATACCTATGCAACCATGTCATTAAATTCAGATCTCTAATTAACTGACATCTGTTTCTTGTTCAGCTCCAAAATGATTCATTGGAATCATTTGTAGGAAGATGTGCATTTCTACTGAAAAGTTCCCAACCTTCCTTTCCTTCCCTCAAATGAGTGAAGCTGGTGGACAAGGGGGTGGAGACAGTTTCAGAGATGATTTTCTAAGCAACTATATTTATGGCTTGTTTTATCTTTTTGTTCAGCATTGTACAAGGTCCAGGGGTGGCTGGTCCTGCCAAGGTGAAACGGGAAGATGCCACCCTCATCCCACACCAAAGCCTTGATTACTGGGGGTAATGTGGCAGCAATGGCTTCCAGTGAGCTCTCGCAAGGTTCTTGCAAAACTCTTGCGAGACTTCTGTGAAATATCACGGGGAGCTCCAGCCGCTCGACTCTGGTAGCAGGGCAGGTGAAGCACCCATGGAAGAGCCATCCTGAGGGATTCCACCACCCAAGGCAGGCTGGTTCACTCTGCCTCATGGGTAGAATGGCCCTGACAAAGTCCTGGGTTGAAACAACATCCATTCATTCATATATATATATGAATGGTACCTCGGGTTAAGTACTTAATTCGTTCCGGAGGTCCGTTCTTAACCTGAAATTGTTCTTAACCTGAAGACCACTTTAGCTAATGGGGCCTCCTGCTGCCACCGCACTGCTGGAGCACGATTTCTGTTCTCATCCTGAAGCAAAGTTCTTAACCTGAAGCACTATTTCTGGATTAGCGGAGTCTGTAACCTGAAGCGTATGTAACCTGAAGTGTATGTAACCTGAAGCGTATGTAACCTGAGGTACCACTGTGTGTGTGTGTGTATATATATATATATATATATACATGGGCAAAGAAAGCTTGAGATTGGGAATGAGAGTTGCCCTTTCTCACATTTATCTTGAACAAGTAGCTGTCCTCCTCCTCCATCTTTATACCTCTCATATGCCAAGATGCATTCTCAGACAGATACCTTATATCCCTACCCAATCATGGAGGTCTTTAGGACAGTCACTACAAAAGAGGAACACACAGGTGTGAAGAAGGCCTATTTGTGTCAGGGAGTGTGGTCTACACCCTGACACAATTCCACTGAATATATGAGGGGGCTAAACAATGAACAGGGCCATAATTATATTCACTCTGTGATTTTTAGAGTTCTTGGAAATTTATTCCACCACCAACCCTGTTATCTTCCTGACCAAACTACTTAAATTCATCACAGAAGCTGTTATCACTCAAACCAGCATGTGCAGTTTACAAGAAAGGGGTAAACGTTAGAAAGAATTTCCTGGTGGTACAAACTGTTCCAACAGTGGAAAAGACTGCCTCCAATGACAGTAATGATCCTCCATTATGGTTTTTTGGTTGTTGTTTTTTTAGCAGAGGGTTCATTAAGCAGAATCTTCATTTTCAGTAAGGTTTTTTTATCAGAAGTTGGAAGGTCACCTATCAGGGATGTTGGCTAGATGATCTTTGGAATACCTTTTGTGATGCCATCTTGAATTCAAATGGAAAAAGCCGGGGAAAGGATGTCAGAAATGAACAAATATTTTTGGAAGCGTGCAAAATTCAGACGAAGTAAACCACTCTAACACTGATTTCTTTTTAAAAGGCTAAAATAATATTGGTAAGTCTCACTGCAGTAGAAACCCCCAACTGTTTGCCTGCGTTTCTATTCCTTCTGTTCTTGGTAGGATTGGAAATACTGCAAGAAGAGCATCTTTGTGATGGCTAATTTAGGCTTCTTTTTTGTTTCCCTGTGGGCATATTTCAAGAAGGAAACATCTGACAGCTGCAGGAAGCTACCCACTGTCTTGAATACGATAATGAAGAGCAGCTATGTTGTAGCTCAGCATGGCATGGAAGTGTAGTGTTCTTGCAAAATACAGGTTTCAAAACCCCTCCCATTCAATTTGATTTCCACTCTGCTGGTGGGGTGTGTGTGTGTAGAATCATATTCCTAAGAACGTTGGAGCAAAGAAACTAGGGCAAATGGCTTCAATTTTGGAAAGCACCTTGTGTCATTCTTATGTTGCTGCTGTTTAGTCGTTTAGTCGTGTCCGACTCTTCATGACCCCATGGACCAGAGCACGCCAGGCACTCCTGTCTTCCACTGCCTCCCGCAGTTTGGTCAAACTCATGTTTGTGGCTTCGAGAACACTATCCAACCATCTCGTCCTCTGTCGTCCCCTTCTCCTTGGGCCCTCCATCTTTCCCAACATCAGGGTCTTTTCCAGGGAGTCTTCTCTTCTCATGAGGTGGCCAAAGTATTGGAGCCTCAGCTTCATGATCTGTCCTTCCAGTGAGCACTCGGTTACATGTAATTAAGTTATTTATTTCTTACAGTGGTATCCCACCTTTCTTCCAAAGTATTCAAAGCATGGCTTTTCTCTTTCCACTTTATCCTCACAACACCCCTGTGAGATAAGCTAGAATGAAAGATGGCGACTGACCAGTGGGCTTCATGGCTGAGTCACTGTTTGAACCCTGCTCTCCGAGGTCCTAGCCCAAGAGTTGTCAACCTGGTCCCTACCACCCACCAGTTTCAGGATTTTAGGTGGGTGGTAGGTGGTTCTATGGCACAAGCTGAATCCTCCTTCCATCAAGCACTGGTGGGCGGTAAGGAAATTTTACCATCAAGAAAGATGCATTAGTGGGTGGTAGGTATAAAAAGGTTGACTACCCCTGTCCTAGCCTGACACAAACCACTACACAACACATATTGGGTTGCTCATCAACATGTCATTCCATTCAGAGACCTTCATTCATAGCATCTGTTACCAGCAGCAGGAGTCTACAGGGCAGCAGGAGGAGACATTCACTTGAACTCCTGTCCCTCATTGGAGCAGTCAGTGTCATGCAAACACTCCAGCAAAGCCAGTCTGGTGGACCTTTGGAGGAGAAAGAACCAGTTTAAAAGGAGGGCAGGTAGGAGTGCTTAGGATAGGCAGCTGAGTTGCCATTGCTTTTTATCATGGGTGGAGTGTCAGATGAATGGCATAGCTGGGTGGCTGGCATCTCCTATCAGTGTGGGTTGACAGGCTTGATAACTGGCACTGCTCACCTGTGTGCCAGCCCTTGAGCAGCACAGCCAGGGCAGGTCACATGGGCATAGGATTAACTATGGATCTCCTCCACTGACAGCCTAATCTGTTTTATACAGATTTTTAAGAACTTTAAAGAAGTGGGATATAAATGTAATAATAAATAAAATAAACAAGCAAGTATTTGAAGAGGTGTGCATGCACATGAAAGCTTATACCCAGAACAAACTTAGTTGGTCTGTAAGGTGCTACTAGACAATTTTTTAATTTATTTTGACTGCGTCAGACCAACTCTGCTACCTACCTGAATCTAAACAAGCAAAAACATATTTGAAAATGAAGGAATATTTCCAAGTCTAGAAAAGGGGTTTCAGAATCTAACCCCCCCAACACAATTCCACTCAAATAAAAACATTTGATTGTGCCATTTTAAAAAACAGCAATCTTGTTCTATTTTCCTGCTCAGTCACTGCAGTTTAAGATGACAAGCTTACTTTGACATGGTTTTAATTAGTTTCCATATGTGGTCTATTTGTACCATGTGGCTCAAAGATTTTCTTTGTGTATGGGGGGGAGGCAATTTAAGCTGTTTCAATTATTTACCTGCATCAGTTTCCCAAACAGATGGCTTCGGCATTTATTTATTTATTTATTTAGTATGTTAGTTAGTTTAGTGGCTTCTTTTGGGGGGGGGGATTTCTCTCGCTCGCTCGCTCTATCTCTCTCTCCTGTCATTCTGACTTGTTTAGATGGACCATTTTTCTCTCTGAGCAATTGTATTAGGAGCAGAAACAAAGACAGACAGGAGGTCAACTGAAGGATTTTCTGCTGTTAAACTCAATTACAAGCAATGACTGAAATGAATTTAAAAATGTCTTTCCTGAAGGGTGAAATGCATGCTATTCTCCGATATCTGACAAGACACTGCTTGAAGGGCCTTTCTGAGATGAACTCAGCTTTGATATCCCCCCTTTCCATTTCCTTCCCTTTTTGTGGGTGTGCTAAAAATACTGCAAAATAAAAAATCATTTGCTAGAGCCCTGTGATGAACTGTTCAGCTGACAGGAGCAATTTATTAACAAAACACAATGTGAAAAAACACTTTCTTCAGATTCACAACAATATTAAACAATCAAATGTAACATCAACAATTGGGTCCCCCCTCCTTATTTCACCTCCGCCCCTCAGAAGGTGAGTGAGAAATAGGAAGCTATCTTATGCCTGGTCCATATTTGCCCATCTGACCTAGCACTGCCTACTCTGCCTATTCTGACTGGTGGTAGTTCCCCAGCATCTCAAACACAGGATTTTCACATCATCTGCCACATGATGTACCAAGATCACAGAATAGAGTTGTGCACAAAGCCCACGCTCTGCAATCCGACCTACAACCTGATCCAGGACTTTGGATTGGTCCCAGCCCAACCTGGACCATTCTGGGGCTGATCCGACTCAGATACAAATCCCAGGTCGATAGAGGGCGATGGCAGAGGTGGATTTAGGAGAGAATGATTGATTTGCCCACACTGGCACTGAGCTGAGAGGTGGAATGAAGAGATAATCCGCCTCTTCCCTTGGGCTAATGCCACCATGAGAACCAGGCTCCCCTTACCCTGTAATTAGTTATGGACAAACTAGATACATTGCTGTCTGCTGCTGTGTGTTTAAGAAGTGGAGGCTCATCTATTAGGAAAAATGTGGTACTCTCCTATCAACCTCACTCTGTCCTCATCTCTCTGCCTTCCTATGTGCAACCAGCCTAGAAGGTGGCAGTGGCTGTCAGTTTCCTCCTGCTTGGTCTTAGTGTTGCTCTTGTAGAGGAGGAGGATGGGACCAAATGTAGAATTAGTAGCCCCCATCTGTCTTTGACTCCGGTTCCACCTACTATTGGTTTACTCTCCTAGGCTTCTGCCTTGCCAGCCCCAATGGACACCACCCGTTGCTGTATTTAAGTGCAGGCCAACTTTGGCCTTGAACACCGTAAAGGAAGAGTGGATATAAGCTCAACACAAACAAATAGCAGACCTGTAAATCTTTACCTAGGGAGAACAATAAGCGAGACTAATAAAGACCTGAGCTCTTCCACTACACTATCTGATTTTCTCTCTCTATTTAAATTGACTAAGACTGCAGGCAATACTCCACATCTGATTCTTGCAGACGAAATGCAATTTGTACATCTCTATTATCAGTCACTATGTATGACCCACTCTTTATGTAGATCCTGTACTTAATTTGAATCTGTATGGTTGATTAGCAGACACTATTACCTGGAGAAAATGAGTTATTTTTTCCCCAATTACCTAGCATGAATTATATAATCAGAATCTAGTTCATTGCATATTTTTGAAAGAAACTCCAATCAAAGTTACTCTAGCGTATGTCACATTGAGCAGGGAAAGAGAAGTTGTTAAATGCTTCCCGATGCTGGGTGTCAGGCTTTTCTGAGACGATGTACTAATCCTAAATTTATTAACAGTTATGTGAGAGCTTGCATATAGCTAATGGACTGGGCTCTTTAACACTCTTGGCTCTTAACAGTGCCAGTCCATATTCTGCTGGGGGAGTGTGTGTGTGGAATAGGATTTCCTGACAACTGCCCTCCCTACTCTATCACAGAAACACTGCTAATGTGCCATGTTCTTTTTAGAGCACAGTCCAGTTCCTGATCCAGGACTGAAGGGGGTACTTAGCAAAGACCATTATGCCATTCACCTCCTACTTCTATGGCAATAGTCAACATTCTGGTTTATGGGCTACAGACTTTCCAGTTAAGGAGGCAGACCAGGAGCAGGACTCGGAATCGGATACAGAAGATGAGGAAAGAACTGAAGCTGAGAAACATGAGATCCTATAAGAAGCTCTTGTGTCTGTGGTGCCAGAACTAGACCATTATAGGCCCTTTCCTCTGGGGCTGAGTAACCAGTGACTTCCCCAGAATCTCACTAGACCAGTAATACATGGAATATACGGTATGTTAGGAAATGGAGGAAACCCACCCATCTTCAGACCAAAGTGTTGACCCTAATAAAGAGTTAGTCACAATACAGTGGTACCTAGGGTTAAGTAATTAATTCATTCCGGAGGTCCGTTCTTAACCTGAGGTACCACTTTAGCTAATGGGGCTTCCCACTGCTGTCGTGCCGCTGTAGCACGATTTCTGTTCTCATCCTGAAGCAAAGTTCTTAACCTGAAGCACTATTTCTGGGATAGCGGAGTCTGTAACCTGAAGCATATGTAACCTGAAGCGTATGCAACCCAAGATACCACTGTAATATGGAGCCTGGAAAAGGCTCTGTCTACTCTCAACATTTATTATAACAAGTTGTGCATATGGAGCTATCCATGGTCCTGCAACCTCTGACCAGCATGTCTTCAGCTTTGTTGCCTTTTCCCTGGGATCTGGCATTGAACCAGAGCACTAGATCTACATGGATTTCCCCTGCCCACCCATTTTAAATTTCCCACAAGAGAGACATTATATAAGGCACTCCAGGGCTCTGTGGGAAATTAAATATGGTGGGGTCCTATTATGTGGAATCCAAAATCTGTATGCTATACATATAACATGTTAAAAGCAGTTAAGCCTCATGGTGTATTATATTTCTGCAGCATGATATTATAATTATGTTAATACATCCATAGTTTTATAAAGCTAAATGCATCATTGTAAATATCTGTGCATGTGCTTGCTATTTTAGGAAACCTAGACTGTATATGTGTATAACATTTTCTATGCTTTTATTTTTAGTAGCACTGGGGGAAGACACTTCGCATGGCCGAAGAAGGATTGAAACACAATCAAATAATGGACAGATCCCCTTTTTCCCCTGCGAGAGACTAAGTTTCTTCCAAGGTAAGTGGCAGATGGGGCAAATCTGTCTCCACTATGGGCAGGGATAGTATCTCCCGAAAATTAAGGAGCAAATTAGGAATTGGGGGGGGATCCATGTGGACAAGTTAAGATTTTCAGAAACTTCAATCTCTAGTCAAGATAGCTAAGCAAACCACTTGACTTTGAAGAAAAGAGAAAGAGAAAAGCAAGATCTGACCCTTTTGATATGTATACCTCACACATCCTATATTACAGTGATATCTCATTCACCAACCAGATTCACAAGGTAAAGTTCATAACACGAGTGCTGGCTAAGCAAAGCAAACAACATAAATTGCTGCTGTGCTGAGCAAATGCATTTTTAAACTGACTTACTTGGCTCCAGCACTCTTTGCAGAGCAAAGTTTCTGCTGATGGTGTGATGCGGTTGAAGCTAAGGTCAGAGTAGATAATCTGATTGATAATCAGCAGATTTACAAACTGTGTACCCAAAATAGATGTTGTTTCACGTGTTGTGAACAACAGCAAAATCCATTAACTCTTCCATTTAGAATCAGCATGTGGCTTCATGGCTACTGCTGCTATTTGGAATTAGGGACTGACAGTGGTAAACAATCTTGTTTCAAGGCACAAGCAAGGCTTAATGGACAGAAGGGCGGACCCTTGAGCTACTCCGATCTATTTTCCATTTGTTTGTCATTATTTCTGAATTCTCTAACACTTATAAAACTTTAATAAAATACTTATACATTTTAAAACAGAGAAGGCTAATCCGTACTAGCTTGGATTTAGTATTTGTAAAGCTTTGAGTAGACCCATTGAAATCAATGGAACTTAAGAAAGTCATGACCTAATTCCCATTGTTTTTATTAAGTCCACTTGAAGCTTGACTAGGTCTGGGTGCAATCCAGTAATTACTCGGGGCTCACGTTCATGTTACCCCTATAACTAAAACTGAGGTCTCAGAAAAACTCAGTGTGAGTAATCTCTGTGCAAACATGAGTTTAGTTTTGAACACCCACACCATTTGATACTGGGAATGATTTGGTAAAGAAGAGTGCCTGAACTTGCACCTATGTCCTGCACCGGGTTGTATGTGATCTATAAAAACACTTTATGACAGGGCAAAGTTTCCATGCTTCTGTGCTGAAAAACACTGAGAGCCAGTGTGGTGTAGTGGTTAAGAGCGGTAGTCACGTAATCTGGGGAACCGGGTTCGCGTCTCCGCTCCTCCACATGCAGCTGCTGGGTGACCTTGGGCCAGTCACACTTCTTTGAAGTCTCTCAGCCCCACTCACCTCACAGAGTGTTTGTTGTGGGGGAGGAAGGGAAAGGAGAATGTTAGCCGCTTTGAGACTCCTTAAAGGGAGTGAAAGGCGGGATATCAAATCCAAACTCCTCCTCCTCCTCCACTGCTATGCTGGAATCAGCATACAAACTGAACATAGGACATGTTTAATTAAATAACAACAACAACAACAACAACAACAACAACAACAACAACAATTTATTATTTATACCCCGCCCATCTGGCTGAGTTTCCCCAGCCACTCTGGGCGGCTCCCAATTGAGTGTTAAAAACAATAGAGCATTAAATTTAAAAAAAACTTCCCTAAACAGGGCTGCCTTCAGATGTCTTTTAAAGATAGGATAGCTGCTTATTTCCTTCACATCTGAAGGGAGGGCGTTCCATAGGGTGGCCGCCGCTACCGAGAAGGCCCTCTGTCTGGTTCCTTGTAACCTCACTTCTCGCAATGAGGGAACTGCCAGAAGGCCCTCGGCGCTGGATCTCAGTGTTTGGGCTGAATGATGGGGGTGGAGATGCTCCTTCAGGTATACAGGACCGAGGCCATTTAGGTCAGCACCAACACTTTGAATTGTGCTCGGAAACATACTGGGAGCCAATGCAGATCTCTCAGGACTAGTGTTATGTGGTCCTGGCAGCCACTCCCAGTCACCAGTTTAGCTGCTGCATTCTGGATTAATTGCAGTTTTCGGGTCACCTTCAAAGGTAGCCCCACGTAGAACGCATTGCAGTAGTCCATATGCAACTATATGAGCCACACACTATGAGAGGGATAAGGATTGGGATATGGCCAGCAGGCCAGATCCTGAGCTCCCATGTCCCTTCTGGGCCATTCTGAATGGTGGGCGGGGGGCAAGGTTGTCCTCCTGTCAATCACCTGAGTGTGATGTCAGGTGAACCAGCTGCAAAGGAAAGAATTGGAGAGCTCAAGGATTCAACTAATTCTTTGATTTCTTCTTTTGAAGGCCAGATGTGTTTAAGCTGTTGCTCTAAAGGAATATCCCCACGGCTGATCCCCAAAGAGATTGCAGTCAATGCCAAACAGTTCATCAGCATTGACTACAAACTTCACTTTTGGCAACAGTCAGAGGTTTCCAATTAGGAACTCTGGAGTACCGGTTGTTCCACTCAGTGCTGATGATTGCAACGCTTCTGGCAAGGATCAGCTGCACTTGGAAGCTCAGGTTGGAAGTTTTTCAGTGGACTTGCCTTTAGTGTCAATTGCGGCTGTGTCTTTATCTGTCCTATAGGATGTCAGGTGTGAGGCAGGTGGCTGTGGTTTGGGGATAACTTGCTTGGCCACTGAGAGAACTGGGCGCTGGACTAGACTGACCATTGGCCTGATTCAGTAAGGTTCTTCTCCCATTTTTGCATCCTTAATTCATTTCAGATGCTTCATTTCCTCACTTTAAATTACACTCATTCCTATTCCAGTGTGGTGTAGTGGTTAAGAGCAGTAGACTCGTAATCTGGTGAACCGGGTTTGTGTCTCTGCTCCTCCACATGCAGCTGCTGGGTGACCTTGGGCTAGTCACACTTCTTTGAAGTCTCTCAGCCCCCCTCACCTCACAGAGTGTTTGTTGTGGGGGAGGAAAGGAAAGGAGAATGTTAGCTGCTTTGAGACTCCCTTCTGGTAGTGATAAAATGGGATATCAAATCAAAACTCTTCTTCTTCCAAATCGAAATTCAAACACACTGATAAGAAGTGCACCAGGATCCAAAGTTTAGAATTATGGGAGATTTCGTTCCCCCATGGGGTGTAACACTTGGGAGAACTTCACCAACATCATTAAATGCAAGCATTCACTCCAGATTTAGTCACTGCTTTGCAGCTACAGAGCAGTTCCTAACATTTTTGTAGTCATGGAACAATGAATAAAGATAAATCCAATTTGAGGTAAGAATTTAAATCACCATCGGTGATGTTAAAAATTTCTCTTTGAATAATTTATATTCAAATTAAGAAATCTTGTTAGGAAGCCTTTCATTCTGAAACCAGCATTATTATGCTTAGGTAGGTTACATGTCTTTTACCCATTCCAATGTAAGCAGCTGTTAATGAATTTACAAATAGGAACTTGAAACAAAATGTTGCTGCGTGGAATGTTCTCGATCAGGGTTCCAAGACAACCAGCCTGCCTCTTTCTGGCATACTCCATTTCATTCCCTTTTCTCCTTCCCCAGTATTTTGCTCCACCTCTAACAGCCAGAAGGTGTTCCATTTCCGTGTAATCTTCATTGGCCTGTTTGGGTGTCTGCCCCCCACCCCACAAAAATATATATATTCTATTTTCACTTTTACAAAACCTGGAGCTCCTTTGACCTTGATGATGGCTTCCTCGTGTATGTGGATACTGGAGAGTACCATTTTGGCTGCATACTAAATAGTATCTATGATAATATTAGCCTCAAGATCCCACTTGCCAAACCAGTCCAGTGGCCTTTTATGACTTGTGACAGTACATTTCATTACCCAGCTCTGTGGACTCAGTAAGTAAATAGCATGATTTAAGAAACTGCCATCACCTGAAATATTGCTCAGAAAACCAGAAGTGGAGAGTAAACCCACCTGGCTTAGCAACATCTCATCTGTTTCAATTATTCATTCCAATCACCCAGTTACAAGAAAGAGAGAAACTTGTATGTCATGTCAAATATTCATTGCTAATAGACAATCTGTAGCTACATTATAGGAGCTTAAGAAAATACGAAACACATCTCAAGGGCGACTGTGTGTTCTTTAGTTAATATTTCAAGCAGATGTCTGTTCAATAATTGAGTATGCATTTTTGTGTAACCAATCTTTAGGGGAGAGTGAAAGAGCAGTTGGATTATTCTTAAATGTTAAATGAATCCATAACATTTAACTAAACACAAAAGTCCAGGCAGAGGCACAGGGCATAGTTCTATTGTGCTTTTAACCTGGCATCCCGTAATACACGCTAAATACTTAACGGGTATCTCATTAAATTTTTGAATTTTTACTTCCCCTGTCAAATACCCAACTTCAATTTTGGTCCTTTTCATGTACAGTGAACAACAGCAAAAACTATTTGTGATGTGTCTTCAAAACCTGAGGCCCAAACCACAAGTGAATACACAGAATTCATTGCCATGCAACTTTCCTTCCTGTCCTTTTGAAATCCTGAAAGTCACGCATAGCACAGTTCCAATAAAACATAATCATGTGGATGAGCTTCCTGAATAGTTGTATTTCTAAATACCACATTCAATTATTTCACACTATTGATGTCAAATATCTCAAATATCTACAGTATGGTTCAGTGAAAAAGCAAGCTAAAGTTGCTGACAAATTATTCATACATTTGATATATCCTCTGACCAGCCCTGTGATACTATATGATCATGGGTGCATTGGTCTGCATTTCTTTCTAGGAGACCATGACTTGTAATGAACAAATTAGGACTTACCCATCGCCCTTGTCCTCTAGATAAATTTATTAAGCTTATAATAGCAGAAGGGAGGACCCAATATTCTTTCTTTCTTTCTTTCTTTCTTTCTTTCTTTCTTTCTTTCTAAACATTTCATAGAATAAAAATAAAAGGTATACAATATCACTATAAGAATTAACAATTCCAATTCCATATATACTTATTTAATACATAGAGAATGATTATTTTTATCTTATATCTATATGATATAGAGATATGCGGGTGGCGCTGTGGTCTAAACCACTGAGTCTAGGGCTTGCCGACTGGAAGGTCGGCGGTTCGAATCCCCGTGACAAGGTGAGCTCCTGTTGCTTGGTCCCAGCTTCTGCCAACCTAGCAGATTGAAAGCACATCAAAGTGCAAGTAGATAAATAGATACCGCTGTGGCAGGAAGGTAAACAGTGTTTCCATGTGCTGCTCTGGTTTTGCCAGAAGCATTTTGTCATGCTGGCCACATGACCCAGAAAACCTGTCTGTAGACAAATGCCGGCTCCCTCAGCATGAAATGACTGGCAGAAATCCGAGACCAGGGAGAAGAGTCGGTGGAAGAAGACTGGAAAAGGTTTAAAGACTATTTACAGAAATACTGTAAAATTAATGAATGTTAGAAGAATGTTGGAATGAAGTTATATGGCTTTAGTAGAAATGTAATAAGGAATTAAGTATAAATAGATTAATAGAATATTTAAGGAAAAATAAGGTTAGAATGTGTTAAGATAATTATAGGATAGAAAACAGAGGAAGATGGAAAGGAATTGCTGAAACAATTAATAGAAGTGGAATACAAAAAGGGAGGTGTGAGGAGGTCGTTGAAATAAGTGAATGAAAGATAAGATATTGAAGTTGTTTGATGTGTTTTAAATTGTTTTTGTTTTGTTTTGTTAATCTGTTAGTGTTATGTAGTGTTTGTGTATTGTATTGTATTGTTCTTTTTTTGTGTAGTGTTTAAATTGTTGGAAAAGTAATAAATATTATTTTGTTAAAAACAGTCTTCCATGATGAATTTCAGGGACACTATAATGTCTCTGGATTATATTACAGCTATCTAGCTATCAAGTGACAAAGGCGGAAATTATGAATATTGAATCAGACTTCTCCCCAGGGGAATTGCTGAAAAATACTCTTAGCAACAACAACACCATGAACTCCCAATTGGAGTACTAAATCCCCCCCCCCCCGCTGTGGTGTAAACCACTGAGCTTGCCAATCAGAAGGTCAGCGGTTCGAATCCCTGTGATGGGGTGAGCTCCCATTGTTCGGTCCCAGCTTCTGCCAACCTAGAAGTTTGAAAGCATGTCAAAGTGCAAGTAGATAAATAGATACCTCTTTGGCGAGAAAGTAAACATCATTTCTGTGCACTGCTTTGGTTTTGCCAGAAGCAGCTTAGTCATGCTGGCCACAAGACCCGTAAAAACTGTCTGCGGACAAATGTCGGCTCCCTCGGCCAGTAAAGCAAAATGAGCACCGCAACCCCAGAGTCATTCGTAACTGGACTTAACTGTCAGGGGTCCTTTATCTTTACCTTTTTAAACCAATATACTAATAATTGCATCCAGGTTTAAACACTATCAAATGTTTTTTTTCCCCAGCCACAGGGCTTGCAGTGACTATTATTATTTTAGTCATCTTTGAAATCATCCTCATTTGGTCTGCTTGCATGCATGAACAAAGAGACTTCAAGACTTGGGTTGAATGAAATAATGTGATGACACAGATCGTGCTGATGGCACCCAGCATGGATTCTTCATAGGTGGCTCCCAAGAATCTGCTGAAGAGGAGAACCACATGGAAACTACAAAGCCGAAGAACCCCTAATGCTAACAGGCAACCAGCAATCACTTCCATTTGGGCACTGCCAAGACAAAAAAATGAATGAAACCACTCAAGTTCAAGCACATTGCCACCTATCAGAGTCCACAGACACATCAGTCAGTCCACACACACACTCAGCAACCAGCCATCAAACATACAAGTCACCAGTGAAACATAGAGGTCAAATGATGTATATGCCTATCTGAACTAGCCCTAGCAATTGCATTATTCTCTGGTGTGATTGCAATGTGACACCACATTTTCAACGATTCTCACTGATGCACAGAATATGACAGTGAACAAGATGGCCTCTAGAGCTGTCAGTGTTTCTTTTGTCCTTGTAGCAAGTTCTTAGAAACCTCGATAATTAATTGTACTCTACAGTGAATTGTTGGGATGCACGAAGTTTTGCATCCATTTGTTCTGGAGATCAATTGTTTGTGTTTTATATGGTGATTTGCAAAGGCACTGTGTTCCCTCAGATGTTCATAATACCTCAAATCACTTCTCAGTAACAAAGTCACCTTTGGCTGATTCGCTCAATAAATGCTGTGACTCATATTAGTTGCATATTTAAGACACAAAATGATTTTTTCCTAGAGGTTAGTGGTCTCTGAGTGTGTGCGTTTTTTTTAAGGTGCATTAAATCTTGATTTCAGAAAACATTTGGAAAAAGGGCTATAAATGAAGCAGAGCTCATTAAAATGTACCAATGGTTTACAAAATGCAAGTTGCCTGTTAGCAAAGAATCTGTGGGCTGTGTGGTTTGTGAAATTGTCTGGTATGACTGTGAACTGAAAAATAAAATAACATGACAGAAACAATCTGTTCACTTTGGGCTCAATCCTGTGCACAGATAATTGGGAGTAAGCCCCATTGAACATAATGGAAGATATTTTCAAGTATATATTGGCTTTTGCCATCACTTTTGCTCGCTAAATAGCAAGCTGACCTTTGTGTACTGATGTGCAGAGCACACACACAAACACACGTAATACTGAGCAGTTAATAAGTCCCTCTTAAAGTGATACAAATGTAACTTGTATTGTTGCCAGAGGATAGATTTGAGTCAAATGATTTCTTTTCTGTTTTCTATGCTGCATAAACAACTGCAACGGCTGCTACAAACAGTGCAAAACAGGCTGGAGGATGCATTCTCAGGTCACATTCAATGAGTGTACTATCTGTATACACAGAAAGTCAAGCTGTGTACACTTGTACAGTTGTTCACATATACTGCTGAATGGGTGTGCAGTCCCACCATGCTGGCTGCTGCAGTTTAAGACCCCTGAGGCCACCCCCTTGCTAAAGCTGAACTGGCCTGGGTCTAGTTCAGAGTTTCCCAAACTTGGGTCTCCAGCCGTTTTTGGACTACAGTTCCCATCATCCCTGACCACTGGTCCTGTTAGCCAGTGATGATGGGAGTTGTAGTCCAAAACCAGCTGGAGACCCAATTTTGGGAAACCCTGGAATGACAGCCACTTGTATACCACCTTGGGTTTCATGAGGGGAGAAATGTAGGATATAAACGTAAGCTATACCAGCACATAGGGATGTGGGTGGCGCTGTGGTCTAAACCACTGTGCCGCTTGGGCTTGCCGATCAGAAGGTTGGCGGTTCGAATCCCCTCGACGGGGTGAGCTCCCATTCCTCTGTCCCTGCTCCTGCCAGCCTCGCAGTTTGAAAGCACACCAGCGCAAGTAGATAAATAGGTACCGCTCCAGCGGGAAGGTAAATGGCGTTTCCGTGTGCTGGCTGCTCTGGTTTCGCCAGAAGTGGCTTAGTCAGGCTGGTCACATGACCCAGAAAAACTGTGGACAAACACCGGCTCCCTCGGCCAGTAAAACGAGATGAGCATGCAACTCCAGAGTCGTCAGTGACTGGACCTAATGGTCAGGGGTACCTTTACCTTTATACCAGCACATAAAATGACTTTGCTGTGACTAAATAAAAAGTCATTTTCGTGCAAGGAAAACAATTAGCTAACAGAGTCAATGTTCTGACCAAAGTACTTGTATTATTTGGATTCCATATTGAAGTAACAAGGTCTGCCTATACTTCTCCATGAAATAATAGGGGAAATTAAGCAGAGAAGAAAACCCTAAGTACTAAAATTAAGACAAATCAGGCTGCAGTACACAGTAATTTATAGCTCCTACCACATTACAACAAATCAATTTTATTTATAGGACACTTGTTACTAAATTGTCAGTCCCATCTCCACCTCCTTCTCCATAATAATTTCAATGGCTTCAGTTTCAAGAGGAAATCCGTGAGCCTCTTAATCTCTATTTGCGTTCTCTCTCTCTCTCTCTCTCTCTCTGTTTCAGACAGGTTTCTCTTACTCAATGTTGATAAGTTTTCGGTTGTTTTGATTTTTTGCCCTGCCATTTTCCTTTCAAATGCATGTGAACCATTTTTGAAAATGCAATTTAGATTTGTCTGTTCAAACAGGCACTGCCAATATGCTAATGAGTCCTGAGCAGGGAATGTTGCATAAACAAGTCATATGGTATGCACACTTTTATTTGTATTTCTAAAAAAATTTAATATTTGCAATCACAGAATCATTCAGTCATGGTTGATGGGGTTGCAAAAGACCTTTTGGGTCATGTGTTCCAATCTGCCTGTGTGCAGTCAAATCTTCTCTAAATCAGTCTGATTATTTATTTTTAATCTATTCTTCTATTAGACCAAAGATCCCACGCCACACATCATGTTGTCTAATTGTTGTCTGATTTTCCTACTGGAAAGTGTGACATTCTGTCTCCCCATTTAAAGTCTTGTTAAAGTCCCCAATCCTATCAGTTGCATCTGTCTACCCATTTTATACAATTAACCCTAAAATATTGTAGTAATATTTTACCAGGCCATAGGAGTGGAGCAAATATTTTAAGTATGGCTGTATATTACAATTTTCTCTTGTAAAGATGAGGCCTATTTCTCAGTGACCTGTACTTAATCAGCAAAACCAAATGTGATCATCTGGGCTAGTGCCAAAGAAAAAGACTGAGAATATCGTATTTTTGGCCGATAGAATGTGCCTGAACAATGTGATTCAAAACTGGTGGGTGTTGTATCTTAGCCCTGATAAATGAAAATTCAAGAAAGGCAAACTCCAGAATTCTCCACACACAAGAGATGTGTGAATTTGTCACTTTCAGTCACTCTCAGTTTTTCTAATCTTAACTGCCGTTTTCTACATTTCCATATCAAATTCTGGTTTTTTTAATTAAAAAATCCTCATGAAAATTTGTCAGCATTTGAAGGCGAATCTCTCCCCTCTGAATGCATTTTTTCCTTATACATTTTCACACAGCTATTTTCCCTAATATCATGGATTTCTACCTGTTATGTTCACTAATATATGCACATTTATGTATATGTTAACCTAGCATATGCATTTTTATATACAGTAATTGGATGAAGAACTGCATTTCACAATTCAGAGAATTGTGAATTTTGAAAGAAATCCTTTCATATCCAAAATAACTTTTCCATATGGCATGGAAAGTGAAAAGCTGCCCGAGAAAGAGAAAGTCTAACCCCCTAGAAGTACACAACTGCATTCTGGCTTGTGTGTTTATCGGATACAGGTTTTGCACTTAATTAATATTAGATAATCCTCTCAAATAAAGGTCTAGTCTAAAATGTATGGGGATGTTAAATGTCTTGCACAAATCAGGAGGTACAATAGCAATTTGAAGCCATCTAGGGTATAAATGTTCCCTTTTGTGGTGATAATTACTTTATAACAAGGGTGTCAATAAAATATATCCCAACATCCATATTCTATTTTATACTCAGTTGTTAAACAAACCCATTCATACATATGTTTGCATTTTGTTCCTGTGTCTCGCATGGAGGATGCATTCATTAATTGCTACACAATGGAACTCAAGTGAAATAATAAGACCACATTTTAAATAGAGAGTGAATTTAACTATAGTCCATTTTGCTTGAAAGAAAACCAAGGAACAGACATCGATAGGAGCTCTGGGTTTTGTTACCTTGAAAATGTAAATGCACAAAAATACATTATACATTCAGATAAACATCTCCAGCTACTGTCACATGAACTGAGAAGTGTCTGCAAAATAAACAGGAGCTAATGACTCATGCAAAATGATGCCAAGCTTCTGAAACTTAGTGTGGGAGCATAAACACAGCATACCTTGCGGTGCAGAGAAAGAAAATGGGGACAACCAGGCAGATGCCTGTGAAATCAAGCTACCTTCGGTGATGAGATCCTGAACCACTCTGATAGATGCCTAATAATAATAATACTAATAATAATAATAATAATTTATTTATACCCCGCCCATCTGGCTGGGCTTCCCCAGCCACTCTAGGCGGCTTCCAACAAAATATTAAAATACAGTAATGCATCAAACATTAAAAGCTTCCCTAAACATGGTGAGGAGCTTCTGCAATGTGGACTTTCTCCTCTGCTAGGCCACTCAGGTGCATACCATCTTTTTATCCTACCTATGTCTGTCTTGGCTGTGAGTCCTGGAAGACCTGCTCCTGCCTTGCAGGCCTTTTCCCACTTGGCCTGGGAGGGCAGGGCCCTGGTGCGTACTCTCCAACATTTCTCCAATGAAAAGAGGGACATCCTAAGGAAAAGTAGGACATTCCAGGATCAAATAAGAAACTGGGACGCCTTCTCTAAATCAGGGATGTCCCTGGGAAATAGGGACACTTGGAGGGTCTGTCTTTATTTTAGATCTTGTGATTGATGTGGAAATTGTTTGGTTTCTTGTATGTGTGTTTTGATGTTTTATTTATTACTTATGACTACTTTTGTTACGTTGTACATATGTGCTTTTCCATGTTGTAACCCACCTTGCGCATGGTTTGAACTGTGGAAAGGTGCCATACAAATAAAGTTAAGTACATACATACGTATGAATGAATGCATGCATGTATGCAAGCACGCCACCTTTCTCCTGTGATTGAGGGGGATGGGGCCACACGATGTCAGCACACCATGAGCACTGACATGTTGTGCACACATCCTGCACCTTGTGCACAAGATGCAAGAGCACCCAACAGTGTACACACATGGCTGCTGCAGATTTTTGCCATTCAGGCAAGCAAGACACTCTCAGAGTTCAAGGATGTGTTCCAAGTAGAAAGCACAACTCTGATTGACAAACTGGGTCAGTGTGTGGTATGTTCTGGAGGGAGTTCTGAGGGCCAGAAAAATAGTCTCAGGTGGCCACATTTATTCTCAAGGCATGATGATGCCCTCTCCAGTTCTAAAATATTCATTCTATCATTTTTTAGGTGGAAGGCTTACGGTAATACGAAGTGGTTAGCACCACTTGGTTGTTATTTCGAAGTTTAATCGTTTTATGTTTATATTGAAGTCACTGGATACTTCACAAACTTCTGAAAACTTTTTTGTTGGTATGTGATTTTACAGGCTACTGTGCAATTTCCCCACCTCCACATGCTCACCATTTGACAACAGCAAAGAAATCAGGAAAATAATACATGAGGGGAAATGCCAGAAAAAGCTAGAAGAGAAATAACACCACTGGAATGCATTTCAGCTTTTCCTTGGTCAACACTGTAGCATATTGGAATTTATAACATGTCTATCCTTTTTTAAAAAATGTAGATCTTATGATATGATAGGCTGCTAAGATCCAGATAAAAGGAAGAAGAAGGGAGGAAAAACGACGGAAAGGAGTAGGGTCAAATAGCGTAAGGGGATTCTGAGGCATTTTTCATCCTCGTTACACTCACTGTCACATAGATTTGTTCAGTATCTGTTGCACTTGTTACAACCTTTGTCAGAAGGATGATGAATCTGAATCCAGTGCTTTCTATATTTCTTGAATTATAGTCCAGTGCTATACTGTCCTGCCTTTCCCAGTCTTACATCTTTTCTGGGTGGCTGCCTAATCTTTTCCTCTGCATCACCACAACTTTCTTTTTTAAAAATATGTCTCTGTTCCTTACATTATTAAAAAAAAAAATCTCAAGGAAAGGTTGACATGAGTAGCTTATATCTGACCCCAACTAAATTAAGCCATTTTGAAGAAATGGTGGGCTGTGGGAAAAGGACTGCCAACATGCAAAGCTGAACAGTTACACTGAGAAATAGCTTGGTCTGAACTGCTCTGCAGCGTTCCTGTGCTCCGATCTGATTTTGTCTATCTTTCGTGTGTTGATGTTCCACACTCAAAAATCGTTCAACTGCTCGTAAATTGCCAAATGCATCTTATATCAAGTTGTCACAATCTAAGTGTTCTAAGAGCACGGTGTAGAAGATTTAGGCACGAGGGCAGGTGTTCAATGGCAAACACTTTAAGTATGGCTTCCACTGAGAATTACCCATTGTTAATGAGATACAGAGTGTTTATTTTTAGAAAAAGCTAAAATAAATCCACGGTAAACTGGTCTGGGATGAATGCAAGTACGACTAGAAGTGGGTTCAAACAGGTGGGGGAGTGCTGCTTACCAGGAAGGAGAGGAGACGGACTGAGGCAAGTCAGGGTGGTGCAACACATCAGCAGAGACAATCTGGTGTACCCACTGCCTTGCCCCTCCAACTTTTGGTAAGCAATAGTGATTCCTCTGGTTGAGAAGCTAGCATAGCAACCCCGCCCCATTTGGTGAGCCACTTCTGATTAAAGTTGGTCATTTCCTGAAACCATCTAATCCATTCATCTATTTATTCCCCTCTACCGTTGACCACCTTCACTCAACGAACCACATTTCCATCCCTCTCCATATACTCTAAATGCACAATTTTATTTGTTGCCTTTCCACAGTTCAAACCATACTCAAGGTGGATTGCAGCATGAAAAAATACATAAGTGCAACATAACAAAAGTAGCCATAAACAGTAAATAAAACATTAAAAAAATACACAGCCAAACTGAGCAATTGCCACATAAATCACAAGATCAAAAGTAAAGATACAAAAAGACAATAGCAACACCGCTTCTCCAAAGGCCCTCCCTCCCACCACCAACACCAACAGCCCAAGGGTCTGTTCAGCAGCCTCAGCTTTTGTAGCTGGAGTCAGTCAGGGTCCCACCATCCAAGCCGAGATAAAAAAAGGCCTGCAAGGCATGCAGCAGGTCTTCCAGGACCTGTAAAGGTAAGGGACCCCTGACCATTAGGTCCAGTCGTGACCGACTCTGGGGTTGCGGCGCTCATTTCGCTTTATTGGCTGAGGGAGCCGGAGTACAGCTTCCGGGCATGACTAAGCCACTTCTGGCAAACCAGAGCAGCGCACGGAAACGCTGTTTACCTTCCCGCCGAAGCGGTACCTATTTATCTACTTGCACTTTGACGTGCTTTCGAACTGCTAGGTTGGCAGGAGCAGGGACCGAGCAATGGGAGCTCACCCCGTTGTGGGGATTTGAACTGACGACCTTCTGATCGTCAAGTCCTAGGCTCTGTGGTTTAACCCACAGCGCCACCCACATCAGTCAGGGTCCCACCATCCAAGCCGAGATAAAAAAAGGCCTGCAACATCTTCCAGTACCTGTACCCAACATTATTCCATGCTACATTTAACTTCTCCCTCCAACTTACTTTAGAAGTCCATACTTCAAGTGACCTTTTCCCCACTGTCCTCCAAACACAATCCCCAAAACATGATTCATTACACCATGACCTTTACAAATTTCAGATATGTCTATTCTCTGAATATATCTGGCTAATAAAATTTTAACCTTCTGTGTGCCCAAGTTCATTCACGGAGAACGTTTGCTTGTTGGCTATCTCACTCTCTTGGATGAGGAAAAGGAATTTGCATGAAACCTGGCTTATTTTCAAGTGAGCTTTCTTGCAGGGATTTCACTTGTTTGCAATGCATATAATTATCACAACTAGTTCCAGGAATGTCAGTAAACTATGAATCAATACGTCACTATAAACTGAGGAACCCACAATTTCATGTCAGCATCCCATGTTTTCATTCGAGGCTTTCAAAATATAATTCATCAAGAGGTGGGGGCATCAGGCTAAAATATAAAAATTAAGCATGTTTTAATTTAGAGATGGGATGCTGGTGGCACTGTGGTCTAAACCACTGTGCCACTTGGGCTTCCCGACCAGAAGGTTGGCGGTTCGAATCCCTGCGATGGGGTGAGCTCCCGTTGCTCGGTCCCTGCTCCTGCCAACCTAGCAGTTTGATAGCACGTCAAAGTGCAAGTAGATAAATAGGTACCACTCTGGTGGGAAGGTAAGTGGCATTTCCGTGCGCTGCTCTGGTTTTGCCAGAAGCTGCTTTGTCATGCTGGCCACATGACAGCGAGATGAGTGCCGCAACCCCAGAGTCAGCCACAACTGGACCTAATGGTCAGGGGTCCCTTTACCTTTTTTTTTAATTTAGAGATAACACCAAGATAATCATTGATCTACAATAATTTTTTTAAAAAAGAAATGAATAAGAAACCCTGCAGGTGTTTCTTTGCAAGTGAAGAAGGAACAAGAATCTCTCCAATTCATTCGTTAGAAAAACAAAACAAAAATATTTATAATATTTCTATTATTATTGTAGGCATCTGTCTGTCTCAAAAGACAATGGAGTGTGCCTCTGGGGGCGATGTCAAATCACAGCACCTGCTGTGGCTGCACAGACTGGTAACTCTAACGGCTGCCTCCCATGTTTTTGCTGCAATAGCAGCACCAAAGTGATCTCTCTGAGGCGCAAGCCTGGGAAGGGTGTATGGAGGCCCTGCCCTGCCCAGACAACAAGACCACCCTCTCAGCCTCATGGATGTGGTCCAAAGGAAAGCACAGCAATACATCTGGCACCAGCTTGTCTACAGGAGTTGCCAGGAGGAGATGTACAAGACACCACCCAACCATCTTAGGGGTTTGTGTAGAAGAAGAAGAGTTTGGATTTGATATCCCGCTTTATCACTACCCGAAGGAGTCTCAAAGCAGCTAACATTCTCCTTTCCCTTCCTCCCCCACAACAAACACTCTGTGAGGTGAGTGAGGCTGAGAGACTTCAGAGAAGTGTGACTAGCCCAAGGTCACCCAGCAGCTGCATGTGGAGGAGCAGAGACACGAACCCGGTTCACCAGATTACGAGTCTACTGCTCTTAACCACTACACCACACTGGCTCCTTAGCCTTCTCTTCTCCTAAAGATGCCCTGCAAGACAGCAGGTATGGATTTTTCCTCAGGGCTTACTCCTGAAGCCTTTCTCATGGATGAGTATAGCCACAAGACTATAATAGGATGGTTTGGGGTGAGATGGCTTGTCCTTCTCTTAGACGAGCCCCATCTGCCCCTAATATTATATTTCTAATAAAGGAATAATACAGTACTATGTTTGTTATACTCTGTGCATGCATAGTATATCACGTGACTTGGGGCATGCAAATGCATATCAAATACCACAATCCAGCCCTATCAAAAGAAGAAAGGAGATTACAGAAATTAGGTATATGTGTGTTGTGGAGGAGTACACATATATGCCATGTGTCCAGCATACAATGGCACTGTGTACTCAGCTTTGGGCCAATGATTGCACATGTCACCTTCCTCCCTCTAGATATTTCTGCTCTACAACCCTCATCATCTCTGACCATTGGCCATGCTGGCTGGGCCTGATGGGAGCTGGTGTCCAACAATGTTTGGAGAACCAGTGACTGAAATGGTAATAGCACCACACATTGTATGTTAACTGAACAATTATGTCAGGCTTTGGGGAATCCGCTCCCTGCTACGGTAGCAACCAAGAAGCAGATAAATGACAAAAGTTCTTGTTGTTGTTGTTTAGTTGTTTAGTCGTGTCCGACTCTTCGTGATCCCATGGACCAGAACACGCCAGGCACTCCTGTCTTCCACTGCCTCCCACAGTTTGGTCAAACTCATGCTGGTAGCTTCGAGAACACTGTCCAACCATCTCATCCTCTGTCGTCCCCTTGTGCTCTCCATGTTTCCCAACATCAGGGTCTTTTCCAGGAGGTCTTCTCTTCTCATGAGGTGGCCAAAGTATTAGAGCCTCAGCTTCAGGATCTGTCCTTCCAGTGAGCACTCAGGGCTGATTTCCTTAAGAATGGATAGGTTTGATCTTGCAGTCCATGGGACTCTCAAGAGTCTCCTCCAGCTCCATAATTCAAAAGCATCAATTCTTCAGCAATCAGCCTTCTTTATGGACCAGCTCTCACTTCCATATATCATTACTGGGAAAACCATAGCTTTAACTATACGGACCTTTGTCGGCAAGGTGATGTCTCTGCTTTCTAAGAAAGTTCCTACCATGTAATTTATTAATATTCACAGAGGGAGATGGAGGAATGCAGTCTTCCCTAGACTGGTTACTCCAAGTGAAGTCCCACCCCCTATGTCTCCCCTATTCTACGTCACCCCTGTGTTGGCTCATCTAAGCTTTCTGCCTCAGAGCCTTCTGTTCAACTACCCTCAATGCTTGCCTGGTCCTGGGGGTCAGGAATGCTTTCCAAAGACACTGAGTCTGTCAGCTGTCTCTCCCCCAGTGTTTCTTCTTCCTGCTGTTCCTCTCCCAATATTTTCCAGCTTCTCCCCTCTGCAGCCTCTGAGCTATGGTCTTCTGCAAACCACTGTTCTAAATCTATATCTCCTCCTGTTCTCAGGAAGCTTCAGGCGAGGGGGGGGGCACCATTCCTTCTCAGCCCAGCCCGACAAATGAAGTCTGAAATGTACCCATTTGCTTCTCCACCTTTCCAAAGTAAAGAATCAAACATATTATGGCATATAGATCAGGAGCTCTCACTGCACTGTCTGCTGCTTCTATAGTCGTTTTATTTTAATATTGGTGTATTTAAAAAGTAAGTGTTGGCGTGGAAGGGAAAGGATTGAGATGATTTCTGTCCTCTGTGCAAGAAGAATGTGATGCATATTTTTAGCACATAGCTAAGACTGTCCAGTTCTATGTAACATCACAACTTAAACGTCAGTTTCCAACTCTATTTCCTCTTTTTAATCTTATCTCATATTTAAAAATGCATCTGTCATGTAATTATCATAGCTAAGTATTGACCATAGCCAAGATTTTTAATGCCTCATAATTCACAGGCATTTTATTTGCAAGGCACAGTTCCTTGCCTTTTCTAATAAAGCAACCCACACTTCACTGATAATCATTCTCCGTTGCAAGAAATATATTATTACTTCTTAGACCTTTAAATGCTAATTAAGGTGTTTTAAAAAGTGTTTCTGCATGCACCCCCCAAAAAAGACTATTCCTCTTATTTTTATGTCAAAGCATGATGCATGGCAGGTTATTTGCAATGTGATTAAAAGTCTGAAATTTTAAATTCCATTTTATTTCCTGCTTATAAAAACTTAAGACTCTCTTAGATATTATGGAGCCTGACAGTGAGATTGACTGGTAAATGAATTAAGAAGATAATTTCACCCTGATATTAAAAACGAATTGAAATTAAAATCAGAAGCAAGTTTCTTTATCTGTGGAAAGATTGATGTTGCTATCCATGCTATTTCTGAAACATAGAGGGTGCTATTACATTAATGAACATCACATTTTACAAACTGAGCAATGCAGAATGTTCCGATTTGGTGGAATAAAGCAACTTTAGGATATTGATAGTAGTGGTGGTGATACTTTTTTTTTGTATTTGCATAAATACATTGTCAACAAAAGTAATGTTAAATTCCATAAAATTTAATTATTTCTGAATGAGGAAGAAATGAAAGAGTTCTGTATTTTGCAGTCAAACCAACAATTCATTTTTGCTAGATAGGAGCTGAAGCTAATGGAGTTCTTCTTGAAGCTCATAGAGTTTTGCTATAGAGAACTCTTTGAGACAGGGTTGTGCCCTGACGGGGGAGGCTATATATTCTCTTACCTGCCTGGCAATATCCTTTTTTCATCACTTTCCACCAAGCCAGAAATGTGAAGAACATCTGCTGTGTCTGAGAAGCAATGCTCCATTTTAAACTAGACTAAAGTATGTCTTCATAACTCAGTTACCATTTTAAGCTTACCTGGACAAAGCTGCTGTATCTGTTACTCTTTGACAAGTATTCTGTGTGAGTAAATCTTATTTTTTCCTTTTACAAGAATGGTTGTGGGATTGTTATTTTGAGTGGGGAAAAGGTCTGCATTAAAGCATCCTGGATTACTTAAATTAAAAGGATGACACTAGCCTATACTAGTCTTGGGAGTTGAACAATCAGAAAAAAGTGAGTGCTCCGGTTTGCGAACGTTCTTTCGGAAGCCCAACATCTGATGGGGCTTCCGTGGCTTCTGATCGGCTGCAGGACCTTCCTGCAGCCAATCAGAAGCCGCGCTTTGGAAGTCGAACGTTTTGGAAGTCGAACGAACTTCTGGAACAGATTCAGTTCGATTTCTGAGGTACGACTGTACAAGCTTCCTCTTTTGAGCTGTAAAAGGATCCTGTTATGTACTGAAATTCTCACCCTGGGCCAGCAGGGGGATACTGTAGATAGTTTTCACTCAGGTCCACATATGCAAATAAGGAATTGAAAGTGACGTTCAGTGATTGGATAGTTACAGAAAGCGTTGTAGTGGAGCTCCATATAAGCAGGCTGGCTGAACCCTTCAGTTCAGTTCTGTTCTGGCCTGTGAATAAACAAGAGCTGTTTGAAGAATCCTTATGTCGTCTGATATGTTCACCCACAATTTAACAGATACCACTCTGCTAAACTGACACAAACATGAGGAAATTGTTCAGTTTGATTGGGTACTTTTTGAAGTTTTGTTTAATATTTATCACTGATTTTATGTTTGTATTTATGTGGGGGGGGGTTATATGTTGTAAGCTGCCTCAAGCATCGTTTTAACTTTGGAAAGGCGGCATACAAATAAAATGATTGATTGAAAGAAGGATAATAGCTAATAAATATATCCTTTCCTAACATCCATCCACACCCCTACATAATAAAATAATTCATGCATTCACACACTTTCACATGTCATTTTGAAGTTGCAATGCACCTCGGGTACTTTGGCAACTATTGTAAACCTGTATCTCTCATTGTGGTTCTCCCCCTCTCCCTACAAAAACCCCATTCAAAATAATACTTTTGCTTCCCCCCACTTCCTCAGCAGTTCCACAGTGAGGAGTTTGCTACTCAAAATATTCCCATCAAAGAATCAGGAGACGAACAAAATCAGTTAGATAAAATATTTATCATAGGATGCATTTGAGTGTTTTGTATGATATGCAGAAATCCTGTGAGAAGATATTGTACAGGAATAGTCTCAGGTTTACAGTTACATTCTACCTGCAGTATAAAAAGATAAAGGGAGCCCTGACCATTAGGTCCAGTTGTGGCTGACTCTGGGGTTGCGGTGCTCATCTCGCTTTATCGGCCAAGGGAGCCAGCGTACAGCTTCCGGGTCATGTGGCCAGCATGACTAAGTCACTTCTGGTGAGCCAGAGCAGCGCACAGAAACGGCGTTTACCTTTCCGCCGGAGCGGTACCTATTTATCTACTTGCACTTTGATGTGCTTTTGAACTGCTAGGTTGGCAGGAGCAGGGACCGAGCAACGGGAGCTCACCCCGTCGCGGGGATTCTAACCGCCGACCTTCTGATCAGCAAGTCCTAGCCTCTGTGGCTTAACCCACAGTGCCACCCGCGTCCCATACCTGCAGTATAGAAGAAGATAAAGACCAACTTTGTGAATGGTGCAGGGGATGCTGTGTCTCAATGTGGTACAAATGAGAAGCCTGCTTTAAAGTTAGGAATCTTCATTGTCATTAATGGGTAAGAGGGGATAGACCCTCATATTTCTACAGTTGCAACCACTATTTATGTAGGGCAAACTTTCACACTGTTGAACCCTGAGATCTCTCAGACAAGTTTAAAAATGACTCTGAGAACATTGGAGGATGCTTAAGAACCATGAGGGCAAATGAGATGATGGAAAGATATGTGTTCAACTTCAAACCAATGGTTAAAAAATAATAATCAAAGGTGTATGTAAGTCCAGTGCTTTTTTCTAAAAAAAAATGTTTAGGGGTACTCTCATTTTGACTCAAGAAAATCACCATTTTATAGTTCAAATTGGGGAAAATAAATACAGTAAATGTACAAAAGTACAAAGATTCACAAAATGTTTAGGGGTATACGTACCCCTGCGTACCCCCCAGAAAAAAGTGCTGTGTAAGTTCTTTAACAAACGTGTGTGTTTATAGAAAAGGGATATAAAATTAGCACTTTATATGGATGAGTAACTGAGATATGTTAGCAAAAATGTCACTAGATAACTGCACACACATGAAGAGTACATTTACATATAATTGTTACAAATCAGGACTGCATTGAAACTGTTTACTAAAGGAACAATTAGAGAGGTTCCTATGGATGGAGATGAAAAGGTGTGCATTTTTCCCTGAATGAGCAATATCCTAAAAACCTTTTTCCCCCTCTTTGTCTAATTGCTAAATGTTAAAGCTGCAATCGTGCAATGACTGTCAAACAGTCTGAGGCTGTTCTAAATATTTTTTTTCTTTTCTTTTACTGGTTTTCACTCATACTTCAGGCGGAAGCATCTTCCCTTTTAAACTCTTGTCAGAGATGATAAATCTTCTGGGACAGTCCCCTAACTGTTAGGAGGTCTATTTTGCTTCTGGCAACCTGATATAATGTCACATTCAGAAAACCTCAAATCTTGCCCCTCAATTCTCAAGGCTTCCTTCCTTTCTTCTTTTTCTTAATTCGTGGCTTTTTAAAACCTGACTTCTTGAGAAAATTTTCTCTCCCTGTTTGTCTGTCTGATCTCTTTCAGTGTCTTCCAGTTTGATGGCCGCCTAATAACAAACCCTTCTGTGGGAATAGAAAGGGAAACATTCTCAGGCCAGTATAGATGCATCTTCCCCAAATCCAAATTTTGCCGTGATTCTGGGAAAAGCAAAATTTTCTCATTCAGGTATAGGAGGGAAATTATGGGCATATTTGTGCTTGTGTGTGTGTTGCATATTATTTCATATGTCATAGGGGAAGAACATAGGGTTGCAGTGGTGTACTGTGGGTTGGCCAGAGGGGCTGTTGCCCTGGGTGCAAAAAAACAAACAAACTTTTTTTTGGGGGGGAGGGCACAGCATTTCAAAAGAAAAATAAACCACTTTGAGGGTTGTTGTTTTTAAAACAATCAAGCAGTGTAAGAAATTCATGTAATTAATTAATTAATAATAAAATAAATGGCTGACTCCTCCCCAGCTTCCCCCTTCCTGCTGGGAAGACCATCACCATGGCCCTGACAGGGCACTGGCAACCCATGTTATGACACTGTAGGGTTGGATCCAGACTTAGGGTTGTACTCAATGCTGTGCAAATGGAGTTCCACTATCACAATGGGACTTCTGTTTCCTCTCTTCCCCTTTCCCCTCTCAAATCTGCTCTGGAGGGTCCCCCAAGCCCTCCCCCCCCCTCCCGAGCTGATTCAAGAGCATACAGGGACCTGGAAGGGACAGGAGAGGAAAATGATATCCCATTGCATGCATGAGTAGAACTATGTACACCACCTTGAGCTCCATGGAGGAAAGATGGGATAGAAATGCAACAAATGGATGTTTCGCAACCATTGCTTTTCTGGCCTGCTGCTGTTTGGGGTGAAGTGGAGGAGACTGGCTGGGCCCACGCTCTCTCGCATTGGTGATTTGAACCCAGAAATGCATATCCCACTGAAAACAATGCAGTGTAGGAGCACAGGACACACTGTGAACACTTCCGTACCCTTTCCCAAAGGGCTACTCAAGTGGGTGGACAGGCGAGGTCATTTCACGGGGACAAAAACGTTAATCAAATTACACCTCCATTCCAGCTTTTAACTAACTCTCACAAGCCTGAAACACTTCCCTTCCTTTCCCCCTGCTCAGAACTTTGTTAATTGTATGTAATGTTCAGCTTTTCTTTCTCAAGCAGATCTTTCCTGAGGACTGGAGAGAAAATGAAATCACTTTCCTTCCCTTGGGTTATTTCAGAAACTTAGTGAGCTGCTACTTCAGGGAACGCTGGCAGTTAATACGCTGCTTCCTTGGGGAACTGTGAGCCACGCAATGCAGCATCCATTAGCTCCCGAGCAAAGCAGCTCTGTGGAAAGGCTGCCCTTCAAAAAAACTTGCTTATTTTTAAGGAAAGGGACCGCACCAAGAGGAGGGCTTGAGATCTATAGTTTCTTGCCCTGTAATTATCTTTTCAGCAGCGGCACAAACAACATAACCACCCTGTGGAACACAATAGTTTCTCAACAACAGCAGTTAGTTATTGATCATAATTCCATATCTCCAACATTACTCTGATGAAAATAGGAGTTTCCTATTTAATCATCACCATCATCACCACCACCATTATCATCATATCCCACCCATCTGACTGGATTGCCCCAATCACTTTGGGTGGTTTCCAACATATATAAAAACATAATAAAACATTAAACATTTTTTAAAAACCTTCCCCATGAAGGGCTGCCTTCAGATGCCTTCAGGTGTATAGTTACTTATCTCCTTGGCTTGGGCGGGGGGGGGGTCCACATAATTCCATACCCTCTAACATTTCTTTGATGAATATAGGGACGCCCTACACTACGCTCCACTTTGCAGCATCTCAAAACTGTCATGTATCAGGCTGACTAGCCATATTCTCAGTTGTCAGTTAAGTTTTGGGGTCGCGGGAGTTTAAAACCTTCTAGCATAATGAAGATATGTCAAAGAAAAGAAGACTCCCCATACAACACTCCCCCCAAGTTGTATAACTGCTCATTCTATACAGTTATCTGAAAACGAAAACGAAAGGCTAATGGTGAACAACAGCAATTTGCTAAATGTTTAGAGTGGTGACTGAGGGTTCATCCACACTTTTACTTGACCCAAATTTTAACCGTAATATGTGCTGATTAATTCCCTTGAGTCCAGTAGCTTTTCTCGTTGTTCTGCATCTTTACCTTGCAAAATTCTGATCTTACCTGCTGAACTGAAACCCGATTAAGCAAAATTTCTCTCTGGATTCTCCACGGATCTGATAAGTTTTGATCCAGTGGGGGGAAGATTGAGTTTTCGCAAGGCACAGCTGTGGAACAACAAGAAAAGATCTCGGACCCCAGGGAATTAATTGGGACACAATACAATCAAAACACAGGTCAGGCAAAGCGGTAGATTAGCCCTTATTGTTATTTTGTGGGGAACAGATGCATGAGGCAGAGTGGGAAAAGATATTCCAAAGCTTCACTCCTCTTCCTTTCCCCAAGTATGTTTTTAAGAAGATCTGAAAACATAGATACATTTGAGCCATTTCATTAATGGTCAGTCTTGTTTAAAGCCTTTACCTCCTTGATTTGAGGTCTTTTCCCTCTGTTGTTCTTTATCAAAATAACTCTCAAGGGTTTTCTACATTTCCTCCTTCCTTTGATATCAGTACATGTGCATCTTGCTTCAACAACCCTTAAGGAAGTTAAGAGTTGACAAACACACTATTTTATTTTTCTTTTGTTAGAGCTCTTCTACCTTCTGAGCTGTAGGAGAACTTCATTAGTGCAGGTATAGGGACTTCAGGGCATTTTATTGGATTATTTCTGCTTGTCAGACTTCCTCTCGAACAAGACCAACACACTTCTATGTCTCCAGTATAACTATTGGCAGCTTTCAAGCTTGCTGTCCATTCTGACACTAATGGGCTATAGACAGCAAGTTTGCAGGATTTTGCAAGCGAGCTGTGGTTGTGCTTATTTGCCAGAGTTCACCTTTCTTGCTCTGAACGGTCCTACTTGACATTTAACAAAATGCAAGTGCAGTAAATGCATTATAGATTGCTGCTTGGTTCCTTTCCAGAAAACAGTGCTGCGTGCTAGACAGACACCATCAGCATACCTGTGCAAAGAGTCTGGACAACAAATTTAGTGGGCATGACCCACACATGCCACATGGAACTAAGGCCCAATCTGCACCGTACATTTAAAGAGCTGTCACACCACTTTAAACAGTCATGGCTTCCCCAATGAATCCTGGGAGCTGTAGTGCTAACAAATTTATAGATGGAACCTTTATCACTCTCATAGAGCTACACTTCAGAGGTCCCTGAGAAGAGCGCTTGGTTGTTAATCCACTCTGATTTCCCTCCCTGTGGCACAAATAAGCTCCTTAAAGGGAGAGGTGGCGAGAGCTGGGTTTCATATTTTAATTTGAACTAACTAAACCGTTATTGGGGATGCGGGTGGCGCTGTGGGTAAAACCTCAGTGCCTAGGACTTGCCGATCGTATGGTCAGCGGTTCGAATCCCTACAGCGGGGTGAGCTCCCGTCGTTCGGTCCCAGCTCCTGCCCACCTAGCAGTTCGAAAGCACCCTTAAGTGCAAGTAGATAAATAGGTACCGCTTTATAGCGGGAAGGTAAACAGCGTTTCCATGTGCTGTGCTGGTGCTTGCTCGCCAGCTGCAGCTTCGTCACGCTGGCCACGTGACCCGGAAGTGTCTTCGGATGGCGCCGGCTCATGGCCTCTAGAGCGAGATGAGCACGCAACCCTAGAATCGGACACGACTGGCCCATATGGGCAGGGGTACCTTTACCTTTACCTTTTTAAACCGTTATTGAAATGCAGCCTTTTAGTGAGCATTTTGATGGCCAAAGAAAGATGGCTTCCACAGATTATTTATCTGATTGTTGGTCTCAGATGAGTGACATCTTCTGCTTCTCCAGTGATCAAATCCAATAGGTTGGAGAGGGATGGAGATAATGCAAAGCTGCCTTTGCATAGTTGCTGTCAATAAAATGACAAAGCTGTGTAGTTTTTACAGCAACCAAAGGTGAGGTGGCTTGTCACAGAATGTGCATATTTACCCACCCCTGACAGCCAGTGGTAGGTAAACATCAGGAACTGATTCTCTATGGTGTACCTGCCTATATCTTTGCTTCCATGTTCAGTCTGCATAATTGTTTGCCTTTGGTGTTTAGAAAGTTCAGATACCTGGGTTATTTACTTATTTCATTTCAATGAAATATGGTGAATCTTGGGTTGGAGAATTTTTAAAACTCAAAACTGCGATTTATATACCACTCCTCATTAATATATAAAGTGGATGCTTGGGTTGCGAACGTGATCCATGCAGGAAGCACATTCACTATCTGCAGCGTTCACAACCCACAGTGCCACGTCTGCGCAAGTGTGGGTCATGATTTGGAGCTTCTGCACATGCGCAAAGTGTGATTTAGTATTTCTGCACATGCGCGAGCGCTGAAACTCAGAAGTAACCCGTTCCAGTACTTCCAGGTTCGGCACTGTGAGCAACCCAAAACCGCACAACCTGAAGCGTCTGTAACCCGAGGTATGACTGTAAATATGTATTATGTTTGCCAGAGTTATGCAACTGGCTGTTAACTAGAAGGTTGGTGGCTCGAGCTGATAAAAAATATATTACACTATTTACAACACAATGTTGCATTGTGCTCTGGAACATTTGTGCCCAAATAAGGGTGATAAATGTTTCATCCTTGTCCACTCAGTTCTAAAACAGAGACAATGAACCATGAAGCCAGATCTCACCATCTTTAAGCAGGGAACGGCACAGAATATGTTCAAGATTGGAAACAATATTTCAGGAAATTCTGTTCAGTGGTTTAGACCACAGAGCCACCCGCCTGCTGGTGAACCACCACTTCATGACTGCTGATTGTTGGGATTGCGCCCTCAGTTTCTTCCTTATCTTGTACAATTAGAGCAGCAGTCTCAAACTTTTTTCCCTGGGCCACACTTTCAGAATCAAAATTTGCTTGCACCACACCAAATATTTATATATATATATATATATATATATATATATATATATATATATGTATGTATATATATATATGTATGTATATATATATATGCAGGTTTTGGTGTCTTCGGGTGTCTTCCCGTGTAAGAGTCGGGGTGTCTGGGCGACGTTTCGACGAGGTCTCACTCGTCATCTTCAGGCTGGTGCTTTCGGCTTCTTGTTACTGGAACAGAGCAGAGTCTGGTGTTTGAGTTCCTATAAATACTGTTGAGGGGTGTGGTGTATAGCCTCCAACGTTCTGGGCAGAGAGGAAGTTCCTAGATTAGTGTGCCTTTTCTTCTTTTGTTCCTTAATTACTTGAGGGATATCTTGGGTGATTTCATGAGTGATATTATGAATATCACTGGGTGGGTCATTAAGTGTAGATTAGTTGCTAAAGCTTTCGTGTCGACCTCTTGAGCTTGTGAAGAGTTTTTCTGAGAAGATGGCTGTGCTGCATTTAGTTGTGCTCTGGCTTGGCTTCGTGTATAGGGGCGAGCTATGGTTTTGTGCCTTGTGCCAGCCAGATCTGTGTAGGGATTGCAGGGGGGTGCAGCATCCGGAGGTGCCACTATAGTTTGGCTACTGGATGGAGTCTGTAATATGTCTGTGGAGAGGGTCTGGGTTTGGGTCTGGTGTGGTTGATTGGTGACGGCGTTCTGTGTGCCTCTGGTTCTGGTGTCGGTTTTTGTGGGGAGGGCTAATTTCCAGATGTCTGGCAGGCGGGACGTGTCGTCACGCTTGTTCATGTTGTGAGGGTGTTTCTCTATCTCGATGGCTTCCATGATTATTCTCTTGTGGTGATGTTCCATGTTAAAGAGCAATTTGGAATCTGCAAAATTAATTTCATGTCCTGTTTCTTTCATGTGTTGGAAAAGAGAGGAAGTTTTTTCTTCTTTTTTGACGGCATTCTTGTGTTCTGCGATACGTGCATTTATTCGTCTGTTTGTTTGTCCAATGTACGTGGCTGGGCAGACTTTGCAGGGTATTTCATAGACCCCTTGGTTTTCCAGCTGGATTTTGTCTTTTGGGTTTCTGAGGATATTGGCTATTTTTTGGTTGGTGCAGAAGGCTGTTTTGATATTGTGTTTATGGAGGATTTTGCTGATTTTGTCTGTAGTGCCCTTGATATAAGGAAGGAGGGCCATGCCATTGTTTTCTTCTGTGTCTTGGTTTTTGGGGGGTGTTTCTTTTTGGATTAGCTTCGTAACCCTGTTTTTCTGGTATCCATTGGCGATTAACACATTTGAGAGATTCTGTAACTCAGTTGTCAAGTGGTCTTTGTCAGCCAGGCGTTTGGTTCTGGAGATGAGAGTTTTGGCTACGGAGTTTATTTGTGTAGGGTGGTGGTGTGATTGTGCATGTAAGTAGCGGTTGGTGTGTGTTTTTTTCCGGTAGATAGTGTGTCCTAGGGAGCCATCAGGTTTTTTGTAGATTAGGACGTCAAGAAAGGGGAGTTGGTTGTTGTCTTCTATTTCCATAGTGAATTGTATTTTGGGGTGTAGGCTGTTGAGATGTGTGAGGAAGCTATCTAGTTTTTCTTTCCCGTGTGGCCAAATTACAAAGGTGTCGTCAACATATCTGAGCCAAAGTTTGGGTTTGTGTTCTGACTTGTCTAAAGCATTGGTTTCAAAGTGTTCCATGTACAAATTTGCGATGACCGGTGAGAGGGGTGATCCCATAGGTGCTCCTTCTATCTGTTTGTATCTTTGTCCATTGTGGATGAAGTACGTGTTGGTTAGGCAGTGGTTGGTCAGGTCCAGGATGTATTTGGGGGGGTTGTATTTGTTTTGAATGGCTGTCAAGGCTTCATTAATGGGCACTTGAGTGAAGAGAGATACAACATCGAAGCTCACAAGTAGGTCATCGGGATGTAGGTATTGTTTCTTTATTGTTTCTATGAACTGGAAGGAGTTAGTAACGTGTGAAGCGATGGATTCTGCATAGGGCTGAAGTTGCTTAGCGAGAAATTTAGCGAGATTTTGTAGAGGTGAGCCTATGGAGCTGACTATTGGTCTGAGTGGTGTTCCTTCTTTGTGTATCTTGGGGAGACCGTAGAGTTTGGGGCATCTGGATGATTTTTCTCTGGGGATGATTCTTAGCTGGATTTCTTCACTGATAGGAGAGGCTTTTATTTTGGATTTGGTGGTTTTTTCCAGATAGGTGGTGGGATCTGTTTTTATAGGTTGGTAGGTAGGGTCTTGGAGTAGATTTGATAGTTTTGCTTGGTAGTCCGATGTGTTCATCACAACAGTGGCGTTGCCTTTGTCTGCTGGGAGAATGATTATGTTGTTGTCTTTCCTCAGGTTGGTGAGTGCTTTCTGTTCTTCTTTGTGTAAATTGCTTCTGGGTGGTTTGCTGGATCCTGAAACGAACTGAACTATCCCTGAAAGGATCCTGAAACGAACTGAACTATCCCTAATCAGAAACGAAATACATAAGAAAAGATACCTACTAAACCAAACCAACAAAGATCTGCTCACTCTTCACCTCAAACTATGTAACAAAATCCACCCTGCACTCTGGGACAAATGCAAACAACTAGCCGTCTGGAGAGCTGAAACTGAGACCTCACATAAGACAGACAGACACACCAACAAACTCTACAAACTAGAGAAACGCCAGAAGCCCAGCCACCCTCCACAACAACCCATGAAACAAACAGTACATAACATATCAAACAGGATCCTCACCCCAACTGAAACCAAAGTACTCTCCAAAGGTTTCAACTTTGCAGTCGCCCCGAGACGCATCCCCACGGAAAACATCATATGCGGAGTCGAAGCTAGCCTGACCAAAATCGACCCAGATGAAGCCAATAAAATCAGACTTGAAGTCACCAACATCCTCTGCTCCAGCAAACCACCCAGAAGCAATTTACACAAAGAAGAACAGAAAGCACTCACCAACCTGAGGAAAGACAACAACATAATCATTCTCCCAGCAGACAAAGGCAACGCCACTGTTGTGATGAACACATCGGACTACCAAGCAAAACTATCAAATCTACTCCAAGACCCTACCTACCAACCTATAAAAACAGATCCCACCACCTATCTGGAAAAAACCACCAAATCCAAAATAAAAGCCTCTCCTATCAGTGAAGAAATCCAGCTAAGAATCATCCCCAGAGAAAAATCATCCAGATGCCCCAAACTCTACGGTCTCCCCAAGATACACAAAGAAGGAACACCACTCAGACCAATAGTCAGCTCCATAGGCTCACCTCTACAAAATCTCGCTAAATTTCTCGCTAAGCAACTTCAGCCCTATGCAGAATCCATCGCTTCACACGTTACTAACTCCTTCCAGTTCATAGAAACAATAAAGAAACAATACCTACATCCCGATGACCTACTTGTGAGCTTCGATGTTGTATCTCTCTTCACTCAAGTGCCCATTAATGAAGCCTTGACAGCCATTCAAAACAAATACAACCCCCCCAAATACATCCTGGACCTGACCAACCACTGCCTAACCAACACGTACTTCATCCACAATGGACAAAGATACAAACAGATAGAAGGAGCACCTATGGGATCACCCCTCTCACCGGTCATCGCAAATTTGTACATGGAACACTTTGAAACCAATGCTTTAGACAAGTCAGAACACAAACCCAAACTTTGGCTCAGATATGTTGACGACACCTTTGTAATTTGGCCACACGGGAAAGAAAAACTAGATAGCTTCCTCACACATCTCAACAGCCTACACCCCAAAATACAATTCACTATGGAAATAGAAGACAACAACCAACTCCCCTTTCTTGACGTCCTAATCTACAAAAAACCTGATGGCTCCCTAGGACACACTATCTACCGGAAAAAAACACACACCAACCGCTACTTACATGCACAATCACACCACCACCCTGCACAAATAAACTCCGTAGCCAAAACTCTCATCTCCAGAACCAAACGCCTGGCTGACAAAGACCACTTGACAACTGAGTTACAGAATCTCTCAAATGTGTTAATCGCCAATGGATACCAGAAAAACAGGGTTACGAAGCTAATCCAAAAAGAAACACCCCCCAAAAACCAAGACACAGAAGAAAACAATGGCATGGCCCTCCTTCCTTATATCAAGGGCACTACAGACAAAATCAGCAAAATCCTCCATAAACACAATATCAAAACAGCCTTCTGCACCAACCAAAAAATAGCCAATATCCTCAGAAACCCAAAAGACAAAATCCAGCTGGAAAACCAAGGGGTCTATGAAATACCCTGCAAAGTCTGCCCAGCCACGTACATTGGACAAACAAACAGACGAATAAATGCACGTATCGCAGAACACAAGAATGCCGTCAAAAAAGAAGAAAAAACTTCCTCTCTTTTCCAACACATGAAAGAAACAGGACATGAAATTAATTTTGCAGATTCCAAATTGCTCTTTAACATGGAACATCACCACAAGAGAATAATCATGGAAGCCATCGAGATAGAGAAACACCCTCACAACATGAACAAGCGTGACGACACGTCCCGCCTGCCAGACATCTGGAAATTAGCCCTCCCCACAAAAACCGACACCAGAACCAGAGGCACACAGAACGCCGTCACCAATCAACCACACCAGACCCAAACCCAGACCCTCTCCACAGACATATTACAGACTCCATCCAGTAGCCAAACTATAGTGGCACCTCCGGATGCTGCACCCCCCTGCAATCCCTACACAGATCTGGCTGGCACAAGGCACAAAACCATAGCTCGCCCCTATACACGAAGCCAAGCCAGAGCACAACTAAATGCAGCACAGCCATCTTCTCAGAAAAACTCTTCACAAGCTCAAGAGGTCAAGACACGAAAGCTTTAGCAACTAATCTACACTTAATGACCCACCCAGTGATATTCATAATATCACTCATGAAATCACCCAAGATATCCCTCAAGTAATTAAGGAACAAAAGAAGAAAAGGCACACTAATCTAGGAACTTCCTCTCTGCCCAGAACGTTGGAGGCTATACACCACACCCCTCAACAGTATTTATAGGAACTCAAACACCAGACTCTGCTCTGTTCCAGTAACAAGAAGCCGAAAGCACCAGCCTGAAGATGACGAGTGAGACCTCGTCGAAACGTCGCACAGACACCCCGACTCTTACACGGGAAGACACCCGAAGACACCAAAACCTGCATTCCTGTACCCGTGAAAATCTACGAAAGCAAATATCTCACCTCTACGGGGAGGAAACCTTCCAGCTGACAAGAACCTACGAGAAACTAGAAATCCGAAGAGCCACCATCTTATGTGATCTCCTGTTCCTACGCAACTGCCGAGACAACAACTTAACTCCCACATGCTTCCAACTTAAATTCCACTCTAAAACCCCAGCTACCGAAAGGATCCTGAAACGAACTGAACTATCCCTAATCAGAAACGAAATACATAAGAAAAGATACCTACTAAACCAAACCAACAAAGATCTGCTCACTCTTCACCTCAAACTATGTAACAAAATCCACCCTGCACTCTGGGACAAATGCAAACAACTAGCCGTCTGGAGAGCTGAAACTGAGACCTCACATAAGACAGACAGACACACCAACAAACTCTACAAACTAGAGAAACGCCAGAAGCCCAGCCACCCTCCACAACAACCCATGAAACAAACAGTACATAACATATCAAACAGGATCCTCACCCCAACTGAAACCAAAGTACTCTCCAAAGGTTTCAACTTTGCAGTCGCCCCGAGACGCATCCCCACGGAAAACATCATATGCGGAGTCGAAGCTAGCCTGACCAAAATCGACCCAGATGAAGCCAATAAAATCAGACTTGAAGTCACCAACATCCTCTGCTCCAGCAAACCACCCAGAAGCAATTTACACAAAGAAGAACAGAAAGCACTCACCAACCTGAGGAAAGACAACAACATAATCATTCTCCCAGCAGACAAAGGCAACGCCACTGTTGTGATGAACACATCGGACTACCAAGCAAAACTATCAAATCTACTCCAAGACCCTACCTACCAACCTATAAAAACAGATCCCACCACCTATCTGGAAAAAACCACCAAATCCAAAATAAAAGCCTCTCCTATCAGTGAAGAAATCCAGCTAAGAATCATCCCCAGAGAAAAATCATCCAGATGCCCCAAACTCTACGGTCTCCCCAAGATACACAAAGAAGGAACACCACTCAGACCAATAGTCAGCTCCATAGGCTCACCTCTACAAAATCTCGCTAAATTTCTCGCTAAGCAACTTCAGCCCTATGCAGAATCCATCGCTTCACACGTTACTAACTCCTTCCAGTTCATAGAAACAATAAAGAAACAATACCTACATCCCGATGACCTACTTGTGAGCTTCGATGTTGTATCTCTCTTCACTCAAGTGCCCATTAATGAAGCCTTGACAGCCATTCAAAACAAATACAACCCCCCCAAATACATCCTGGACCTGACCAACCACTGCCTAACCAACACGTACTTCATCCACAATGGACAAAGATACAAACAGATAGAAGGAGCACCTATGGGATCACCCCTCTCACCGGTCATCGCAAATTTGTACATGGAACACTTTGAAACCAATGCTTTAGACAAGTCAGAACACAAACCCAAACTTTGGCTCAGATATGTTGACGACACCTTTGTAATTTGGCCACACGGGAAAGAAAAACTAGATAGCTTCCTCACACATCTCAACAGCCTACACCCCAAAATACAATTCACTATGGAAATAGAAGACAACAACCAACTCCCCTTTCTTGACGTCCTAATCTACAAAAAACCTGATGGCTCCCTAGGACACACTATCTACCGGAAAAAAACACACACCAACCGCTACTTACATGCACAATCACACCACCACCCTGCACAAATAAACTCCGTAGCCAAAACTCTCATCTCCAGAACCAAACGCCTGGCTGACAAAGACCACTTGACAACTGAGTTACAGAATCTCTCAAATGTGTTAATCGCCAATGGATACCAGAAAAACAGGGTTACGAAGCTAATCCAAAAAGAAACACCCCCCAAAAACCAAGACACAGAAGAAAACAATGGCATGGCCCTCCTTCCTTATATCAAGGGCACTACAGACAAAATCAGCAAAATCCTCCATAAACACAATATCAAAACAGCCTTCTGCACCAACCAAAAAATAGCCAATATCCTCAGAAACCCAAAAGACAAAATCCAGCTGGAAAACCAAGGGGTCTATGAAATACCCTGCAAAGTCTGCCCAGCCACGTACATTGGACAAACAAACAGACGAATAAATGCACGTATCGCAGAACACAAGAATGCCGTCAAAAAAGAAGAAAAAACTTCCTCTCTTTTCCAACACATGAAAGAAACAGGACATGAAATTAATTTTGCAGATTCCAAATTGCTCTTTAACATGGAACATCACCACAAGAGAATAATCATGGAAGCCATCGAGATAGAGAAACACCCTCACAACATGAACAAGCGTGACGACACGTCCCGCCTGCCAGACATCTGGAAATTAGCCCTCCCCACAAAAACCGACACCAGAACCAGAGGCACACAGAACGCCGTCACCAATCAACCACACCAGACCCAAACCCAGACCCTCTCCACAGACATATTACAGACTCCATCCAGTAGCCAAACTATAGTGGCACCTCCGGATGCTGCACCCCCCTGCAATCCCTACACAGATCTGGCTGGCACAAGGCACAAAACCATAGCTCGCCCCTATACACGAAGCCAAGCCAGAGCACAACTAAATGCAGCACAGCCATCTTCTCAGAAAAACTCTTCACAAGCTCAAGAGGTCAAGACACGAAAGCTTTAGCAACTAATCTTCACTTAATGACCCACCCAGTGATATTCATAATATCACTCATGAAATCACCCAAGATATCCCTCAAGTAATTAAGGAACAAAAGAAGAAAAGGCACACTAATCTAGGAACTTCCTCTCTGCCCAGAACGTTGGAGGCTATACACCACACCCCTCAACAGTATTTATAGGAACTCAAACACCAGACTCTGCTCTGTTCCAGTAACAAGAAGCCGAAAGCACCAGCCTGAAGATGACGAGTGAGACCTCGTCGAAACGTCGCACAGACACCCCGACTCTTACACGGGAAGACACCCGAAGACACCAAAACCTGCATTCCTGTACCCGTGAAAATCTACGAAAGCAAATATATATATATATATATATATATATATATATATATATATATATATGGTTTTGGTGTCTTCGGGTGTCTTCCCGTGTAAGAGTCGGGGTGTCTGTGCGACGTTTCGACGAGGTCTCACTCGTCATCTTCAGGCTGGTGCTTTCGGCTTCTTGTTACTGGAACAGAGCAGAGTTCTGCTCTGTTCCAGTAACAAGAAGCCGAAAGCACCAGCCTGAAGATGACGAGTGAGACCTCGTCGAAACGTCGCACAGACACCCCGACTCTTACACGGGAAGACACCCGAAGACACCAAAACCTGCATTCCTGTACCCGTGAAAATCTACGAAAGCATATATATATATATATATATATGCAGGTTTTGGTGTCTTCGGGTGTCTTCCCGTGTAACTCTTACACGGGAAGACACCCGAAGACACCAAAACCTGCATTCCTGTACCCGTGAAAATCTACGAAAGCATATATATATATATATATATATATATATATATATATATATATATATAAATATATATCACACTATACTTTACAACACTGACATGTTTAAATGTTTCTTTGGTGTTCTTGAATCCTCCTGCCACACTTTCCATCTTTTCCTGCCACACTAGTATGGCACACCACTGTCAGGCTTTGGGGAGTCGACTTCCTCCCCCCATGGCAGTAGATAAGAAGATCAAAGAAAGGAACATCTTACCAGTTGGAAACTTTAATAATCACAGTGAGAGAACTAAGAACACATCTCCTAGAAATGGCGGTGCTCCCAATTAAGGATCACACCCCCTTCTGTCCCTATTAATCTATGAACTTCCTACATCTTGTAAGTTGAGCTTGTACCCTCTGTGCTTTCTGTTCTCTTCTTGATCTTGGGCTGAGTGGAGGAATGCTGTGAATCTGTTAACCCCTCTCTTCCAGTGTTTCTTCTCCTAGCTGTTCCCCATCCAGTAATTCCCAGCTTCTGCCTTCTGAACTATGCCCCTCTGCAAACCACTGTTCCAAATCTTTACAGTCCTCCTGCTCCTGGGAACATTCAGGAGCAGACGGAGGTGGAGGCTGCCACCATTCCTCCTCAGTGCAGCCCTCCTCAGCACGGTCCCTGGCAACCACTGAATTAGAGGGAGAGAGTATTTAGCACTGCAATTCATCTTCCTCCGAAATACCAATGCAAGCAATTTCCCGCATGGATATGCCCTGCCTCCAGAAGTCTTTCTTGGATTTGGAGGATCAGTGCAGCCTCACGGTGGCTGAGCACATGAGTTTCTGCAGTAGCCACCACCAGACAAACCTCTGGCATCATAATGTTTAATAATGCAAATACAGACACTGCTTGGTGCCTTCAGCAATGTAATTCATCTTTCTCTTAAATACCATTGTGAGTATACTTTGCTGGTGGAGGTAGGCAGCATGTTTTATTACTATTAATATTGTGACCTTAATGCAGCCTACACTCAACATAAATTCACCAGTTCCAGCTAGGTACTCCTTAATGTTGTGGCGTAATCTGGCATTATGGAGAAGAAAATGGGATCTTTTTTATATTAAGGTTTGTAAAACATCCACATTTAAAATAGACCTATTAGGACTATTCCTTTGTTTTTCTTTGTATGTTTATCTAGCCTAATTGTCTTAATTGTCTTAATTCGCATCAGTGTTCCAAGGCAAGGGGCATGTATTGCAATGAAAATACAGTTTTGTATGTAAATTTATAACTCATATTGTCAGATGAGCTCTACCTGCTGAAATTCCCTCTTCTGGACAGCTAGTAAAGGGGCACAGACCCTTCTTGCTTTTACATCCAGCTACCTTATTTAAAAGACAGGCTACAGCATTCTTTTTTTAATATAAAAAACCCCCAAACATTTTTGTCTGCCCCCAGAGGGTTTACAGGTGATTCAGTAACTGAAGACTGAAAGAAATGAAGGAAGCAACACAGACACATTTTGCAAAAGGGATTCAAAGTGAGTAGCAGAGCCATCTCATGCATGTCTACTCCCAAGTATTTCTCATTCTGTCATTGGAGTGTCTTCAGTCTCTGGTAAGTGCAGCCCAAGCTTGCAATCCTATGCATGATTACCTGGGAGTAAGTCCCATTAAACACATGTGCAATCCAATGCATGGTTACTCAGCATTAAGTCCTACTGTGGATCTCAGTATTTAAGCCAGGCACTGCAAATGTTGATCTGCCCGTCCCATTTTCATTTCACTGTGAATGTGTAGCATCAGATTATCAAACACAGCAGGTTGTAAACTGCTGTGCAAGTTCATGAACAGGGATAGGGGAATATGTCTATTTTGGTTTTTCTCTGTTTCTCATTTTTGCCATCTTAAATCCAGTTCTCATATTTCTTTCTTTGTGTGTGTGTGTGTGTGTGTGTGTGTGTGTTCTTAAATCCTCATGAAAGTTTGTCAGCAAATTTATCCATATTTTTGTATGCTGACTAATGTGCACATTTTTGCGAGCAATTTTCCTTAAAATAATGCATTATATTCACTACTGTATATAATTTTTGGGCATCTAAAAATATGCTTTAAATGTGTGTTTTATTTTTGACTTTCCTCCAATATATATTCTTTTCTTTTTTTACAAGCATCTCTTGGGTTGGAGAACTGCCTAGCAAAAATTGGAAAACTGAATCTTTCAGTACATGAATTAGCTTGAGTAGTGAAAATTAGGTCGGTTCTTATTAAAACACAAACAAACTTGAAGGAAGAGATGGTTGGACAGTGTTCTCAAAGCTACCAGCATGAGTCTGACCAAACTGCAGGAGGCAGTGGAAGACAGGAGTGCCTGGTGTGCTCTGGTCCATGGGGTCACGAAGAGTCGGACACAACTAAATGACTAAACAACAACAAACTTGAATTTCATCCCCATGCCTATGCTGGAGTGACTTTTTAATGAATATATGAAAATATATCTGCTCCTTTTTCTTATGTAGTTACTGTTGAACAAGAGGAACCTAAGAAAGCAGAAGAACATAAAATCCTGCTAAAAAGGTCTATATCTTCAACACTGATCCTATATATTGGGTCAATTGAATCCCAGGTAACCCTTACAATATTTGAACCAGGCAAGGCTTTTCATTCATTCCAACCAGTGTGCATTCAAACTCTGCTTTTAAGCTAATTATTTTCTGCCTGGTATAGTCTTATCTAATATGCTCACAGAACCTCTGCATCTTAGCCAAGGCTTTAAGACATCCTGCTGTGATTTAGCCAAGGGGTGTACTGGAAGAGAATATTCACTGGTAATGCCAACATAATTTACAAGTTATAACTTATTGTGAATGTAAGGTTTCTAGAAGAGGATTTCAAAAAACTTCATGTCAGATGATCCAATAGCCCACAGAACACATCTTCATATCACACACACCATCTGGCGCAAGATATATAAAGATAAGTTTTATGCAAAATTCTTATCTTTATCTAATGTCAATTGGAGCATGGCATTGGGTGGTTGATTAAGATCGCAAGAGAAAAGGGAAAGAAAATGTGACCTGGATAAGCAATTACATTTTCAGTCATCTCTTCAATTGAAGTACAGTGGTGCCTCGCAAGACGAAAAGAATTCGTTCCGCGAGTCTTTTCGTCTTGCGATGTTTTTCGTCTTGCGAAGCACGGTCCGTCGCAACTGCGCTTCTTCAAGCAGCTTTTTTAAAAAAGCGCAAGATGTTTTCGTCTTGCGAAGCAAGCCCATAGGGAAATTCGTCTAGTGAAGCAATGCAAAAACGGAAAACCCTTTCATCTAGTGAGTTTTTCGTCTTGCGAGGCATTCATCTTGCGGGGCACCACAGTAGTTTGGGGTATCACCGTGGATAGATATTTAGGTTTGGGAAAATTGCTCAAGGATACTTGATGAATCCAATCCATGCAGACAATTCTACTATAAGTTGTACAATAATAATAATAATAATAATAATAATAATAATAATAATAATAATAATATATTATTTATACCCCGCCCATCTGGCTGAGTTTCCCCAGCTACTCTGAGTGGCTTCCAATCAAGTGTTAAAAACAATACAGCATTAAATATTAAAAACTTCCCTAAACAGGGCTGCCTTCAGATGTCTTTTAAAGAGAAGATAGCTGCTTATTTCCATCACATCTGAAGGGAGGGTGTTCCACAGGGTGGGCTCCACTACTGAGAAGGCCCTCTGTCTGGTTCCCTGTAACCTCATTTCTCGCAATGAGGGAACCGCCAGAAGGCCCTCGGAGCTGGATCTCAGTGTCCTAACTGATGCACACACAGCGGAAGTGACTTGCAGGGTGGAACCAGAGCCACAATGTCACCTTCTTAGCAGCTGGTCACAGTGCAAATTCAGGAGTACTAGGAGTACCAGATTGACTCAGCCATTGCATGTCCACTGGGCTGACATCTCCACCCCTCTCAATTAGAGATGGGAAGGCCTGGGCGGGGGGAACCCAGAAAAATGGGGGGGGGGGGTTTCCAGGCCTTCCCATCTCTACTCTCAATACCAGTAAGTAACAGTAACACTAGGCTAGCCACCTCTGATATGTACACGTTTTTCAGACATTTCTTCATGTTTGAATTGTTTGGCAATAAGACATGTTATGGAAGGCTGAGCCAAAACTATTCTTATGACTTCCTAAACACACACACATACAGAGAGAGAGAGAGAGAGAGAGAGAGAGGGAGAGGGAGAGAGAGAGAATTGCTGGATTTTAAGCTATATCACAGAATCATAGAGTTGGAAGGTACCCCTGCAATTCAGAAATCTTTGCTAAATTAATCATCATCGTCATCGTCATCGTCATCATCATCATTTATACCCTGCCCATCTGGCTGGGTTTCCCCAGCCACTCTGGACGGCTTCCAACAGAATATTAAAATACAATAGTCTATTAAACATTAGAAGCTTCCCTAAACAGGGCTGCCTTCAGATGTCTTCTAAAAGTCTGGTAGTTGTTTTTCTCTTTGACATCTGGTGGGAGGGCGTTCCACAGGGCGGGTGCCACTACCGAAAAGGCCCTCTGCCTGGTTCCCTTTAACTTGGCTTCTCTCAGCAAGGGAACCGCCAGAAGGCCCTCGGCGCTGGACCTCAGTGTCCGGGCAGAACGATGGGGATGGAGACGCTCCTTCAGGTATACTGGACTGAGGCCACACAAACACCCCCCCCCCAAAAAAATGCTGTCCACTGCATTTTGCACCAGCTTGTAAGAAAGGCCAGAACCCTGCTTTTGTTTCATGATGGCAAACCTCAATGTAGTGAATAAGCAGAGCTCAGGGCATGATGTGAATTGCAGATGACATAATATAGTTAAGCATAAATGGAGCCCAGAAATTTGAGGGACTTAAAAAAAAAAATAGTACTGGGAAGCCAACTTCTGCCAGGGCTAGGGGTGGAGAAAGGGGTGTGTGGCAGGGGTGGGCCGCTCCGGGAGTCACCACTGGGGGGGTGGAACAAAATTCGGGGCAGCACTCACTGCGGGGCTTGCAGTGCACCAGAGCCACACGTCTCTCCTGGGAGAGATGTGGTGGCTTGGGCACACACAGGCTCTGCGCTGCCCAAACAGTCTGTCTGCCACTTCCCCCTCAGCTATAGGGCGGCTGAGTGGGAGGAGGCAGGCAGACTCTGGAGGCTGGCCCCACCCCCGGGCGCAGTGCACACGATCCACCCCAGGCGCCCAATTGGCTTGCCACTGGCCAGGGCATCTCACAATAAGAAAATGGCATCAAAATATTATTGTAAGCCCTTCAGAATTATCTTTTTAAAGGGTAAGTGTACTAATTTGAAACACGCTTGGTAACATCTCTTCTTATATTACACTACTTCTGTTGTAGACACATTTCGTGCACCATTGGTGTCCAAATGATGAAGATCTTTAATTATAAGCAGAGTTCGCAGAGCTATAATTATGGACACTATTGCAAGAGTTCCTTGATTAATATTTTCCATCTGCTCACTCTGCAAAACATGTCCTTTTCATGGATATACCGTATTTTTCCGTCTATAAGACGAGGGTTTTTTAACCCAATTTTTTTAGGTCTAAAAATGTGGGTTGTCTTAGCCTCGGAATAAAGCAATTAAATATATAAATAAATACGGAACTTCTTCTAGCAGTCGCAGCTCCTAGCAGTGGCGAGCCACAAGGCCTCCATAGTCTGCTTGCCTCCTCCCACTCTGCCTGCCCTATAGTGGGGAGGGAGGCAGTAGGCAGTCCGTTTTTGTCATGCAGTGTCTTTGCGTGGCTCCATTTGTGCCCCACAGAAAGGCAAAAAGTGCTAAAAGTAATCAGAAAAAAAGCTTCACCACTCTTCACTCCCCCCCAAAAAAAGCTCAACTCTGCCCCCCCCCCAAAGCTCAGCGATTGCCAGTGAGGGAACAGCTGATAGGCGGCCTGTTAGACACATGGGGCTGTTAGCCTCTGGGTAATCCCCCCCCCAATTTCAACAAGTCAGGGCAATTTTCCCCCATTTCTTAATTGGGGTCCCCCAAAATAGGGGCATGCTATACATGCGGGGTGTCCAATACACTGAAAAATGTGGGATGTTTTAGTGACTTGTCATGTTTTATATTGAAAAGCCACTCTTAACCAAAACATGCTGTAGCTAAACATTTGAGCTTCACTTTATATAATGCTGGACCTGCCACAAAATATTGCCACATGGAGTGCTCCTATTCCGGGTTTCATCCAGCCAGCCATGCCGTTTGCTAGACTACTCCATTCTATTCCCCATCACTTCCCTTCTTCCAACTCAGTCAACATTCTAATCATGCTCAATTCTAATCTGTTTCTAGTTTCCTTCCCTCCTAAGATTCTTTCCTATCCCCCCAAAAAATTTTTTTTTGAAGTTCTACAAATCTTGGCCTTTTCCTCTAACCTGTTACCATTTGAGCTACACAAGGACCCACACCTGGAGAATGATTTCACAATTAGCATATCGCAGGAACAGGCAGATTTTAGGTCTGTGTCCTTTATTGTACTCTGAGATGCATTTTTCCTTTTGTGTTGTGAGCAAAAGAACTGCAGGATATAAGACACTCCTGAAGCCTTTTTGGCAGGAGAGCAGCGTACAGAACTGTCCAACTAAATAAATAAATAGCCTGATTCAATGTAACATGCTGAGATTAATTGTGGTCCACGTTCAGATAATGGACTGGGATGCAGGCTGAATGTTTGCTCTAAAGTTCCCGTTGTTCCTTCCCCTTTTAAATCAGTTGAAAACATCTTATACAGAAGGGTCTGAAAGAAGACGGCATTCTCTGAGGACTTTGTCCCAACAGAGTAATTTTGTGTTTTATTCCACTGGTTTTCGTGGAAGTCCTTCAGTGCATGCGGGAAAGGGGGATGTAAAGACCAACAGATAAACCGCAGACCGGGAAAATGTAGAAGTAAAAGAAACTCATTGAACTGGGGATCCCAATTTCCTTTCTCATTCATGCTAGGAGAGCGATATTCCGGAATCCTTAATGGAAATAGATAAAGAGTTCTTGATTATAGCAGCATCTGTTAGCAAACCTAAGGCAATTGCTAGTGACAAGCATTGATTATTTATTTGGGGTGTGTACATAAACGTACATGTTTATACAGTTGAGGGTATTGTCTACTGTGCAACATGGAAGAACTCAATACTAAAATGCCGGTTGCAAATTCATTGGGTTGTATTTAATTATTTTTGCAATTCTAACTATCCTGAACTCCTCTGTTTAAAGGGGAAAGAAGGAGAGAGAGGGAAGAGGACTCCTCTTGTCCATTGACTGAAGGGGAGCAGTATCAATGATGCTATCTGAAATTTTACTACTTTAATATTCAATAAACTCTGAAAATGGAATCCACATTTTCTCTTTTCTGCAGTCAGCATTAAGGTTGATCACCCTAGTACAGTAAATATGGTTTCTCTCCTGCATCCAGCAGCAAAGTATACAGTGGTACCTCAGGTTAAGTACTTAATTCGTTCCAGAGGTCTGTTCTTAACCTGAAGCACCACTTTAGCTAATGGGGCCTCCCGCTGCACTGCCGGAGCCCGATTTCTGTTCTTATCCTGAAGCAAAGTACTTAACCTGAAGCATTATTTCTGGGTTAGTGGAGTGTGTAACCTGAAGCGTATGTAACCTGAAGCGTATGTAACCCGAGGTACCACTGTACAGCCCTGATCTTTTTGCTCCCACGTTTAGAATGAAGGCATGATATAGGAAGTATAGTTAAATGGTCACATCTTGATCAAATTACTGTGGGGCACCTTCATTTTTATTTTCTACACAGCAAAAAATATACACTGTGTGACAAAGAATGACCAAAATGGTCTGTGTTCATTTAAGTCAGAATTAATGTGAACCTTTGATTCCCTAAAAACCCTGTGATTCTTGGGCAAGTATAATATATTCTCACAACTGTCCTCCTTCTTTGACAGCTTTCAGTGGCCAGGGATACAGAGACAAGATGCTATTCTAAGAGCCTAACAGAAGGCTGGTAATCAAAACTAAATTTATACTTTTTATGAGGAATTCATTGGAAGGGTAAACAGCCACTGCCTATGCAGATTTTTATACAAGAGGAAGCTGAGTGGCTTTTGATTATAGAATTGTCAGTCCATTTCTTGCTAGGCAAATAGACTTCTAAAATCTGCCACAATTTCTGAAATGTGCAAGATACTTTGGCTACTTTCCCCGACATAGTTAGCCTGCTGCAACCACTTTGACTTCACTGTGAAATAAGCTGCCTAACTGTGCGTAGGATTTCAGCCTTCATTTTAATTTCCTAAGGTTGAAGTACAACGCTGCAACTTTCTTTTTTTAAATCTTCAGCTGTTATGCATGATGCTAAAATGTCTTCGCAAAGCACCGCAGTCTCATACAGGGTGAAATTAAACTGTAGAAATGCCAAATAATAATAATAATAATCCAGATTTAAGGCCTATTTACCAAGCTCTTGATGGTAGCTACACTCGTTGAGAAAATATATAGCAGCAATCATCTTCTTTTTTAAAAAATGAATTTTTGAAAAGACTGGAAGACAATGCTAATTGGAAGAAAAATGTGGACAACTTTTATTTGCAGTGTTATTTGTGACACATTTCCCTTGATGCTATTGATAAAAAAGCAGCCTTGGTAAAGGAAGGGAAAAACTATATACACATCTCTGTTTTAGGTCTAGATCAACTTAGTTTGGCACCATGATTATCTCCTGTCTATTAGCACAACTCAGCCTTCAGTGTTGTCACATCTCACCCTATGCTTATTAACTAGGGAATGGAGCATACTGGTTGACGGGCTACTGAATTTGTAAATCAAAGGTGTCTACAACCTATAGCCCATATCTGGCTCCTAAAAGGTTTTTAGTAGTTCCTCAAAGACTGTCCTCCATGTTGATATCTTTTGGCAATTAGGCGAGGTGTTTTATTGCTTGTTTGTTTTACTGACCATTTCTGCGTTGCTTCCACTGGCTACCATCTTCAATTGTTCTAACAAAGTTAAAGAAATTCCCCCCAAACTCAGTCTGTGCAAAGCAAAAACTGTGTCCTTGTTGAGAGTTCTCCCGCAGTTCTCAGCTAGCTTCATGGACATGGCTTCCTTTACCGTCTCTGCCAATACAAACTCCCCCCTTGTCCCCACGCTGGGGGAGCATAAATGCTTTTCCTACTCTTTACAGATAGTTCTATCAATAAGAGGAAAAGCAGTGTTTATTTTTATTATTGCTTTTTTATATATATAAAAAAATTAAGGGTTCTCTCATTTTGACTCAAGAAAATCACCAGGAAAAATAAATACAGTAAATGGACAAAAGTACAAAGATTCACAAAATGTTTAGGGGTATGCGAACTCTGCGCACCCCCAGAAAAAAACCACTGATTTTTATTATTATTATTATTATTAGTAGTAGTAGTAGTACTAGTAGTATATTCCCCTATATCTGTAGATCTCAGGGTGGTTCACAACATAAAATCACAATATAAAAAGCACAAAATACATAACAAAAACAAAAACAACCCCAGGGTTGTGCACTGGATCCTGGGTCGACTTAGGTTGACTTAGGTTGATCTGGATTCAGTTTGATGGCTAGGTTGAGTCAGCTCCAGACCACGCCAAGTTAGATTGGGTTCACTCACAGCAATCTGGGGCCATGAAAAGAGAGGGCAGTCTGGCGGGGAGAAGGGGGAAGGAGACCTGCAATCATCTCGCATGCATTTCCTTCTATGCCCATCCGTCTCAACCACATGCTTAGTCATATTTTCCTTTTACTAAGGTTCTCTTCACATTCACCAACAGCATTGTGGGATATGTTTCCTTACAATTCCATAAAACTTCAGCATACATGCACTACTGGCACCATATGGGCAGAACAAATTTCCCGATCCATTCATTGCCTTAGCAGGACTGATTTTCAGGTGGAAAAGACCCAAGCAATTGACACTATCTAGGGTTGCCATATTTCAAACAGCGTTTTTGGCAAAAATGCAATAAAATAAATAAATGCTGGTTTTGAGCTATTTTTTATGGGAAATTGGCAAAAAACGACACTGCCGACATGGACTGCCATACTTCTGGATTTTTCTGGACATTTGACTGATTTCTACCTGGACACTGCTGCCAACCACAGTATTCCACATATGTCCGGGAAATTCTGGACGTATGACAACCCTACTACAATGGTTTCAGTCACACATTCCACAGGTTCACAGCATAGGGAAGAGGTTGGATAGTAAGTCGCCCCTACCAAGTGTGAAATACAACACAGGTCTAAAAACAAGGAAGACAAGGAAGTTCTTGGCTCAATATAATGGAATGAGGTTTCTGACAATTGATAAGAATGATGTTGTCATGAGTCCCAGTTCCCAGCTTGAAAGCACAGTAATCACCATTAATTAAAAAGGAGGATTTATTGCAAAAACAAACAGATAGCTTCGGATGGCTGTAACGTAGCCTCCAGGATCATCAATCAAGATGACCCTTCTGAGGACTGTTTCTGGGTTTTACAGAAGATATTGAATTTTCAAACCTTGTGTCTCTTGTTTTGTTTCCGGTCTAGCAGCCCGCCCCTTAGCCGACTCTTAGGAGAGATTGGATCAGCTCCAACCTGACAGACTACTTCTGTCTCTGTTCCTGCCTGATTTAACTTCTCGAGAGCTTTGGCTGGGTTCCAGCCCGCTCGCAGTCACTCCGCTATCAACCGGCATTCCAAGGGGTGGGGAGGTTAGCTGTCTCTGCTGTTCATCCTGCATGAAAGTTAACCCTCTCTGTTCCTGGCTGCTTTCTTCAGTTGGCTGCAAACCTTTGCTGGGAGCTGGCTCATTTCTGACAGATGCCATCACCAGGTAGAATTAAATTCATAGAATCATGAATTGTAGATTCATAGACTTATAGAAGTATACATGATTTATGCTTCTGGCCAGTGCTATTTTTCTAGAAAAAGGGGTGCGAGAACTCACCATGAGCCCCTGCCTTGTTCTTTTAGAATGGCAATGGCGCCCATCTGAGAGGTGCCTGTAAGTTCCCCCTGAAAAGAAGTCCTGCTTCTGGCCAAGTACATGACCATGGGCTGTGACCTAACAGCTTAATTTACATTATTCTGGGTTGAGTGGTGTTTTTGCTCTGTTTGACACATAAGAAATCTGTAGGTGCTTATGGTTTTTCCCAGGTAAGTAATGCAAAGTTTCCTCCATTGTTTCAAATGCATAAGCAAATGCACCCAGGCAATCTGGATTTGAATTGAATTTTAACCTGTGTCTTTACCAAAGTGTGCAGAGGTTACTTTAGATTGCTTCAATCATCACCTTTAAAAACATTTCATTTTTATTTTCCTAGAAGAAGCAGAAAACGAATGGAGCAAAGATTTATGCCATTGAATGTCATAGCTGATTACTTCCAGAAATGAAAGAAATGCAATTTTTATGACTTTATTTAAAACTAAGCTATTTTTCATGGGAAGAAAGAGTGTTGGTAGACAGGTTTAATTTTTATGAATGTGTGTTGCGCCGGTATGAAACTGCAAATTAAGTTGCATCCTCAGAATGATTATTTTGCTAAAGAATTCACTCAACAGAACACTGTAAATTTCCACTGTGTCATTCAACTACATTAGCGTAATAGCCTTTCTTTTTGTCTAACATACAAAACATCAAGAAGCTTCAAAAGGCTATTCAATCCAATAACTCATCATGAATGATATTCTTCCATTGCTGCCTAACACCTTACTAGACTTTTTTTGAATTTCCGTGGAACGACTAGTCTACCCATCAAGAAAATAACTGTTGGGCACCTGAAAACATATAATAGATGGGCAATTCTTGTGATCTGTATATAAGAATTACCTATTTGGACATGAATTATTTCTTATGCAAGAAGTGTCGGAACCGTGGGATGGAATGCCAGCTGGACAGGCCCCAACCGGACCTTCTCTCTTCTCTCTGTGGAGATCCATCAGTCATCCTCCTCTGACGTGCATCTGCGACTCATGTTGCTGTGCACGAGCACACGTTACTCAGCAGAGTAAACACACAACAGATCTGGCTTGAGACGTGGTACTAGGCTAAGTTTATTGTACAGAAATCAGGACAAAGAAAACATGGCTTCTCTCCTTGTCATTCTTCTCGAAGAGAGAGAACACAAAAGCAATACAGAGTGAATGTTCCGCTCACGAGACTCCAACAATTTGTGCTGGAATGTAAAGAGACATGTGACATGTAACAATCCCACACATCTGCAGCAAGGGTGGAATGGAATTCCCAACAAGAAGAAGAATCTAACCACAAGAAACTTACACAAAGTAGTGCTAGATAATATTTTCTTGAGAATGATCAATTTGCCCAGATAGGGTTCACTTTCCGCACAATAGTGTCCAACCACATATGTGGAACGTGTATTAGAAATAGATAAATAAATAAAGTTGTTTTGGGTATATATTGAATATCAAGTTCCTTGGGTTAATTGTGAATTACACAGGGAAGGCAGATGAGAGCCCATTACTGATTAGAAAGTGTTCCAAGCTAGTATTCATACTATTTCATCTTAGTTTAGCTTCCTGTGCCATTGTGGGGTATATGAATATTCAAAGGAAGGGAGGATTTGAAGAAATGTGGAGGTGGAACGTTGTTCATGACATAACCTCTGTCAAACTGAAGACTTTTCTTTGTACAACTTGCAGCACAGCACACCATGGTGAGGTGACCACGAGCGAGAAATGCAGGAACAATGACACATTGCAGGAGAATAAATATTGAAAGCAGATTGTGTCGCCACAGATGCACCAATGAAAAGAGAGCATGGGCACAGTGGCAATGTCTCCTGTTTAAACTACAATTGTTAAACATATGGGTCACCCCTAGTCCCCCACACAGAAGTTCTTTTCTGTGCTGGAAGTTTGTCAAGTGTCAGGAGGTTCTCACTGGAGCTATAAAGATGGAGGAAAGCATGGCAATGCCTGGGAAAGCCATACAAGTGTGCCTGGTTTGTGGACACATTATGCAACTCACACACTACTACTGATGGGCAGAGGAAAATATAGCTCAATATTTCTCCCTGTCACACTGATGGCTTGTAAAATGACATGGAATCTATTCTGACAGAAAGCTATCCGCTAGTGGCGGCTTATTTTTAAGAGATCATTCTGTAGTCTTCAAATGGACTGGAGACTTCCCATCACGTTAATTAGATGCGATTTTTCTGGATTCCACAATGATAGACCAGTGTGCTGACTCAGAAACATTCACAGAGCTCGGCATTACAGGAAGAGTACTAAAAATAAAATTAAAAAGTATCTCAGCCTAAATGCAGGGGAGGACATTTGGTGGTGAGGCGGGGAAGGTTGAAAACGAGCTATTAAAATAAGGGGAAACCTCACAGCTATGAAATAAATAAGTGCACACATTAAGCTCCCTAGCAATTTCTAAAAACCTTGGTAATAGGATGTGGATGAAAAAGACTTTTCTTGCGGAGACATTTCTTAACTTGCAGCTCTTCTTATGTTACATATAAATGAGTAAGGAGTTTCTACCCACTAAAAACCAATTACTGAAGAATGTTCATTCCATATGGCAAGTTTATAAGGTGAAAACACTTAACCTGGAGATGAAATCTTTTTTAAAGAAGAATACACTATTAATTTCCTTGCCAAAAGGGCACCATTTTATTGGTTAGTACTAGTTCCTTATTGTCCCTTTAATAACAGGTGTGGAAGGAGACTACAAAACATCCTGATAACCAGTCTATAGCCTACTTTATTGTCCATGTATATTATGAGATAAAATCACACTATATTTCTGTTCTGAGAAAACACACTGATATTTCTATTCTGCTCTGTACTAATGCACCTGCCGCCTTCCTGGAACATTAATCAACCCCCAGACAGAATGGAAATCAATATGACCCTGAAACATAGCCCTGCAATACCGAAAAATAAGTGTGAAATAAGACAGCCTCTGCAGTGTGTTTCTAAATGTTTTTGAGGATTGTGCTAACATAGCAAAGTGCAAGTGTCTCAGCTATCGCCTTCCATAGACAGCTAAGGAAATGAATTTTAGATGACACAGAGTGAGAGAATGTATTTCCCAAATGGAACATGGAGCCTCGGAGCCAGATCCGACCAGCAGTTATGCTGATGGAAATCAAGGGTGACTCCATATTGAACATCTGGGACACTTCTGGCACTATAATTTGATCTAAATCGGGTCTCAGTGGGACCTTCCTCACATTGGCTGCTGTGTACTGCTTTTGGTCGAAAAGGTAAAGGGACCCTTGGCCATTAGGTCCAAGGCTAGCAAAAAAAAGCATGCTAGCAATTAAAACATCTACCCCTGCCCTTCCATTTCAGTTTCTAAACATATTTTATTTTATGCAATTTTTTTTAGTTATTTAGTGCATAGTCTCTTTAGTGGAGCAAAGGGATAAATTAAAACCAAGTCATCAAACTATTCAGTATCCTCAGGTGTTTAAAATGCTGAAAAAATTATTTATGCCTCACTATCCATGTCCAAGATTCCTTACAGAGTTGCAGAGAAAAATAGCAAGGAGGTTACTATCTAGAATAGAAAGAGCAGGATTAAAGCTTCATGGGCAACTCATGGCTATAGACTTTGGTCTAAGAAAGGCCTGGGGAACCGGTGGCCCTCAAGATATTGTTCTACTGCATCTCCCATCATCCCTAATCACTGACCATGATAGCCGGGGCTGATAGGAGTTGGTGTTCAACCTTATCAGAAGATTGCCTTTTGCTCTTCTCTGAATTTTGTACAAAAACGCATATACTTCTGAAAATAACATACAATAATTTACCTTCAGAAATGCATGTATTAGGTGCAAATACACACAAACACGCATGCAAGTATTTGTGCAGATTTTATTATTATTATTTTTAAGAAAGCTTTTGCACATTGATGCAAAAATGGAGTGGACTGAATGGAAGGTTGGAAAAATGTGAAATCAAAAGTGACTGATTTAGCCATCCCTATTCTGCTGCAGGGAACAAGTCACCTCTCTCCTCTTTCTCTACAATTCCCAGGTGGCAACTGTATGAGAACATACATGCACACAAGCAACTGTAAACCAATTAGAACTCTTCGGCAGGGGTGCGCAATCTTTTCTTCCCTAAGTGTTTGACAATGATGCTGGCAATTTAGTCCGATATGATTTGAGCAGAAGGGAGTTTGCACATCACTAGCCTTAAGAGTTAGACATCTGGTCCTTTCTGGATGGAGAATTTTGATATATGAGTGCTGGGTAGAACTGGCACGCATCTTGTCAATTCAAATGCAAGTACGCATATGTACATAGTTTTCCGAGGCTGATGGGCATCGTTCCTATGAGAAGGTGCTGGGAATAATTTGTCCTTAGCTCCAATGATAGCCATTGTGGCTTTTATTTGTCATCTGTTATCTCGGACAAAATTGACATGTTCTATATGTAAGGACACAGGGTGAATTAATATATGATGCACTGGTTGCCTCGCAGGACAAAGAAAAGCGTTGATCATTCTGTATCTGGTATTTAATACTCCAGCTACCTTTTCGCAATGCCATTTGGGTTTCCCCAAAGCCTCTTGTATATTTGGAGCAGGTTTCCCCTTCTGTAGTGGTTTCCTGACTGCTTAAACCAACTCTTGAAGGGTTGCCCTAGGACCTCTCTGCACACAAGCAGGGAATCAATGCCACCTGCACCATTAAATATTCATTTAGAACAACTGTTTGGAGTGGGCAAGTCAGGGAGAGAACAGCAAGGGGATGTCAGGCATCGACAGCTGTCTTTTTCGCAGCAAATTAAATCTTCTCGTTACAGCTATATGTGAGGCATCAGGGGGGGAAACATAGTCCCTGTTTTGGAGCACAGAAGCACCACGCCACTTTTGCTTTTACTACATATTACTATTATTAGTCCATCACTTCATACAAAAGAAAATGTGTCAAAGTGAATTAACAAGGCGAAGTACATTTAAAAGCAGCTTAAAACTAGAACAAAAATCGAACAATGAACAAAATCCATAAAACACTCATCCAATAGCATATTAAAAGGACAAATCCTACCCATATCACTAAAAGAGCACCAACTTAGGATCTTAATTCCCAAACTTCTTAGCCAGAGATGTCTCCCTCAGAAAGGCCCTCAGAAAAGCCCATTCTCGTGTGGAGGATCTCTGCACTTCCCTCAGGTAAGGGCCTGTGGTGAAGACTGCAGGGTCCATGTTGTTTCTTATTAACCATTTATACATCTTAACATTTAAAGTGTACCTTAATTAAGGTAATAATCCATTACTCTATGCAACACTTGCATTGAGAAATGCTACCAATGCCTCGTTTATCTGTTCTACTGGTTCAGTGTTGCACTGTTGCCAAAGGAGATCAGGACGCTTGGGTACAAAATGTCCGCATAGAAGGCCATTAGTAACCCCACTTCCATAAGTCCAGGTCTGAGCACCAAAGCAAATGGAGCAAATACGATAGAAGGTAAAGATAACAGGGGTCCTGTTGAATCAGACCAATGATCCTTTGAATCCAATACCCTTTTTTCCCCATAGTGGTCAGTCAGATGTTTCAAGGAAGCCTGGGAGTATGGCACAGCAATGAGCCTCTCACATTCAGTGTCACATTGTGTCTGAAGCCAGAGGTTTCATATTATCCACCGTACCTCCCAATAACAAACCCAGGTAGTGGGTGCTGACAGAATTATAGCCAAAACAGAGGTGCTGAAAAACAAGAAGGAGGTATTTCCATGCCCAGTGGAACGCTAAGATTTACAGAGGTATCTTTGAAAAAATCCCTAGAGAGGACAACTTAGGGTCCATTGGGTGAAGTGAAGCCAACGCCTTGGGCAGGGCAACACTCTGGTGAGCACTCTGCCTGCCCCTGCAACTGCTGGGGTTTTGTGGCTGCAGCAACAGCTTCCTGTGAGATCTCATGGAACTCTTACGATAGTTCCACAAGATCTTGCCAGAAAGCGCGCCACCACATGACCTCAGTAAGCGAGGGTATTACTCAGCATGGGGAGGGGGTCGCAGCACCTTCTCGTTTCACCTCAGGCAGCAAAACGGGCCACCCCACCCCAGGGACAACTCCACCCCCTATAGTTACTTAAACCCTAATAAAATAAAATAAATTCACCCTTTGGGTATATTTGTATAATTCTGAGCACGGGAATGGACTAAAATGGCCTGGAGTGGAAAAGCACTTTTGTGTGGAATAACATTTCAGGGAAACAACAGACTGCGTCAGTGAATACGTTAAGCAAATTTATACTCCACGTAAGGTAATTGAAATATTTGGTAACATCACCAGCCTTCCTTTTTGAATTATTTTGTAATATAATGCACTGATGTTTGGAGAAGTAATAATAAAATTAGTCCTTGGCCTCACTTGTAAGTGGTTTGATTGTGAGTAAAATGCTATGTGATAGAAAGACTTGTTCAATTGTTCAATTCAGCTTTAAAGGCAGGTTTTTGCAGGGGAAGCTTGGGGCAACGCCCCCCCCCCCAAATAAATGCTCAGACACAGAGTGTTGAAGTGTAGACTTCTGCCTGGAAAGGGCAGGGCAAAAGGTACGTGTGGATAAGCCCATAGTTCCCCCTTTGCTTTCTGGGGAAATTGAAAAGCTTTATCTCTCACTGTCTTTTCTTGAAAGAGATGCCACAAGGTATCTATACATCTTGAAGGCTAACACAAAATCAATCTGTGGGATTATGCAATTTGGCTGCATTTGTGGCGCTAATTTATCTACTAGCATCTGTAAATTACCTTATTATAAAAAATTCAGAGACTTCGCTGAAAGCCAAATTAGCCTTGGTTGCAACACAAACACATTATCAACAAGGGAAGTCTTGAAAAGTGCCAACAGACAACAAAACATCAAGTGATGTGTAGAAAGACATATAATGTGATATAAATTCATTAAGCACTGACTTTTGTTGTTTTAGCTGAGATCTGAATAAAAGTGCACTGCCAGTAGTTTGCCAAGATGCCCTACAGGGAACTAATTTGTGTATGTGTGTACCCCCCCCTTTCTTGTGTCTTTTGTTTTTGAGGAATTTCTGCTTAAATTCCTGTCTTCTGAGCAGTCACCGCTGCCCAATTAAACTGATGAACGGTGAAAGACCTTTGATGAGCAAACACAAAAGTGTCCTTCCACAAGTACTGCAAGTTTAATATCTGAGTGTTAAAGTCCTGCTCCACTTAACATTTAACAAGCATAGAAGAAGAAGAAACAGCAGTACACATATACACACAAGCACATATATCAGCATATTTGTAAGTAACAGGACGAAAAATAGACTGAACCAATTTTAAAGACAGTGTTAATATCATTGGGGAAAGAATAAATTTTCAAGGAAAACTGTAAGTTCCCATCAAGCTTTAGAAATTGAGGAAACCTATTCCTTTCTGCAAAAAGATTAGCTGAGGTCTCCTGCTTGTTGACCTTCTGAATGTGTAGCTCACGGCTCAATAATAAAATATCTGTTGTATTGAACCCCTGATATTTCCCCTTAAGTTACAGACAAAGGTTTCATATTGGTCTGTGAAGCAGAGCCTCTGCCCTTCCACTTATATTGGCTGTGATGTAATCCTTTCCCTTCCTCTTTGGAGGAAAGTCTTGAGTTTATGTGGGTTATTGTTATAGCCAAAGGAGCTGCCTTTTGTGGGTTTTTGAAGGGGGCAAAATACAGTAACGGAGTAGGGACGGGGGGGATATTTTGTCCCCTTGAATGGCTTTTGAACAGAAGGAAAGAAAGAAAAATAGCAGCAGGACTCTTCCTTGGCTTCAATTCATCCCTACCTGCTCACCTGTTTGTTGGTGGTGGCTTTGAAGGGTCTTTGAAGGAAAGAAAAACAGCAATATGGTGGGTTCCTTCCTACCTCACCTCCTCGTTCCTGTTTGCCTATGTACTGATGGTGTCAGGGAGCAGATCTCTTGCTTTGCCAGGAAGAGGAAACTAGTCACGTACAGTGGTACCTCTGGTTAAGAACTTAATTCATTTTGGAGGTCTGTTCTTAACCTGAAACTGTTCTTAACCTGAGGTACCACTTTAGCTAATGGGGCCTTCCGCTGCCACTGTCCGATTTCTGTTCTCATCTTGTGGTAAAGTTCTTAACCCAAGGTTCTGGGTTAGGGGAGTCTGTAACCTGAAGCGTTTGTAACCTGAGATACCACTGTATTTGAATAGCTCTTACTGTGGTCATAGGAGCCAACTCCTAGGGGCCAAGGTGTCTTTGCCCCCCAATAAAAGATTTGAGGGGGGCAACTCCCCGCACAAAGTTGATGGACATTGCCATTTAAATCGTGTGCATGCACTGTGTCATGTGATGAATTATGCAGGGTGGGGCTTACCTGCCACCCCGCCCCCCAATATTTTATTCATGTTGGCACCACTGACTATGGTTAAGACAAACAAGGAAACTCCCTCATCTGAATTTTCATGAGAACTTACAAAAAAAATCAGTGAATGAACTGATGTGGAAATAGGGGCGACTGAACTGATGATTGGGGGCGGGGGAGGGGAACAGAGATAAATCAAAATTGCTAAATTCGCCCCTCTCAGCTTTCTTCGCCATGAAAGTTCACAGTCCCTTCCCCAGTAAAGACATCAAATGCTAAATTAAATCAGGCAAAATACATTGATTTGTTTATTTATTCCCATATATTTATTGATGGCTGATTTATTGATCAACAAAAATTAACACACATTACTTATTCCTGTCTCCTTGAGTCAGGCAATAACAATGGCCTTAAATCAGCTTGATGGTAAATCAGTAATCTGTATGAGGGCAAGCGATGTTGCAGACTGATATTACATGCTATAGTTTTAGCTCCGCAAGTAAACAGAGCTATATAATTCTCTTTTTTAAATTGCCTGCTTTACTCCTCAAGCTCAAAGCTAGTCATGTCCCCACCCCCCTTACAGCAACAGCTTGCCTTGAGTATCTTGATAGACAGGTAAGATACAAACGCTGGTAGAAAATAAATATAATTTCCCAAGAAAGAAAATAGCACTGTCTGTGCACAGAAAATGTATTATTTAAAATCTACACATTATCCAAATCCCAGTGTATTGTAGGCTATATAGCTGTTCTTTAACACCAACATTTTAGTTAAATTTATAAGTCTTGGTGGTCATTGTCTGCCTTCGGGGCAAACAAGACATGACATTTAATGTGTCTTTGCATTCAACGGGCATGGTGTTTTGTTGCTGTTGTTGTTTTTAAAAAATCCAAATTGCATTGGGGGGGCTGGTCATTATTGTAATTGCATCAGGCAGTGAAAAGGAATTTAATACTTTCCACCCTGGTGAGTTTCTGAGGAAATGAACCTGCTACAGTCATACCTTGGATCCCTAATGCCTTGCGAGTCGAACATTTTGGCTCCCAAACGCCGCCAACCTGGAAGTGAGTGTTCTGGTTTGTGAATGTTCTTTGGAACCAAAATTTCCAAGGTGGCTTCCTGTGCAGGAAGCTCCTGCAGCCAATCGGAAGGCGCTTCTTGGTTTCCAAACGTTTTGGAAGTCAAACAGACTTCCGGAATGGATTCCGTTCGACTTCCGAGGTACCACTGTATTTGCATTGCGGTGAGCAGTTAGGGAGATTGTCCCTACCATTTGCGGAAGGCATGGACATGCTAAGTGATCTTTCACTTATATTCCAATGATATGTCACTTCTGTTACTTGGCAAAATGGGGAAATGACCTAGACCATTCTTGGGAGTGGTGCAAAACAGAATGGCGTTGTAGTTTGGATTCCCAATAACAAATTAATATTGCAAATGTTGTTTTAAAAAAATAAAATCTAGCATGCTAAACAGTATGCTAACCACCCTGTGATTGTTTGTTTTTGTGAAGCAATTTTTTATAATGAGTCCTTCCTTCTGACCAAAAGATCACTTGAAGTGGGATGGAAACAGGTGCAAGCAATAATGAAGATGAGCATAGCAACCATATGTTCTAATTATCCCAGTGGGGGTGGCGACAGGCAGGATATGTTCCCACTACAGAGTAGCAGGAGCCACGGTATCTTGTATGTGTTCAGTTTGTAGTTTCAAGATTGCCTCTCAAATCTAGACTATTGGGTACAGGTGCATCATCTCAAACTTGGTGATATTTTCTATATGCTTCCATTTTATTTCCATGTTATGCATTATTCTCTCTCCTGTTTGAGCTGTCAAATCAGGTTAGCTTATTTGTATTGTTTTATACAATGTTATATTGATTTTTTTTGCGTTTGCTTACTTGTCGATGCTATGATTGCTCCTCATGGTTACTATGTTGTGTTTTTATGGCTATATCTATTGTTAATTTTAACTGCTGTAACTTCGGGCACAGTTTTGTGGAGATAATAAGCAGATGACAAATGCATATATTAAACAAAATTAATAGAAAAATGAACGCGTTGATAGCTGAATCTGAGCTTAGTAAGCTTTAATTTTAACAAGCAGAGAGAAGACGGCAGAGGAAGATGAACAAGAAAGACACGAATGAAAATCACAGTACAGAGACGGAAGCTTCCCATTGTTAGCTAAGGAATGATTTGTGCTTACACTTCCTTGCCTTCCATAGCTGCCTGTGGGAACTGGTTGTGCACACGGTTCACTGGATTGGGCTCTAATATACATTTCACAAAGAAGAAAAGAGGACACCTTGATTAAGAGTGAAGAGGTGAAAGCTATTTAAGAAAGTTGGGTAATTGTCAAAAGTAACTGGAGAAAGGTGGACTTGAGGGAATAAGGAAACGGAGAAAGAAAATAAAGGGAGGAAAAGCTTTCAGGCTTGATGAATATTTTTGTTTTATTCATGCTTACTGCTTTTTATTGTATTTTCCTGGCAGATATCCCATGCCTCTGTAAAACCGTATAAAACATTGCTTGCTGTTGGAGGGATTCAAGCTGGGCTTCAAATAGAAAGCATAGTGTAGAACTGATACATAGGGCAATTCTAGAAATGTGCTGTGGTACCTCGGTTGAAGAACAGCCCTGCTTACGAACTATTCAGTTTATGAACTCCACAAAACCGGAAGTAGTGTCCTGGTTTGCAAATTTTAACTTGGTCTAAGAACGGAATCCGAAAGGTGGAAGGGCACCGGCGGCGGGAGACCTCATTAGGGAAAGTGCACCTCAGTTTAAGAACAGTTTCGGTTTAAGAACGGACTTTCATAATGGATTAAGTTCGTAAACCAAGGTACCGCTGTACAGTGCAAAGTTACTACAGTTGATTGCAATGGGGCTTATTCCCAGGTTAGTGGGTTTAGGATTGGAGTGGGGATATGGAATCTGTGGCCACCTTCTGGTTGCTCTGCTGCCAATACTACCATCGTCCCTCACCATTGGTCATACTGACTGGCTGATGGGAGTTAAAGTCCAACAATATCCAGAGCATAGGAGCCAACTCCAGGGGGCTGTGGGTGCTTGGGCACCCACAATAATTTAATTGGGGAGGCACCCACAAAGTCAATGAGAAAAGCTAGCAGGAAGCAGCGGTGCTGCGTCTGAGAGAGAAGCAGTTCAGCTCCACCCTCTGCAGCCAGCCAGCAAAGCACCCTTTCTGGTCTGGGGAGGGGGGCGGGCCCCTTCTGGTGGGAAAGAGGAGGCGATGGAGAGGAGGAGGGAGAGGAGTCGCCGCTGCCACTGGTCGCCCACAATGCAGACGGGTGATGTCACATGTCTGCGTTGTGGCAGTGGGCACCCACAATCCTGAGGGCAAGATGGCAACCCCTGATCCAGAGGGTCAAAGCTTCTGTCCTAAGCAAAGGAGACATTTGAATTTGCCCATTATTTTTCAGTTATGGTATGTGGATGTGTAATTGGTACCAGCATATCCCCTCACCTGCTTTTGGGCTCAGACAGAGAAACGTCAAATTCATTAGATATCCCTGATCCTAAGAGAATCCAATTTCACTACTGAATTCATCACAATTTGATTCCAGCATCTTGTGGAACGCTCTCCCCCAGGGAGGCTCGTCTGGCACCTTCATTACATATCCTTAGGCATCAGGCAAAAACAAAAACAAAACCCACTTCTCTTTTCTTAAACAATCTATGGCCTTTTTAAACTGTTAATGGGGGTTGTTTTTGTTTTGTTACTTTTATGCCATGTACGGTATTTTTGTGTTTTATATTATAAACCACTGTGTGTGTTTATATTATGAACCACTGTATGATCCTCAGATGAAGGGTGGCAAGGAAATAACAACAAC